>NW_020448752.1:1403826-1406103 GCF_003343035.1 Apteryx rowi
TCTCTATTTTTTTTTTTTTTTTTTTTACTGATAGAATTCACTCCCATAATGTTGCTATTGGTATTTGCCTAATAAATTATTTTACAGGCAAACTGTCATAATAGAGATGAGAGCTGCCCATAAGAGTAGCTATGCTGGGTCAGGCAAATGGTCCACCCAGCCCAGGACCGTGGCAATAGCCAGTAGATGCTAGAGAAGCAGGTGAGACAGGGCTGTGCTCTGGTGGTAATTGCTATGCTGTCTGCCTTTCTACCTCCTGTAAAGGTGACAGATGGAAGGTGCTGGAGCAAGCAGGGAACTCCCAATGGTTTTTTCTGCCCTGAGTATTTCAGAATGGGGTGGGGATGTCGATAGAGAATTGCTTCATTGGGAGAGCTGTTTTTTAGTTAACAAAACTGGTCACTGATTAAATTGGATTGTTCAATGGTTCCAACGGTTTCACAAGCGCTTCAACTCGGGGACCTTTTACAGGAGTAAAAATGTTACATATAGAATTTCTGATACCAACAACATTTGAAATGCCAGTATAATAAGAGCGTATTCTTTCTCCTAGCTATGGCAGCTATGAAGAACCAGACCCAAAATCCAACACAAGAGATACTAGTTTCAGCAGTATTGGAGGGTACGAGATCTCAGAAGAAGAAGAGGAGGAAGAAGAGCAGCGTTGTGGCCCAAGCGTATTAAGTCAGGTCCATCTGTCTGAGGACGAGGAAGACAGTGAGGATTTTCATTCCATTGCAGGAGACAGTGACCTGGACTCGGATGAATAGACTTCTTAGGAAACTCCCTTTCCCTGAGATGGCAGTCATCTTGCGCTACTCTCGACTCATGAGTTACTATCGTTCCAGTTTGGTGTAAGAAACAATATGGTGCAATCTGTGTTAATATGAAACAGATTTTTTTTTTTATAGTAACTTGTATCAGTTCTAAAACTTGTTATGTGACTGAGTAAATGGTGAAAAGTAAGCTTTAGAGAAGCATGCCCAGCTGAAGCATTGGGCTAGTGTGATTGTCACTAGTTCTGGAATCCAGCTGACGAGACCTATAATGGTTTGTTCTTCATTCTTTATAGATGTAAAGTAATTTCTCAGAAATAGTAGCCTGTTGGATTCATGCATGTCTGCCAGGGGAAAATGGTTGCTCAGAATAAAATGTCTGTTGTTCATTTGATGAACAATTGTAAAATAAGAAGAACTTTCCCTTTATGAAATGGCAGTTACCTGGGAATACAATATGAATGCATTCTCTAGTAACTCCTTAACTACCCTGAATGTTTCAGTCAACAGCTGCCCTATTTTTTATTTTTTTTTAAGTTGCAATCGGTCACAGGAATCAAAATTTGCTAATTTGAGTCTTCAGGAATTTTCAGGCTGTTTGTATTCTAAAAATAGTTCTCGTTATTCATGGCTGTGGGACTCCTTATTTTTAGTCGAGTGAGAAGGGAGCGTACACCCGGCTAAGCTTTTGTACCGTACTCGCTGGTTAAATTAATTGTAAATAAAACTCGAGATGGTTTAAAGATGAGCTCCTTTTCCTGCTGCTGTCCTTGCCCGGCTGCGCTTGTATTTCCTTGGGGCACCCCCTTCTCGGGATACCTTTGGACGAGGCCAAAGGAAGAGGTGCCGCCGCCGAGGGCCCGGCGCCCCGGGCCGCCCCCGCCCGGCTGGCGGCCGACCCCAATGGCGCCCCCTGCCCGCGCCGTCCCGGCAGGCCCCGCGCGCCGCCGGCACCCGGATGTACCCGCGCGCTCCATGTGCGGGGAGACCAGCGCGAGGGGAGGGCGGGCGCGCACGCGCAGTTCCTCCCCGTTTGTCGCAATGGCTTCGCGCGGAAGGATACCCGAAGTGACAAAGGTGTTTCTGAAACTCACGCGGAGACGGCCTGAGGCGGAGCGTGGCGGAAGGAGACGCATGCAGTTCCGGCAGGGATTCCTCCGCCGCGCAGGGGCCCGTCCAGCGCCGCTCTCTCGCGCCGCCCGGACTATTTCGCGAGCGGAGGTAGGTCCGGCAGCGGCCATTCGGCTGTGTGCTGCCTCCGCTGCCGCCAGCGCCATTTCGGGAGCCGCCGCCTTAGCGTGCCGGGAGCGTGGGGAGCTCGGTCCTGCTCCGCGTGCCTCAGCCCAGCGGCCCCCTCCGCGCCCGCGGCCGTTCTGCTGCCTCCGCCCGAGCCTCGCCGGCCCCCTTTCCCGATGGCGACCTCCGTGGGGAACGTAGCCGACAGCACAGGTACTGCGGCCTGCCGCGCGGGGACGGGCTCGGGGCGCGCCGGGAGGCCGGG
>NW_020448752.1:1406193-1433761 GCF_003343035.1 Apteryx rowi
GCGGCGGCGGCGGCTCCCGGCGCGGCCCCGCCGCCGTTGTTCGTGTCTCGCCTCGCGGCGCCTCCGGGCGAACCCGGCCGCCGCCTCCCCCGGCGGGCTGCGCCGGTGCCTCCCGCTAGCAGGAGGGAGCCGGCCCGCGGCGCGGCTGCCCGGCGGCTGCGTGGGACAGCGCTTCTCGAGGAGCCCGGGATAATTAGTTCTGAGCGGGGTGGTTTCTTGTGGCTATATTTATCTGGCAATTAGGTTTTTGTAGAGGACGCAAGGGGATGAAAGCCTGACCTAAGACATAAATTGATTGTTCCAGAATCACTCTCGCTATATTTAATCGGTAGGTCCCTCCTGGAATAGCGTAGCAGGACAACTTTTTCTGGCTAGTAAGACAGCGTACTCCTGCTAAGAAAGATGCTCTCGTCAGTTTGTAGATCCAGAACATGGGGGCGGGGGGAGCAATCTCCCTTCTCCTTGCTCTGAAGGGAAGAAGACCCTGCATCCTGAAAGGATGAAAGGAAAACACAGCTTTAGCCGCTGGAGTTTTGGGGCTTTCAGACCCTTCCTTCCCCTCTGGTTACAGAAGAGGTGAGACAGGATGTGGAAAAAGGAGGAAAAAAGGATGAGCAGGGAAAGAGACGCGATGCTAGTAGAAGTGATGCAAAGGGAACTGGTAGGGCTACAGAGGTGGAGATGGAGAAGGGGCGGCTGGCTGCTGCATACGGTACTGCTGCTGCCTTCCACCTCGGCCAGGACCGCTCGCCTTGTCACCTAATCTGCAGCATCCTCCTGGGGTCTCGAGCTGTGGAGGTGACAAGGACGTGTGCGTACTCGGGGAGCGTTCCCTGTTCCTTGCCACCACCGCCACCTCCCATATGGAGGTGGCAACTATTCCTGTCCGCATCTAGATTTTATCCAAATGTAAGGGTGGGTGTGAGTGTACATTAAATGCTTCAGTCGTTATTTCTGGAGAATTTTTGTCTTGTGTACAGTTGTGATATTTCTGCGGGGGTTTTTATTTTGCGTGGGTTCTCCAAAAGTATATCAGGAAAGGTCATCGTCGTAGCACATACTATGCTTTTCCAAGGTCATAATTAAAGCGTATAGTACGTGCTGGCATAGGTACACAAGTTCATATGAAATAACAGGTGAATGTTTATAAGACTTGCTAAGGGATTCTTTTGGCTGTGACTCTTTCACTGGAATTATTTTCTTTTAAAATGGGTTCTGTGAGCACCTGTCAGTGGCAGTATTATGGATTCCTTGGGTAGTATGATTTCTCTTCTGTACCAGCCCTGCTAAACGTTGAGCTTGTTTTGAAGTCTGTGGTAGTTGTCCACTTCCCACTTTCCTATGCGCTTCTAAAGAGGATCCCTGCTAAAATGTGTCTTGGGAGAGAGATGGCTGGCTGTCTTACTGCAAGTGACTGGTTTGCTTCATCTCAGCTGCTAGGGTTTGTTTTGTAAAGGGCCTTAGTAGGTGAAAGAAATCTTAGCGTTTCACTCATTTTGTTGCTTTCATTAACAATTCGTATTTACGGGTTTCATATGAAATACTCTATTTTCTCTCTGTTATCCCTGCAACTGTAACTTCAATTTCACTTTTCACCTTTGCTTGAATAGGCAAAGCATAGCATTTAGGTAAGTTAGGAGGTTCTTTCCAAGTGGTGATAAGAATTTAAGTCTAAATTGGGGGGGGGGGTTGTTTTGTTTTGTATTTGCGTTAGCATTTGAATTTAATAATTCCTTGGAGTTTATTTGAAGAAGAGGTTACTGAATTAGGTCCTTGGAGCATGCATTAGCTTCCCCGTTTTTGCACCATCAGCAGAACTTGAAAATACAGCAACTGTCAGATGAGCTAAACCTATGTGATTGTTAACGACAGAAGGAAGGCAAGGAACAGCATGTTCGTACTCTAGTATTCTTACTTGTCAGCCACCTCAAATTTTGGTAGATGATGCTGTCATTTTCATGTTAAATAACGCTTGTATCTGTTTACTGTCAGTAGGTTTAACCAGATACAGAAGTCCACTTTTTCCATAGGCTGGGTTTGGAAAGCTCTTAAGCTAGGCTCCTTGAAAAAAGGACTAATCTGGGTGAAGATACTTGATCAGTATTTTGTGAAGTCTTTGAAAGTGAGTAGTTTTGCTAGTTTCCACGTACCCTGAACCAGTTAAAGTTTTCAGCACCACCAGAGACAATGCATCTGGAATGACAGCTTTAGTTAGGTCCTGTGGTGTTTGCAATCTTCTTCAAAACCCAACAGTGCTAAAAAGCTAATTTTTAAAAGAATTTAAATGGTTTCCATCAATCTCAAATCCGTTAAACACTAGATAATAACTCTGTACCTAATCTCCTTGTGATTATTTTTCTATTGCATTAGCAAATTTCCCTGTATTAGGAGGGATTTATCTGTGCTTCATTGTATCAAAAATGTAAAACTCATTAGGTCATGGTGGGAAATGTTTAATAAGTAGGATTAAAAGTGACTGTGGACTGAAGAAGGGCAAATAAGAGACATTTCTAGTAGTTGAAACATGATATAAAATTACTTTTATTATTAAAAGGATAAAAATATAAGCATAAAATATAAAGACAGAATTTGAGGACAGATCCTTCTTTTTAGGATGAGCAATTTTTTTTTCCCAAGCTGCACTTACCACATCTATATTCTAGTATAGAACTGTACTTTGTAAGACAATTTCACAGAAAAGGTTATTTATCTAAAACAGATGATGTTTTATTTAAGATTTTATTCTCTGTGAATATGTTGTTAACACTAAAAGCACTTTGTCACTCTGATTCCAGCTAGACACCCAGAATTAGTGAATCCTTTTCTGTATCCTGTCCTTTCTAAAGACTGCTTCTGTAGGCCAACAACATAAAAATCACAGCTATCGTTCTGAGGCCAAAACTGGTTTTGATGGAAGAATTTTTACACATTATTGATAACGCAGGCTAATAACAGATAATAGAGGCTGGAAGAAATGTTGTGTGTTACACTTTCTTTTTTCTCCTTCTTTTTAAGGGCTTTCATGTGATACAAATCTACTGGTACAGCAAAACTTTCTGTTTGTTTGAGTCCTTTGAAGTCTTTGTCTACTGTCCTTCATTTCTCGGTTAATTGTTTTTAGACCTTGTTTTTAATACTATGAAGTATAAGATTTATAGTTGGGGAAGAGTAAGCAGATTCATTGTTTTGTTACTAGCACTTTTAGTGTTATGAAACAAAGTACAATATTATTTCTGGAATCTCTTCAGATGTTTTTCAGGTTCATGGAAAATGATTGACTTGTAATGACTCTCTGTGTTTATATGCTTATTATTAACTGATGAGGTCGTGGACTATTGTACCCATAATGTTAGAAATGTCATAACTATAGATTGGGGTATGAAGATCTGAGTGTTTAAAATGTCACATGTTGTAGTACTTTACATAATTTCAAGCATTTTCATCCTTTAGTTTTATACATCTTTTTTTTTTTTTAACATCTTTTTTGTTTTGTTTCCATTATCTAACTTTTTGTTTTCCCCCCTTAAATGTTTTGGTGATTCTCCAGAACCAACGAAACGTATGCTTTCCTTCCAAGGGTTAGCGGAGTTGGCTCATCGTGAATATCAGGCAGGAGACTTTGAAGCAGCAGAGAGACACTGCATGCAGCTTTGGAGACAAGAGCCTGATAATACTGGTGTGCTTTTATTACTATCGTCCATTCACTTCCAGTGTCGCAGACTGGACAGGTAGGAGACTTGAGGTGTCCTGTCAAGCTTTACTTGTAGTTTGCATCTCTCATAATGTTGAGCACAGCTGACAAAAGTTCTAACTGTGGTTTTGTCATTGAACACAAAACACTGACGAACTTCTTGGCAGCAGTAAGGATTGGTCCAAAAACATTCTTTCTTTTTGGATTTTGTTAGGGCAAAAGGAGTCCAAGTTGGAATTGCTAGCCTTGCAACAAACAACAGATGTTGTTACTCACATTTTACTTTAATATCGTACGCTTTAATATCAGGATATCAGCCGCGCTTGTATGTACCAGAGACATTTGCACTTGTAAACAAAAGTCGTTGTTCATTCCACATGTAGTGTGGGGTTTTGTGGGGAATTTTTTTTAGTGGCAAGACTGTGACAAGATGATTGCTGTGAAGTGGCATGATTAGTTGAATGTTTTGTCCTCTGAAAGTTGTCTCCATATTCTCTTTCTGCCTGTTCCTGAGCTTGCTTTTTGCACCTCAAGCATTTCAAACCTTCTTAACTGTTCTAGCTGTAAATCCATGTGTCCTGGCAATGGAAGTAATTTGTAATTGGGATTTAATTTATGTAGGCTTCTAAATAAAGTTGTAATAATTCAGATATGGGAAAACTAACGGGGAGACAGAATTTTACATCTACACGTCTTTGTTATATCCTGTTTCTTGAAATAGCATCAAGTAAAACATTGCTTAGAGAAAAGCCTTCAGATGCTGGCAAACTGCATTCAGCTCAAGTTTAGCAAGAGGCTTGCAGAACTCTGCTGCTTGCAAACTAGAGTTGTCTTCAGTAGAATCTAAAATGGAAGGGAGATGGTAATTTAAGCTAAGAGAAGCTAGACTTTTAAGACTGCTCTCTGTAACTTCAGATTTGTTGGCTGCATGTTTGGCTCACTTGAGCATGAATGTTCATTAAGTAGACAGGCAAACAAAGTCGATCTTTTTTTAATTTGTCTTATTTTCTCCAGGTCTGCTCACTTCAGCACTTTGGCTATCAAACAAAATCCGTTGTTGGCTGAAGCCTACTCGAACCTAGGCAATGTATACAAGGAACGTGGACAGCTGCAAGAAGCTATTGAACATTACAGACATGCACTACGCCTCAAACCAGATTTCATTGATGGATATATTAATCTGGCTGCTGCGTTGGTAGCTGCAGGTGATATGGAAGGAGCAGTACAGGCATATGTGTCTGCCCTTCAGTACAATCCTGTAAGTAACACTTTATTTTATGGAAGAGCTCCATACTTCACTGCTGCCCCAGGACAGACAGACAAATAACAGGTTTCCATGGATGTGGGAAGAATTAAGACTATTTAAAAACGGACCATTAGTTAAAAAGAACAACAAACAGCCCTTCCCCCTTCCCCCCAACATGCCCACCATAAATTTAATCATCTACTTAATTCTTTTCTTAAAAATGCATGAAATACTTTTGTCACAAATCTTTACATTAGAATACTGTAAGGGCTGCTGGTTATGTTACCTGTATTATTGAGAATAACAGAGAAGGAAGGGCTTTTTGAGTTTTTAAGGTCAGAAGTATCAGTGAATAATCTCTTATCTGGCTTGGTGTGTTGTAAGGCTGTATTATTGCAGAGAGAGAAGCGCTGATACACAGTTACATGCTAAATCTTAATAATCATCAGGTACTGTTTTATGAAATCACAAATTTCATGGTGATTACGATTGCGTTGGTTAGATTTCCACACTGGACAGGTTTACAGAAGCGTTGATTTATGTTTTATAGGCTGAAACAGTATATCTGTCTAGGCATAGTTAAGTTGTATAGAACTAATTGATCTGCTGTTTGGAGTTTTTGGTTGCAACTGTTTTAAATTTACATTTTAACAAATGTTGAATTAGACTGATATTTTCTATTTGTTTTGCATTGTACTCAACTTGTATGGTACAGCTCAGCATGGTGGAAGTGTCTTAATTGCTTGCTATTTGGTGATAAGTGTCAGTGTTTTGCCGAGTGTCAGTGTTTTGCCAGAAATACTTACAAAGCAGTGTTGGTCTAGCGTGCCTAAATCTTTTTTCCTTTGAAAAAGGAGATGCAAAATAAGTTCAGCAAGTGCTCAGAATCCTGTTTTGCTGTGTTCTATAGCCTAGGTGAACTTGTTTAACTTCATTATGCTAAGTGGTGTCACAGGTAGAATTTATGTGTTGCCTAGGAATACTGTAAGATGTTATTTTCTTATATAAGCCTTGTTTAGGTTAGAAACATTTTCGTTAGTGTTGACAGAAATGTCCCCATACTCTGTGGTCTTCTCATGTACTGCCAGATACTGCAGTTGTAGTCTATGCTGTGGTTACAAATGAAAGCAGAAAAATAGCAAGTGGCAAGGCTGTTGAAAATGGACAGATGAGTGGAAAAACAGGGAGAAAACCCCTGCTTTGGGGATAGAGGAAGCAAGGTCATTATAATATTTATAGTTTTAAAATGATTTCATATTATTAATGGTGTAAATTAAGAATACGGGCCTTGCGGGGAGAAGACAGTCATGCTTTAAGAAAAAGAAAGAAAAAAAAAAAGGAGGCTTAAAATGTGTGTGTTCTCCTCTGCCAAAAGAATTAAAGCTACCTCGGGGGCAGGGGCTTAAACTTAATTTTGGATTTCTTTTGGATTTCTGTGTAAACAGGAGTTGTGTGGGTTGGTTGTTTATTTCTTTCTCCTTCTTTACAGTTGTACTGTTGTGATATTAAAGTCAATATGATTATTCGTTACCAGTAATAGTAAGTCAAGAAAAATCATTCAAATTTGAGATATGTTTACTGCTTTCAAATTATTTAGAGAGAACTGTGGAATTCTAAGAACTTTGTAAGGCCTTCATGTGGACCTTTGGGGTGTCTGCGAAGTTCTGAAGTTTAAGTGCTGATGGCATGATTTGATTTTTCAGGACTTGTACTGTGTTCGTAGTGACCTGGGGAACCTGCTCAAAGCCCTGGGTCGCTTGGAAGAAGCCAAGGTAGGTGTTCAGTAGAATGCATTTAAACGTCAGTGTTTTGAAAACTTGAACTTTGCACCAAGTCTTCAGATCTGCGTTGATCTACAGACAGTCTGAGAAACTGCTGAAAACTGAAGGCACTGAATCACCCCAGAGTAGTAGCAGGGCAAGCTATGGCATGTCCATGTTTAAAAGTTGGTTTAAATCAAGAAATGGAACATTACCAAGCCTTTCTGCTGAACTAGACTATCTGAAACCATTCTGAAGTATTGGGCAGGGGCTCCACCATGCTCTTATCTGGAAATAAGTAACAGTCCTTCAATTCTGAGGCTTGCCTGCTGGTGCCAAGCAGAGAGCCTGTGATTAGCTCGAGATCCCTGTACGATGCAGGTGCTATTGAAAATGCTGCTCTTCTAAAGTCCTTTGTGGCTTGTAAGTGGAGAAGAAACTTATCCAATTGTTATCTTGTAATATTGGCTTTTAAAGATTTTTATTCTTTAACTTTTCCCTTCCCTTGATAGTGGAAGAAAGGCTAGTAAATGATCAATAGCTGCAGTATGCGAACCCCCCAAATAACTTTTCTTCATGTCTTCCCTACTCCCTTCCCCCAAAATAAAGAAATCAGAAGGACAAAGCTGGTTTGTTTGGGAAATGAACTGATCGAAAGAAAACTTGCTGTAGTGGAAAGGTGGCTTCTAGCAGTCTGTGTTTTCTAAACCGAGAATTCGAACACCAAGATGAGTTTAAAGTTCTTGGCATGTTAAAACTTCGATTGCGCGATGAAATTGTCTTGTTACAAGCCACCTTACGCGTCCGCGCTGCAGGGGTGAGGAGCGTGGAGAAATCAGAAACACTCTGGACTCCACATCTGTCACTCCAAGCCCCACGCGCATGCTAAAAAGTGGAGTGTATGAACAGCGTAGCTGTCTGTTTGGCTGCAGCACCATTTGGGGAGGGATAAGATCTTCATGGGGTAATGGGAATGCAGGTTCAAATTTAATTGTTTTTGGATTTCTCTAACAGCTTGGATGTGTGTACCTTCCTAGAACAGCATAATTTGGTCAGATCCAGGTTGAAAATATTTTGAAGTAGCGTTTACAGTTTGAACAGTCTTTGAGACACTTGGTTCTCAGCCCACCAAGCGGACAGCTAACATGAATTGCACTTCACTGCAGCTTTAGTGTGACTGGTATAGGCCAAGACACTGCGCCTGCCTTAGGTTGCTGACTTCTTTGTTTCAGAGCTCTGGAGACACCTAGTTTGAAAGTGTTATTCCGTTTTGTGAGAACTTAATAAACAAGAAAAACATCTTGAGTAAATTGCAATGTGTTTCTTTGGTTATCAGTCCATTTGAAAGATCAAGCCAGCAAATTCCTTACAGTTTGAACTAAAATTTAATTTCTTTGTAGATACTTCAGAGCCTTTCTTCCAAAAAAAAAAAAAAAGAAAAAGTCCCTGCTGTATGCAATTGCCCTGATTAACCCTCTCCCTTCTGCATGTCTCCCTTGTTACAGACAGATTGTCCTCTTTCCCATGTGTTAGACATATCCAGAAAAATTGCAATTGCTTTGTTGAACTTTTACTAATGATCTTGTTTTATTTTCTCTCTTGTTTTTGGTTTTTCACCACTGATATTGTATTTAGAAGGTTTCAGGTGGGTGAAACCTCCTATTCCATGCGTAAGGTGCCTCGCTGAAGGGAGCTCGAGGCCTGGATCTAGGGCAGACACACACCTCCTCCTCCTCTTCCAGCAAGGAACGCACCGAAAAGTCACATGATGAGAAATATGGTAACGGGTTTGTAACTGCCACAGCAAAACCATTTGCCTCCATGCCTGAATCTTCTGTCTTGTGGCTTCAGAAACAGCTTAAAATATTTAATTACAAGCAAGTAATGTAAGAATGTTTTATACTAGTAGCCACAAATTCTTTCAAAGAAATAAAGTAAAAGTAAATTAAGATGTTTTTTAAAGAAATAATTGGAGATAGTTAATAGTAAAAGCTTCTAACTCTTCTGGTTGTTCATTTTTTTCCTTTTTTCTTCTTTGTTTGGATTGCAGCGTTCTGCTCTTCTGATGATGCGCTGTGATCCTGCAGTAGCGCAAAGGCTGCGCAGCGGTAACGCGCATTGCGTGCGATGAAGCCCTTGTGAACGGTTGACTAGATGATTAATCTCTGATTGGGTGACTGCCTAAGCTCCAGGCTGTAGCCTTTTGGATGAAATCGGGTTGTAATGCATTTAGACTCCAGACATCAAATTTAATGTTCAAGTTTCTGCATGGGCCTGTCTGGTAGATTAATGATTCTGGTTGGCCGTTCACTGTATCTAGGGGCAATCAATATAGCACAGCAGTTCGCAGCGATAGCGTGGCGCCGTGCTGTTAGGATGCGCAGCGATTTCTTGCGCTTGCATTACAGGGACCTAAACCTTCATGCAATCCTGTCATTTGAGGTTTTGAAGCTGTAGATGATTAAATGTATTTGAAGAAACTGGGAAATGAGATCAGGTATGTCGTCTCGCTTGAGAAGGACAATTAAAACTGAAGAATGGCTGCGTCTCTTTTTCAGTAGTTTTTCTAATTCTTATTTTCTCTCCCTTTTAGAATACTGCACAATTTAAGAGTTCTATCTCATGGAAAGAAGTTGTTTTTACGTATTTTTTATTTTTATGCACTTAATGGTGGCAGATAACTCTGCTGTAGTATTTGAATTATTTTTAAGACTGCTTCTGAGGTAACCTGGTGTCTGAAGGCATGTTAATTTGTTATCAGCATAACTGAAAAATGGTGGGCTTGCACCTGGGTTTTGGTTTGCGCTGGCGCAGGATCAACAGCTGTTTGCAGCGCATTAGTTTTGGCGCAAGCTAGCCTATACTGCAGGGTCACTTTTGGCTGGTTAGAGAAGGCATACTAACAATTATTTTTCTTATTTTTTTTCTTTTTTACAAATATTCCCCTTCCCTTGTATCTCTCTTCTTTAACTGTTCCAAGGCCTGTTACTTAAAAGCAATTGAGACTCAACCAAACTTTGCAGTGGCTTGGAGTAATCTTGGCTGTGTTTTCAATGCCCAAGGAGAAATCTGGCTTGCAATTCATCACTTTGAAAAGGTAACTATCTAAACCCGTCAACTTTGCTAGCAGATTTTAATGCGCATGCAATTACCTACTTATGCATAAGTACTTTTGTAGATGGTAGATATATTTTGATCAGCAGAGAACTTCTTATAATCCTGTTAGTTAACATCTTATGTTAATCCTTTTTTACTTCCTGATGTTTCAGACTGCCTGTATGCCACTAAAGAGATATGTTTAGAATTGCCCTAAGGACTTCACACACATGTCAAAGATAAGAAAATTTGTTAAGTTGTTTTACAGTCCTTTTCCGGAATAGAATTTTTTAAAATCTAATTCTGATGGGAATAGTGTTTGAGTATGTATGTTGTTTTGTGTGCGTGTAAGAGAAACAACTTTGTTTAAAATCTTTTTCATTGCGATCCTGTTTCAGGTATTCTTGCTTTCCTGTGAGTAACTGAGGAGAACAATTTAAAGGGATACACTAATTCCTCTTCTCCAGGATTTTTTTCACCACTAGTGTTTCAGAATTCTCCAGATTAGATTGATATGGTTAATTCTCACTGTAATGTGATGTCTAATACCTTCTACACAGTTATCTGGTTCCTGTATTCTGGTTAGTGGTAGATTAAGTATTTTAATTTGGAAATAATAATTTCCGTGGGAAAGACTGTAAGTGTGATTCACGCCAGCGTTTGGTTTGCCAGATACTTACCTGTGGTTTAGTACTGCATCTTCTGTAACTTTATCAGCTGTTACAAGTTTTTGTACATTTTATTATTTTTGTAGGGAGTGAATTTTTTTTGTGTTAAATGGCTACAAGTATTTTCCACACATATGACATATTGCTCTTCCTCCTCTGGAACTGCTAAAGCTAGAAAACACAAATTTTACAGTAAATAAAGGATGCGGATCAATTTCTCAGGGTTTTCTCCCCTAAAACAAAGACAGAACAGCATGGGTGGGTGGTTAGGGATGATTAATCTAACATGAAATAAATATTATTCTGTAGTAGTGACAACAGGTGTCAGTTGGTATCAATTCTAATATGCATGACTTTGGAGGGAACTAGGTCATGGCTTAGGTAAGGAGTGAATTTGAAGGTAGCATATTCTGTCTTTTCTAGAAATTAAAAAAACCTGTCATGAGCACTGAATTGATTCAGAAGTAAGCATAAGTGTAACGGCTGTATGATTGGTTTGCTTAACTCAAGTTTTCCTTCCTCACTAGGTTGTTGATTAAAATCTTAAATATTTACAGATTGGGTTTGTCAGTTAAAAAAATAGCTTTAAGTTTCATAGAGAATGTTTATACAATTAATGCTCAAAGCTGTTACTTTAAAAATATTTTCAGGCTGTAACACTTGACCCAAATTTTTTGGATGCTTACATCAATCTGGGGAATGTCCTGAAGGAAGCAAGGATATTTGACAGGTAAGTAGATAAGTAATGTCACTCTGTCAGCAGCCTGTCAGATGTGGGAAGGTATAAATTAGGTTCCTGACGTAAAATCTCTTTGGACGGTATAGTGAAGACCCCTGCTCAAAGGTGAGAAAGCAAATGGCTTTGGAACACATACAGAGCAGGATACTGGAATTCAAACAAACATCTCGTGGAATATACTGTTTCTGAAGGCATTGAAAATGTACTTGAAATTAAGACTGGGAAAAAATAAAGGTGATGTGTCTGAGAAAAGCGTGCAAGTACCCTTGGGTACTCTTTTTTTCATTATGTGATTCCAGACCTGATCTGCGTGTGTACTTTTTCTAAAATTTTCCTTCTGTGTAAGACGAGCCAAAATGCTGAATTTCAGTTAAGAGTCTAATTAAATATTATGCATTTATTATGGATGGGCATCATGTTACTACATGTTGCTGCAGTACTGTTGCTGTCTTTCCAAACTAGCTTGTTCTGAGACATCTGATCTGATCCATGAATCTTGCTTTTGTTTCTGGAAGAAGATCCAGGCTGTATTGTTTCTCTGCAATGTACCGTATTGTGTCTGTTAATTGGATTACAGTTTCTGGCAGCTGTGGTTTGTGGCTCAAAATTTAATAAAGGCTTGCAGGGAACAGGTTAATTATTCTAACTAGTTGTATTGCTTACCCAATATAAATCATTCGGTGATTCTGTTAGCTGCAGATTAATTGGCTAAACAAGGACATGTTCACTAGTCATTTTGGAGTTTACAATACCTTTCTGAGATTTTTTTTTTTTTTAATTAAAAATACTAGCGTGATGATTTTTTTTTTCTAGGAATCAAATTTGACCACAAGAATCACTTAAGTATGGTGCTATAGGTGCATATAATTAAGGATCTATCTTTGAACAAGGTGAAGATAGAAGCATAAGTAAAGTGGGATAAATGTGTTAGGGTAACAAAGAGAATAAAGGAATGTAATAGTATAAGACTGAGTTGTGTTTGTATTGTTATAATCTAATAATGAACTAGTGTAAAAAAGAAATGTTTGGAGCAAAGGTCTCATGCTTTTCCTAGCAGTGAAGAACGTTTAAGAAAAACACACAGAAAAGCTTTGCCTTTCTCCCAGAAGACTTAGGTTAATCTCAATACAGCATCAGGTGAGGGGGGAAAAAACATCCCGTTTTAGAATGTTTGGATATGCTGTGAACTGCACATGATCAGTTATTCTCTGTGGTGGGAAATCTGTGAATAAGCTAGTTCTGATTTGGTTTGGGAGAAGGAGGGCTAAGAGAGGACAGGACATAAGAATGTAATATTATTACTGACAAAAGTGTATCCAGGGATGATAAATTCTTCAGTTTAATAACGTCATGATCCCTGGGAAAAGGAAGGGTTTAGTAAGGGCATTTTAATGAAGAGGAGTGATGGCCTGGGAAGAGTGTGGGACCAGTTTCTTGGACCACCCCAAGAAAGCATTTCAAACGCTAAAATTCTGTACTTTTAATGTTCTCCGTTGTAGAGAAATATTTGCAGAAAGTTGTTGGGTTTTTTGTTTTGTTTGTTTTTTGTACAAAATTCTCATTTTGGCTGAGTTTTTTATTCAGAAGGTCTTACATTGATGACATAAATGTTCTAGTAATATAAGTCATTGCTAAATAGTTCTGAACAGGAGACCTGCTTTTATCTTACCAGCGCAAGGCTATTTCAGAAATCCTAGCTGTCTTGCATTGGGCAATGGATGTTGATGACTACCATACAGATTTGGAACTCTTGATGTTTAATTAAAATGAACCAAGTCTGTCTGTCTTGTCTGCTAACATTACAAATTGAGCAAAGTTTTAAAGATGTCATGAATAATCATGTCTTTCCTTGACTGGATTTTTAATTCATGCATTATGAATTAAATGCATGCATTAGTGACATTTTACAGGATAGATTTTGTGTGTCTGTTTGTTAATATGTATCCCTTGGAGGTCTTTTTTCCTTTTAGGTAGGTCTTTTGATAACCAAGGTAAATTTACAGGGTAACTTTACAGGGTAACTCCACAGGTGATCATTAACCTTCTCTTTCTTGTTGCAGAGCTGTAGCAGCTTACCTGCGAGCCTTGAGTTTGAGTCCAAATCATGCAGTTGTGCACGGTAACCTTGCCTGTGTGTATTATGAGCAAGGACTGATAGACCTGGCAATAGACACCTACAGGAGGGCTATTGAACTGCAGCCCCACTTCCCTGATGCCTATTGCAACTTGGCCAATGCCTTGAAGGAGAAAGGCAGTGTAAGGAGTACTTTTTTTCCTTTGTCTAAATTTTTAAAAGTTCAGTTAATAGTTATTTAGACTCCAGTTATTAGTCAGCTTTATTAAAATGGGATGTAATCTCAGTTTGTTTTTCTTGTTCATCGGGAAGAATAATATGAGACATCTCCACTTTGAACCTGTTAAAATGTTTGTAGAATAACATCTCATAAGGAGTGATATTACAGGAAATGCTACCATATTAAGCAGTTCCCTTGTTTATTTTACTCCATTTTTTCTTAAAGGTGGCTGAAGCAGAGGAGTGTTACAATACAGCTCTCAGACTCTGTCCCACACATGCAGACTCTCTCAATAATCTAGCAAACATCAAGCGGGAACAGGGGAACATTGAAGAAGCTGTTCGCCTTTATCGGAAAGCTCTCGAGGTATAGTTGAATGTGGTAGGGGAGAAATGGAGAGTTAAAGCTGAGAATATGCAATATGGCATAGGCTTTTTTCTCCTTTGGCTGTAAGGGGAAGAAACTGAGTCATACAAAATATTTTTGCATTTCTTACCCTCCTTTTTATAATATAGTGTGCTTGCGAGATTTGAGAGAGAGATTCTACTTTTTTTTTTTTTTCTTCCAGGTATTTCCAGAGTTTGCTGCTGCACATTCAAATTTAGCAAGTGTTCTGCAACAGCAAGGAAAGTTACAGGAAGCTCTGATGCATTACAAAGAGGCTATTAGGTAAATGGATTCTATTTTTAATATTCTCAGTGTTTCATAACAGGAGAGGGCCATAGATCTGTACAGAAAGTGGCTTACGATAGCATATTGTAATTCAGATAGTTGCTTTGCAAACCAGATAGTAGTCTGGGTATGGTTTCTTAATGATGAAACATCTTTCATGAAACATGTTTTCTTGGTTTTCAGAATCAGTCCCACATTTGCAGATGCTTATTCCAATATGGGAAATACTTTGAAGGAAATGCAGGATGTTCAAGGAGCTTTGCAGTGCTACACTCGTGCCATTCAGATAAATCCAGCTTTTGCTGATGCCCACAGCAACCTGGCCTCTATTCACAAGGTAGCGCATGTGAATGATTCACTCTTATAACGTGATGGGGCATTGTGAGTACTTATCCTGAATATATTTTTATCTGCTGACTCATTCCTGTGTCTTTACAGGATTCAGGGAATATACCAGAAGCCATTGCCTCTTATCGCACTGCTCTGAAACTGAAACCTGACTTCCCAGATGCCTACTGCAACTTGGCCCACTGCTTACAGGTGAGGAAAAGGGGGCTTTGATTGTAGTTTTTAAAGATTCTTTGGCAGCAAATAAGCTCAATTACTTCAACCAATCAGCATATAAGCAAACTTAAGAGTAGGCTTAAATCAGAAGATAAGATTGTACAGTCATCACAGTAATTACTATTTTTTGCTGCTGTTTTTGGAAGAAATGCTGGTCACAACTTCTTGGAATCAGATGAAGCTGTTACCCTATTATTTTTCAATTTTCCCTTTTCTAGATTGTCTGTGACTGGACAGACTATGATGAGAGAATGAAGAAGCTGGTTAGCATTGTTGCTGATCAGCTGGAAAAAAACAGGCTGCCTTCTGTCCACCCTCATCATAGTATGCTGTATCCCCTTTCTCACAGTTTCAGGAAGGCTATTGCTGAGAGACATGGAAATCTCTGCTTGGACAAGGTAGGAGTTTTATACAGGCTTACTGCGATTGAATTACTTTATGTACTTTTGCCAATTATATCTGAGTAACAGATTTTATTTTTTAATACATTAGACTTTTTAAGGCTTCTGAGTCATTGACATGTAGAGAGCTAGGGCATAGTGTTTACTCATCTAGTTCTGCAAAGTACATGTGAGGGATGTTTTGGAGAAGCCCAGAGTGAGTAAACGACTATTCCCATAACAGTAACAAAGATCTAGGCAGCCATGTGACAGTATTTCTCAAAATCTGGTCCTGCCCAGCCTCCACAGTGCTTGGAATCTGACCTTGCCTCTGGAGAATCCTTGTTGGAACATGTGAAATTTGTGTTTGCTTGTATTTGGGATTTCCAAGATCCTTCGCTTGGTTGTGGTGATGGCAGCAACATTACAGGGGTGATATATCACAGTAGGAAGTATTTAAATGTGTGTCGTGATTCTGTTTTGTAGTACTTTGTGTACAGTAGCATAAGTTCTTCCAAAAATTAATGCATTTAACTTAAACATATCTTTCCTTGCTGTGATTTCTTAACTGTGTTATTTCCACAAGATGCCAAAGCACCTCAGGCTGCCAGGAGTCCTATTGGGGTTGATGGCGAATTCTCCAATAAAAAATTTGACATGACTTTTTTTCTTCTTCAGCCAGAGGATCATGGAACTTCTGTATGTTGAGATAGACTACTTGAGCCGGTTGCCAGTTATAATTGAAATTTCCCTGACAGCTAGTGGAAGGGTCTGGTTAGCATGAGTGATGAAGTGTACAAATCTCCAACTTCAGAACTGATAATGTGCAGTTTTCAAACTGCCTTGAACCAAAGGTCTGCGTAGTCTGATAATCTTGTCAGTGGTAGTGGGTAAAAGCTGATGCCTGCGGAAGTTGGTGAGCATAAGAACAGAAAGCATGCTGTGATGCTTCGCAGGAATACTGATCTGGTGACAAGTAGCTTGTAGTTCAACAGCTTCCTGATCATAGTGGTGTGGTATCATTTTTGGAAGAAACCCATCCCCAGTTATTAAACATAAAATGGTAGAAAAGCAGAAATGTCACCAACTTTCAGTAGTGGTTTGTCTTTATTTGGTCAAATGTGGGCGCATGGCATCTAGTAATACAGCTTGTGGAAATTGCATTTGTCTGCAGTGGAATATACATATTGCAAGTTTCAAACAACTGATGCTACAGCTTATTTGAATATGGGGTAAGACTAATCCAACAAACTCATGATCATTTTGGCCCTCTATTCAGCATTTATTTTGGTGCACAGGTTTCTAAAGAGTTGCATGTCTTCTTGACAGATTAATGTTCTTCACAAGCCACCATATGAGCATCCAAAGGATTTGAAGGCCAGTGAAGGTCGACTTCGTATTGGCTATGTGAGCTCTGATTTTGGAAACCATCCAACCTCCCACCTAATGCAGTCAATCCCAGGAATGCATAACCCAGACAAATTTGAGGTAAAAATGTAGATGGCAAGCTGAAACTTTAAATACAGTTTTAGCAGGCACTTTCTTGTATCATAGTGCAGGCAGGTAAAATGGGGAAGGACATATTTCTGTTTTCTGGTGGTTTTTGGTTAGTGAGGTTTTTTTTTTTTTTTTTAAACAGGACAAAGAGTTATATGTCCTAAGGAGGAGTACTTTACCAATATAAAGTGGGTTTTAGAAAGTAGGAAAATCAGGTATCTGTCCTGTCCTTAGAATTATTGTAGGAAGGACTTGTGACCCAAGGAAAACTTTTTAAGATCTTGGGGGTCTTTTTGTTTTTAGGTTCAGCTACTGACATTTGACTAGATGATGTGTTTCAACATCAGGCTACTGCCTGGTTATGTCTCATTTTTAGCTGCACATCCTTTTTGCGTTCACTCTCCACTGCTGTTTTTTAGATGTGCTTTTCTCTGGGACACCTGAATCTGTTATGAACATGAGCTTCAGATTGGTCTGACTACGATTTTTACTCTCCAGGAGGAGTGTTTTGTAATCCAGAGAGAGTCTAAAGAGACTCACGGCTAAAGAGAGTCAAGTGTATGTTTATTTTAGGGTTATGTTAGGGGAATGAAGCTGTAACTAGATTTCATTCCCAGTCATTTGTTACATGACTAAATTGTTTTTTTGTTTCAAGCTCCTGTTTCACAAAACAGGGGAAGCTGCTTACCTTTGTAAAGGGTTGGAAGTTTTCCCTACATCCAGAGTGTTTTGTAATTGATTCCCACCTTCTCACCTTCCATGTTTTCTCTTGTTCACAAAGTCTTTGTAGTCCAAAATCCTTGTGGCAAAGCTGCGTGCTTCTGCTGTTGTCAGAAGTGTCGCTATTAAACAGTTATTTTTCACAAAGCTATTGGACTGGCGATCTGTGCACATTATAGAAAGTGAGGAGGGGGATACCATTTACCCTTTGGTCAGCTTGAGACAGGGAGCCGTCTCTCTTGTTCTGGAATTATAAAGCTTTATAGAACATAATTTAGATACTTAGTTATCCATTATTTTACTAAAATTGGGCTTTTTGTCCTGCAAGATGGAACCAATAATGCAGAGGATTGATTATTTTGTCTGTAGGCTGTATATGCTAGGCTAGCTAAAGATGCAGTGTGCATACCTGGTCAACCTTTGGTTACAGAACAGATACATTTCTAGTTTCTTAACTGGAGAGGAAAGTGCTCACTTTTGTAGAACTAGTCACTGTGTTTAAAGAATCTATTTAAAAAGTTTCCCCAAGACTTAACTAGCCTGTTCAAGCTGAGTCATAATTATGATTCTCATTACATTCTCAAAGAACATTTTGTACAAGACAACTTTGAATTCATAATTAATGTTTATGCAGATCTCTTTATTAAAATTACTTAACCTTGCACTGATGGGAACATGATATGTGTGTCTCTGCAAGATGCAGTGCCTTACACTAGTACCAGAACCAGGTAAAACTAGGGCCTGATGTGAACGTCTCATGCCCCCAACACTTTTTTCTGGCTCCTTTCTCAACTGATAAATGCCACATCAGTAAATAAAATACAATTTTCTGAAACTAGATGTAATTTTACTAATATATGCTATTGTAATTTAAAAATACATTTATCGCAAAGGTGTTTTGTTGGTGAGGTGTCACAAATATCTAACTTATGCTGCTGCTTCTAGGTATTCTGTTATGCCCTGAGTCCTGATGATGGTACAAACTTCCGTGTAAAGGTGATGGCTGAAGCAAATCATTTCATTGACTTATCTCAGGTGAGTTCTTTTAATGCACTGACTTTTTAGAAAATCAAAATGAAACAGAAATCTCAAGTTTATAGTTTGAGATTTTAGTTGCAATGTTTTCTTGAATCAGGCTGAGACTAGTCTTGAATTTGGGATTTTGAAGATTGTATAGTATTATGCCTACCCTGGGATGCAGTGGCTATTGTGTGATTCTCTGTGATTATTAAAAAGCAATTTTAACAATGTTGAATAACTGTTTCATTAGATCTTAAGATAATAGTCATATCTAAATGTCACAAATAAGTTATGATGCCACAACTGCAAATATGTTTAAACTTGTCCAGGGTTGTTTATGTTCTGTGTGGAAAAATATGTGGCTAGGATTTCAGTACCTGCAGAAATCTAGGTGTTGTTACCGTATCTCAAGAAAACTGCCAAAACCCTAGAGCAATATGAGATAATCAGTGTATATTAGTACACTATTATTAGTAGTAGTAGTAGTAGCTGGAGAGTAGTTAATTTGCTTACTCTTGATCTTCAGTTTGAGGCAATTCCTCTGTATTCCTGTAGTTTGCAAATCTACCACTTGCAGTAGGTGAATTGTTTTGATGGTTAATTAATCTCACTGGAAAAAAAAGACTGTTCTGGTTTATATAGCCCCACTTACTAGCCATGGACTTTTGTTTTGCTGCTGCTAAACTAGAGACATCTATCAGATATATTTTCTAGATAGTGACTAATTTCATAATTAATTATAGGAAATTAAACCGTTGAAAATCATTTACCTTTCAGTATTAGACAGGAAGAGGTTGTGTTGTAGTATCCATGGCTTTGCTGTTCTCTTTCTTGGAAGGCATTAGTAATACCTCTTGTGGAGTTCTGCTCTTTGAATCTTTGATTTAGCCAAAAAACTAAAGCCAGTGGTGTTTGAAGGTTCTTCTGTTGTCCTTTTGTGTTATTTTCTGCATGACTTAACTGAGCTTGGCAACACTGGGTATCAGTCCTCTGGTTTGAATACGTAGAAGGAATCTTAAGGTACCACAGTTACAGTTTCTGTCAGTGACTGTGTTTGCTCCAACTAGGCATAGTAAAGTTTTTCCTGTTTCAACAGTGGATTGGGGGATTTTATTTTTTTTGTTTTTACCTTGAATTGATGACTTATACATCCATAAAACTAGGAATGACAAGACTTAAGTCTCACCTAAATTGAATTACGCTGTTGATATTTATTCTTTTGTACACCAGTCACTAATCTTATTATTGTTGAAAGACTGAACATAAAAAATAACTTTTTAAAATCTTTTTTTTTTTTTTATTCTTCAGATACCATGTAATGGAAAAGCAGCAGACCGCATTCACCAGGATGGGATACACATTCTCATTAACATGAATGGCTACACAAAAGGAGCCCGCAATGAATTATTTGCCTTGAGACCAGCACCTATTCAGGTAACTAAATTGAAGAGCTCTGTATCTCCAAAATACACTTGTTATCAAGGAGAGTCTCCACTTTTTCTGCCACAGTGGAAAAACTTCTGAAGGTTCATGTTGATCAATAAGGGAGAGGGGCTTGTTGGTGATGAGCATGTGTGAGGCAAATAGGATTATTCTACTCAATACTTCCTTTTGTTTTGTTTTGTTTAATTCTATGTGTAGTTGACTATGCCCTGAAAGGGAACAGCTCTTTAATTCTGAGGTTCATGTGCGCTACCTGCTTTCTTGTGTGGGTGAGAACAACGAATGTTTATTTAAAGTGTTGCAGAAGTCAGTTGAGATGTTGAGTTTTAATCTCTTTAGGCTTAGTGAAATTCTAGTTAGAATTCAGAATTGAGGTAACAGATATTTTGACTAAGGATTTTCTAAAGTGCCTATGGAATGGAGAGTAGGAGAAGCCTGAATCAGACTCATTCTAGGCCGCAGAAGTTCCCTCAGCTAAAAGAAATTGAAATGACTGCTAGTTAATATTCTGTTTATAGCTGCACAGGTTGGGTGCTTCGGTCAGTAGTCTTCATAGTGCGAGGGATCAATTTGAATATACCCTCAAACTGTCCACTGTCTCAGTAGTGAAAGTTTGGGGGTAGTGCTTGCTCTTCAGTTGATAAAGCATAAGAACGTACTTGAATCTGTGGGCAGAAAATTTAAGTTGGTATGCATTGGTTTAACTTGCTTTATTTTGGTAATACACCTGAGACTCTATTCTTGCTTTTTGTTTTATAGGCGATGTGGCTAGGGTACCCTGGAACCAGTGGGGCGTTGTTCATGGATTATATCATCACAGATAAAGAAACTTCCCCGGTTGAGGTGGCTGAGCAGTATTCTGAGAAATTAGCTTACATGCCAAACACTTTCTTTATTGGAGACCATGCCAACATGTTTCCCCATCTGAAGGTAGGTGAGAGGATAGAGATGGCAAGAAAACTAGATGTTAATAGCTGTTGTTTTCCGTAGCTATCTTAATAAAATTACACTTAGCATTTGGTAAGGGATCTTGTAACATTTTAAAGACACTTTTCACTCTCTCTCTAAACAGAAAAAAGCAGTCATTGATTTCAAGTCCAATGGTCATATTTATGATAACAGAATTGTTCTGAATGGCATCGACTTGAAGGCTTTCCTTGACAGCCTCCCTGATGTCAAAATTGTTAAGGTGAGAACTGCTTCTTTGGATGTTCTGTCTTAGGGAGTGAAGATAATACTTTCACTGACTTACATGTTTTTGGGGGGGGGGTTTGTTTGTTTTTTAGATGAAGTGTCCTGATAGCGGAGACAATACAGATAGCAACGCTGCCCTCAGTATGCCAGTCATTCCTATGAATACAATTGCAGAAGCTGTGATCGAGATGATAAACCGTGGCCAAATTCAGATAACAATCAATGGATTCAACATTAGTAATGGACTAGCAACTACTCAGGTGAGGCAATTCAGGGCATGTGTGGGTTTTCTAATGTATCTGTATGTTTTAACATAACAAAGAACAATAACTTCTGTCATGTTGATTAGTTTAGTTCTTGTACTGAAAGAAACTGTTTTGAAGTAAACTCCTTGAAGCCACAGATATGTTGGAAGATGATCTTTCCCTCAAAGATAGAGAGGTTATATCAAGAGCTACCTAAAGTCCAAAGAAATTTAATCTCATTGCACAGAGAGAAGTTGGTTGTTTAGAACTGGAAGACAAGACTAGCTCATTCCTTGTAGCCTGTAGGGATATTTGTGGGCTACTGCCCAGTTTCAGTTGCTGTTTTTTTTCCTTTAAAACAAGTCTGCTGGGTAATACAGTGAAAGTTATTTTGCTGTATTTCAGCAATGCTTATTCAACGCTTTATATCTTTCTGAGATGTGCTCTATACAATCACCTGTCTGTGATTTCAGTTTCTGGGATTTTAGTGATAGTGACAATTGTTTAACACCTCTTCCCTTGTAGAGCAGTTTGTTTTTGTTTTTTAATTAAATATCATACTTCAAGATTTACATAACTACTTTTGACTTGTTTCTTTGGTTTACCATCTGTTGGTAGAGAAGGACCAAAGTATTGGTTTCCTAGTGCAGTCATATGAGTGCTCTGAAGATACTAATCTGTGTATCTGCATATGCAGCTGCAATTCTGACATCTAGCATGCGTTTCTGAAAGAAATGCACCTTGCATCCATCCTGGCTAATAAGAGCAAAGTCAGACTTAAAAAACAAACAAAAAAACTCAATATCATGTTTTAAAATAGAATTTTAAAAGTTAACTGATCTGTTGTTTGAGTTCCGCATTAAATGTCAACTCTAAGCTGATGTTTGTGGAACCTTCCTATGAACCTATAAGAGACTTTTTTTTCTTCATTTGAGAGAACTTTTATTATTTCTGCTCTATCCATAATCTCATGCTTTGGTTTCTTCTTAAGTTCTTTCGTACACAGCTGGAACTTTCCTTATTAGGTTTTGTCTTAATTTGGTCAGTAAGATTACTAGTATTTTTTCTGAAACTACTATCCCCTGAGAAAAATGGAGAATTCCTGTCTTACATCTTTGCCACCAAGAGAAACAATCTAAGCTCTCTTTATGCCCTTGTAAAACAGAATTTCCATCTTTTGATCATACTAATATAATTCTTTCTTGTACTGTTTCTAATTTGCTGTCAGCTCCCTTGGGCATACGTGACTGGAACTGTGTATCTTGTTTGAGGTCTCATTGGTGGCTTGGATCCATAGCACTTTTATCTGCTTCTCTTGAAAGGAGCTTACCTTGCACATCTTGTCGTCTTGTCTTTACAGTTTCAGTAGTACTGGCTCTGTGCTCTAATACAGTCAGTGACAGCGAGTTGTTTTCATTAATGTCAAGTTTGTCAACAGTACATTTTGTTTTGGCTGGCAGCAGTGGCGATGAGCTAAGCTTACATATTTTATATGTGTGCATGTATACACGTGTGTGTGTGCATATATATAGGCTGTAAGTATCTTAACTTGTAGAGCTAGGGCAAGTTATTTTCTCCTACCTTCAACTGATTCTACCGTTGCTTACCACAAAAAGAATTAAACTGCAGCATTATGTCTTTAAATCATACTTTTATTGTACTAATACTCAGGACCATAAACTCTTCTTGCATGGTATTCTGATTCTCTCTGTGTAGTGATGAGTTCTCCCAACTTTGTCCTCTGTGGCCTTTTTTTTGTTTTATATGCATATTCTTGTTCTTTGTGAACGCTATAAGGTCATTCATTTTAGAATGTTCATTCATAACTCCAGTTCCTTACAGTCTCAGTTATTCACTAGTCTGCATCTTCAGTCTTAATTAACTCCATCTCTGTTGTGTGCCTTTTGTCTTTTATTTAAAAAACAAAACAAAAACAGTTTGATCTCTATATACTTTTTCTCCTTCCTTGAAATCTTAATTTCATTTTTGGTCTTGGGAGGTAGTGAAGTGATGAAGGAGGGGAGGGGTCTGTGTGCCATGCCACTTTATACAGTTGTTCTTTCCAGTTACTTGGAGTTGCAGGGAGACATAGCCAGGGCCTGAAAATGCCCAGTGAATTGTTCCGTGGTGGTTGCATCATCATGGCATCCACAAGTGTGAATGCATACCGGTTAAATTCTTTCAAAGGGTAAGTAGGCATTTTTGTCTACATATAATAAACCTAAACGTATGCTTAAGGTAACTCATGCTAACAAATGTCACAGTATGACTCAAAAAAATTTCATAGGGCTTAAGCTTATTTCCTATAATTACAGTGTTCCAATAGCTTTTTTTTTTTCCTCTCCTTAGATTAACAACAAAGCAGCAACTGGAGAAGAAGTTCCACGAACTATCATTGTTACTACCCGTTCCCAGTATGGATTACCAGAGGATGCTGTTGTATACTGTAACTTTAATCAGCTGTATAAGATTGACCCTTCCACTTTACAAATGTGGGCTAATGTAAGTATCTGTGTATCTAGTAGGAAATCTAAGGTCAGACCTCTGGAATGTAGCTGTTCTCTCAAGTCAGCAGAAGCTTCCTGCAAGTGGAAACTTCATCTTGATTGTTTTGTGGAAAATATAGTAACCCTGAACCATTTGAATCCTGATGATGCTCATGTTGTGGGACTTGGTATTAATAGGATATAGAATTTCGTTTAGATTGAGTTCAAAGCATATCTGTACTTATAGTCAGTGAAAATTACATTTTGAACGGTTTGAATATGCATATACTCCATTGTGAAATAAGTTCAGTCTTCTAGTCTGCACAATTAAGTTATATAAATGAGATCTTAAATTTCAGGACTTCCTCCTTAAGTACCCTGTGAACTATTGTTCAGAGTTGTTGGCTCTTTCAGTGATGAAATCCAGTGCTAGTTATTCTGCTCCAAATTGTGATTTTTTTTTTCCTGCCCTGTACTTCAGAAGATCAAAGTGTTGAATGATTATGCCTTTCACTTCATCTTGGTTTGTGGCAATTGCTTGCTGTTACTCAGAAAAAGAAATGTTTCTGACAACTCTTCCTGTATCTGCTTCTTGCTTTTGTTGTAGATCCTAAAAAGAGTTCCAAATAGCGTGCTGTGGCTATTACGTTTCCCAGCTGTAGGAGAACCCAATATTCAGCAATACGCACAAAACTTGGGTCTTTCCCAAAACCGAATCATCTTTTCTCCTGTTGCCCCCAAAGAGGAACATGTGAGGAGAGGCCAATTGGCTGATGTTTGTCTAGACACTCCGCTTTGCAACGGGCACACAACTGGCATGGACGTACTCTGGGCTGGGACTCCTATGGTCACTATGCCAGGTAACACGTCAGGGAAGCTAGGCAGAGTGGATGGGTTTGAATTTTTTTTTAATAACACAGCAAGCCTGACAAACTTTCTTGCCTCCACTTGTGGAGGAGGAAGGACGGTAACTTTTCATGATCAGTCATATGCTACCTGATAAGCTGACTGCTCTTACCTATCTTATATTTACAGGTGAGACTCTGGCATCGCGAGTTGCTGCTTCCCAGCTTACTTGCCTCGGTTGTCTTGAGCTCATTGCAAAAAGTCGGCAGGAATATGAGGATATTGCTGTGAAACTGGGAACTGATCTGGAATAGTAAGTTAACTTTTACTGTGTAACAAGATAACATCAAGAATGTAAAGTGCTGTTGTTGGGCACAGCTCTGAGACTTGTCAATAGTTTTAATCTTGTAGGTACTTAAATATTTAAAATAACTAGATTATTCTCCTCTAGAGGTTACCTTGCAGTTAATTCAGCTCCTGCATTTATGGTAAACTGTCATCCATGCTCCCAATTGCACGGAGTAACAACTTGTTGCGTGTTACCTGTTCTGCAGAAATTACTTGTGTGCAGGCTTTTAACTGTTAAAAGGTGAAGTATGCTGCATGTTTTTTCTTTTTAACTTGAGGCTTAAGCTGTTTGTCATTTACTACTGGTTAAAATCATGCTGTAAAAAGTTACTGCAGAACGGATAATGGGCAACAAGTTAACTTGTTAATGTGTCTAGGCTGTTCAAGTGCAAGTGTTAATGGTGATCTGCATCAGAAATGATGAAGACATGTACATGAACTTGGTGGAAGGGAGCAGTAAATATTTTTGAAACAGTTGTATTGGCAGTTCTGGATTGGCTGAGATAGCAGATTTCAGAAAGTAAACAGTATTACAAAGTGTTTAAAACCTCTCCTGATTGCTTTAACTCTTTTTGTAGCCTGAAAAAAATACGTGGCAAAGTCTGGAAGCAGAGAATATCCAGTCCTTTGTTCAACACCAAACAATATACAATGGACCTGGAGCGGCTTTATCTTCAGATGTGGGATCACTATGCTGCTGGCAACAAACCAGACCACATGATTAAGCCAGTAGAGGCCAGTGAATCTGCATGAAGAGCCTGTCTCTGTGCCCACCCAGAACTCTCCAGGAACTGAGCCTCTCAAACACTTCTGCAGAGATGATGAGCTAAAAACTGTGCATTTCTACTTAATCTGCCTGGTACTCCGTGGCTGAAGTGATACATGATGGTGATTAGAGCACAGTCAGACATATTTCTTGCATGATAGGGAAGGACTCTGTAGAGCCTGGGATCCTTCTATTCCATGAGGAATTTGAATGGGATTGAGCCATGCACATGTGCTGTATGTACGTGAGACTTAGCGGTTGGTGGGGGAAGTTTGAACTGCCCAACCAATTATGTTTTCATGGATTGATTCAATCTTCCTATGAATCTCTCTCCTCTGATGTGGATTGGGAATTGGAGCTTTTTTAACATTTGATTTTTGGGTACTCCTGTTGGTATGTGTGTGGTTCTCCCATGACAAGATTTCCAGCTAGCGAGTGTTGCTCCCTGCATTAACTTCTAAACTGTGCGGACTGAAAGGGCATATTTGCTGGTGTAGTCTTTTTTTATAGGTTTTATAAACCACTTGAGCCTATATCAGCCTTTTAATGTTTGACCTCTGTTTTGGAGCTTTCTGTAATGTGTTGGTTTAGATAAGGATTCTGTTTTTTTGTTTTTTTTTGTTTTTTTTTTTAAGCTTCTCCGATAACTCAGCTAATTGGCTTCATGATGGCAGCTCCTATTCTGTTGAAAAACCAAATTTGATTTGAAATTAATCCTCCCCACAAGTGTTTGAGGTAAACACAAACTGGTGCCAAATACAGATCTTTCAGGAATGATTGTTAATTATGTATAGAGGCGCAGTCCTAGGTACTGTAGCAAAGCCTTTAAACAAAAAATAAAGCTTTGGTTTGCCAGTTTGACCAATTTGACCAGCGTTTCGCGTTTTATACTGCCCTTCCTGTGCTGCTATCAGAAAAGTATTCTGGGCTGCTGGCCTTTTATCTTTATTTCTGTAACTTTGTTTTAAGTAATTCTATTTGTTTCAGCAGAAATAATCCCAGGTAAGTATAGATCTTCTACTTAAATACTTTTGTCTCCACCATGTTAGACTAAAAGCATCCAAACTTGAAAGCTCTAAAGGGCTGTTGTACATATTTGATTCTTGAAGTGTTCTGGGGCCTCGCAGCAGCTTTTTTTTCCTTTTCTTCAAGTTGTTGTCATCTCTGTTCACACTATGTGGTACCTTGAAGGGCATGACCTATATGTAAATTAATATTTTTGTATTGAATGAGCAAGAATAATATTACCTAACATCCTAAGTCTCTACAGAGGGTCAAGGACTGCAATTTAAAGCTAATGTCAATCTTGCTAATTGTGCTACAGATGTTGCTGGTCAATAACAGGTAACAATTTGTCTCCTATTGGTACTGAACTAGAGACTCCTGTTTCTGCGAACTGCTGCTTTTTGGTGCACCTATCATCTAGATCTCAACTGATGCTTGAATGTATCCTCACTGATGAATACCTGGTGTCAATGCCTTGATTTCTTGGTAGAGTTTTATCACTGCCTAAAACACGAGTAAGAAGTTTTGGTTGTAATTCTCGACTTGCACATTTATACCCTGTCCTGTTTATAACGGTTGTCCAATATCGTTAGGGAATTTTTCAGCTTCCTTTTTACGGTCTGAGACTGTGGTTGCAAACTATTGAACCTGCTATTAAATTGGAGTCCGGTGTCGATTTTCGCTTGGCTGCCGGCGGCGTCCCTGGCGCGCCGCGGGGGGGGGTGGGGGTGCCCGTCCCGCCCGGCGCGCCGTAAATACCGCCGCAGAGTGCGGGCGCCGTAAATACCGCCGCAGTGCGCGCCTGCGCGGGGCGTTGTGCGCAGGCGCGGGGCCGTGCCCCGGAAGCGCTGCGGCGGCGCGGGCGGTTTGACGGCGGGATGGAGCCGG
>NW_020448752.1:1433931-1466542 GCF_003343035.1 Apteryx rowi
CGGGCCGGAGGCGGCGGCAGGTGAGGCCTCTGCCGCAGGGGTCCCCGGCGAGCGCCCTTCTGGGCACCGCTGTCGTCCTTAACGCGCCCRCTGCTCGGCCTTCGGTGCCTCGAGGGGAAAAGCGGTTTTCTGCGCCTCCGCCCGTGCCTGGGGAAGCTGGGGCGCGGGGGAGAGCTGCTGCGAGTCGTTCAGTCCCGTCTGGTGGTGGTGGGACGCRCAGGTTTGAGAAGCCAGAGAAAACACTGACCGCTTTCYTCTCATTTCTCTGCAATATASCTTTTCTGAGYTTGTCTCAGTCTAGTGATGATTATTATTAGCCGTTATTATTTCAAGCAATATTTATAGCTATTATAGTCTTCATATTTTATGTTACTGAACATTATCAAACAATATTTATAGCTATTACAATTTTCATATTTTATATTGTCTAATTACTGCTATTGGTTATCAATCTAAATATTTGGGATTACATCCCTAATTACTTTATGAAAGATTGGTAGGTGTTAGCGTGTTTCCTAAATAACTATAACCCTTAAGGCGTRATTAATTTTAATGTAACTTAAGAGGCATCCTCATGTTTTTAAGCTATCACAGAGTGTGTTTTTCAAGTTGTCRATGTTTGTTTTGTCAGAAAATGGTGAATATATCATCTAGTAAAATAGAATATTGTGGCTTGCCTCTGTGTTTGCATGGAAATTGCAATCCAAGTGGTAATGCATCAATTCTGCATTTTAAAACATCTAGCAAACAGTAGCTTGAATAAAGATATTCATGACAATCGTATTAAAGCACACTTTATTTAAACACAACTTGTTTCTCGCTGATGCRTGTTTCTAGATTTCAGACTTAATACAACTCAGTATTCTCTACCTGATTATATACCGTACATGAGATGAGAAACAAGCTTTCTATCACTTCTGAYACCCAATTTGAACTTAAACCAGCATAATGCACTAAACTAGTGTCTCCAAATGGTTCAGTCTTTCAGATTTTGGCAGCAGTAAATTCCTTCTTGAATATTGAATATGTATCCTTGTTATACATTCTAATAGACAAGCTTTTAGTATTTTTTGTTTTAAAAGATTTGAAACAGTTTAGACTATTTGAGAAGTCCAGTGTTTTTTAGYATGTTTGGTTCTCACTGTGCACAGGTATTTCAGACCAGATGAGATGCAGATCTGTGTGCTGTTGACCTAATGTTCTTGATACTATTCTACATTTCATTTTTCAGCCATGCTCTGTACTTTTCTTCAAGCAGTGATGATGAATTYGAAATGTGTAAGTAATAGCACGTATTTGCTTTCTGAAGGAATATGAAAAGAATGCATTTCTAYCTGGATTGCCTGAATCTCTGGCAGTGAGGAGCATGCACTAAATTCTGGCATTTCCTCTRTGCCTCAAGAGTCACTTTAAGCATGTGCAATGCTGCTGCCTGTTCTGTTTTCGTGTTTACSAGTCAGCAGCATTGTTGTTCTATAGTGGGATATTATTGTTAACATTTTGTTAGAGCACTCCTTTGGAGTTACTTAGTGGGATAAGCGTATGGATACCTCTTTGCAGTAGGAAAACTGCTACCTACAGTTATTGAAATGCTTCGAGAAAATGTTGGTAACACATTCGGTGTCCAAGTCTCTCTCTCCTAATGATCCATGTTTTGAGAGGAGGCTATACTGGGTACTGTAAGGTACATAACAGCACTTCCTTCTTGGTTTCATGCTGGGCAAGAGTTGAATAATGAAGGAATTACTAGAGAGTTGTCAGCTTTGAGGAACTGAGAGTTGGAATTGTATTAAAAGGGTTTTTTTTGTTGTTGTTGCTTTTTTAAGAGACTTTGGATTGAATTTGTACGAGTTGTAAGCTTTTCTCATAAAAATGCATAACTTAATCATTGGAGTATTGTTCTTAATATATCTTTTATTGTTTCAGTTTTAGCTAGAATGAAAACTCCAAAATCCCTGACACGTCAGGTTTCCAAAAAGGAGGATGTGAGGTTGGTGCTGAACTAAATGACTTTCCAGTATTTGTGTATGTTTTCTGTATTACCTCTACTACTTTGGGTGTAGAAACGTTTCTTCGTTTTTCTTACTGATTCATAGGCTGATAAGAGTGTAGAAGTGAATGCAGACAGAAGAACTGGTCTGTGTCCATTCTGTGTCTGTTCAGGTCAAATGTACAATAGAGTGTTTGGAAGCATATGTGCTTCATTGCTGTTTCAGAGGGCAGTATAGCTTGTGGAGAATCGACCTTTCATCTTTCACCCACTTAAATGCAGGGTTTGTTGGATGATGCAGTTTCATACTGTTCCGACTTACTCTTGACCGATTTTGTGTGCATTAGACGTTCGTAACATACCTCCATCTCTGGTTCTGCTACTAATGGTCTCATCAGTCTGGGAAGAGGCATTACGTATTCAATGTGCTGTAGAAGAATTCTCAACTAACAGATTAGATTCCTAATTTATAAACTATCGCCTGGACAAGTATTGGCAGCATAAGTTACAATAGTTGAGTTACAATAAAATACTCTTAAAAACACTGAGAGCTTTGCACAAGTTCATGTTCAAAGCAATCTTCTATTGTACAGCAGCATGAGTTTATTTCCTTGTAGAGCTTTCTAAATCTYATCTTCAGGATTCCTTATCTGCAGTTACTGGATAAATTGCTGTCCRTCTCTCAAATATTGATACTGTTATCCTGTTAGACCTGTGAACGTTCAAAGCATCCTATGACAAGGTGGAATTGAGCCTTTAGTTCAAATTTATAATAGGAAAATACCTGTTAACGGAAGTAGTTGGTAACATCTGCTGTGAGCAACTGATAAAGTTATGCTAGATGGCTTGGTTTGCTTTAGCAAGACAAATTTATTCTGCTGTTTTCCTGCTCATGCCTACTGGCGTTTCATATTATTGCTTGTTTTACAGTTTGAAGGACTTCATCGATGACTCGGTGGACGATTTCTTCTTGGACTTTAAAAAGAGAAACAGCACAACTAAGAATGGCAAGTAATCGTCCAACAATATGAAGCAGGAATTTTATTGGGGGGGAAGAAAGTATACATTGCTAAGTTCACAAATTTTGGGGAGAACTTACTAAATATAAGATCATTTGGACCCTTCTTTTGGGGGTAACAGAGGACTGATTAAATTCTTTTTTTAATCCCCATCCTTCTGTAATGTTTCCTTTACAATTAAGGGCTCAAAGTAGTGGCATGCCTTTGTTCACCTTCTCATTGTGTCCTGAATTTGAAGTAGCAAAGATGTTCTTCAGCTACTTTTGGCATTAAAAGGAGTTTACCATGTGCTTTGGTTAGGCCAGCTTGGCTGAAATTTTTTTTCTAGAACAAATTTGCTGCATATTTYTTTGAAATTGAATATTAAATGTTCAGTTATACATGTATGTAGCTTTTGTTACCAAGAAAAAAGTTTATGCCAGTGCTAGCTTAGCTATTCACTTTTTTTTTTTTCCTTCAGGATTGCTAGGCCAGAGGGCTGATGCAACTTAGACCCTGTGTGTGTGTATATGTATATATATATATGTGTGTGTGTGTGTATATATATAGTGTTTAATACTTCTTGCGATGACTTTAGTATAATGGTAAATGAGCCTGGTGTGATAAAGCAAATACAAAGGTGCCTTTCTCTCCTTTTGTCTTTTCCTAACTTTCAAGGAATATTCTTGTTTTAAGATAAAGGCAGGTCTCCTAAGTGAATTTACCAAGACTTTAAGCTGTTTCTTTTGAATTGCAGCACRGAAGGATCTTCAGATCACAAAGAAGTCAGTGAGTTCTGGAAAAGAAAATGTTTGCTCCCAAGAATTGCTGAATCTAGATGCTTTAAGTGACAGTGAAGATTCTGTCTTTGTAGAAAGTTCATGGCRTGACTGCCAAAAAAGGGGAGTGAAAGGCTCGAAGGAGAGTCTGAGGTGCCTAAAACTCTCTCCTCCACGCAATCGGAAAGAGTTGATTTCCACATGTAGTCCAGGCTTGCTTGTTGGAGGGAAAGAAAGAAACTGTGAAAAGGAGAACACAGAAGATAAAACGCCAGCCTTAGCACTTCGACAGAGTACAGAGTTAGAATCAGATAGCTCAGATGGTGAATTTGAATCTTTAATAGAACGGATAAGGAAACAAAGTCTGCCCCGAAAACCTATCTTAAGTACAAGTAAAACTGTCTACCAGCCAAGTACAATAGGTAAGAAATCATTCTTAGTTAACCTCAGAGTTATCTTTTGGGAGCAATGTTAATACTAATTGTCTAATTCTATTCATGTGTGTGGCATGTGCTTTAGAAGTTCAGCCCAGCCTCTTGCACTTCAGTTTGATGTAAGCAGAAATTATTCCTCTCTGAGCATTCTGAAAAGTGATTCTACCAGCCTTATGGTATCAAGACTTAAGCTTTTCGTTGTCACTTGTTTTCATAATTCCTATAATTGCTAGGCATTTTTTTAGCTTTATTTTTAAAATTGTTCTGAAGACAAAGCTAAGTTGTAGTTCTGAACGATGTCTTTTTTTTTTTTTTTTAAACATATGATAGTAGCTAACATGAAGCTGTCATTTTGGTAACACTGAAATTTTGAACACTTTGGGTGCTGTTAATTTAGTGTTTGTATGGATTTATAATTGACTTTGCTATTTTATTTGAATACAGTTTACAGTGAGATTTTGATAAATCAATAGCTTGTTCTGTCCTTTGACTAACTGAAGTGAGCTCCAACTGAAAGACTGCAGARAGGGAAAAGACTTGCTGGAAAAGGGCTATTGCTGAGTAAGGGCAGATAAAAACARATCTCCTTCTAGAAGGCTAAGCATATGGTGCCTTTCTCACAAGTACTACTTCAAGGCAAGGAGACTTATGGAAGAGTGTGGAAGAGGCTAGCTGACAGCACAGAAAGATGCCCTGGAAAAGAGCAAATCTGTGTTTTTTTGGGTTGGGATATGACAATATGGTATTTGTTTTCTAGAGATGAGGTGGGAGCTGCATGCAAATTCTCTGTATATAGTTAACTAGTGAAAGGAAACTGTTTCTGAACAGTTGTAGAAAAGCCAGCAGAGATAACATCTGCTGAAACTGTAAACCTCGAAGTAGTGATTGATTTCTGTCAGGACCAGTTTTAGCAATCTGTCTGGATGTGGACTGTGAAAAGTAGCAGCTGTTTGAACGAACTTCTTTGTGAGACTGCATTAGGAAGAAAACCTGCTGAAACCATATCCTGTATCGCCCGTCTATGCAGTTTCTTAAACCTTTCTCTTGTGTTACCTTATGGATGTCATGGAGAAACTGGACCAAAGGTCTGGATCAGCATGACAGCTTTTGTCTGAACTGGGAAAGGCAGGCTGTGCAATCACTGTAGCTTCCTTGCTTCCCCCTGCTCCCCTCAACAAGTTGTCTGTCTGCTTTTGTTGGGTTAAAGGTAGAGATTGTAAAGATTATAGAGTTTATATAGTACTGTTAATGAGGCTGGTTCCTGATAAGGGTATTCTGATCATTACAATAATCTACTTACGTTGTAATGTAGTAGAGTATTATTTCTTTAGGAACAAACAGCATGACTTCAGGTGCACAATAGAAGTTTGAAAATTTTTTTTTTCTTCTTCAAATAGTATCTCTGCGTTACTGCTCTTGATGTGCCAATGGTGCATTTTGAATCAGTGAAATGTCACAGGAAAAAATGCCTGAGAGAAGTCATGAATGCTTTCCCTTCCCTTTCGTCCTAGCCAAGTGTTTGAAATTTTGGAGTGCCAATCCAAATGAGTGGCAACTTTTATTTATATAATAGCGAATGATCTTTTTTATCAATTGCATCCAAGTATGACCAGATCCATAGAAGGAGTGTGTATGCTGAGATGGAATGTAGGACTTGTTTCATAGTTGTCTGTTTTCTGGTTGCTGATGTCTGCGCTCCTGATTCTTTGACAGTCTGTAATATTTTGACTTTCTGTTAAACTAGAAAACGTCAAGTCACCCTGTGAAGGTGCTCAGCCCTCAAAAGGTGAGGGAGGCAAGAGGCCAAAGTCAAACTCCATTTTACTTAAAGAAACACCTTCCAGGATAATGTCTTCTGTGAGAATTCCTGGGAGTGAATCAGTCAGTTACTCACCATCAGCACAGGCAAAGGAAAAGTAAGTGTTTCTCCACCTATACTGTGTTCTAGGACTATTATAGATGGATGAAGAGATGCTGAGAAGTCTTTTGCCTAGGGTGGCATTCTGATTTTCCTTCCATTTGGAAACTTCTGCTACTGATCAGTTGTAAATTTTTAAGTAGGCTGGAAATTAAAGCTTTAGTCTCAAGTATGGCAGGGASAATATAACCTGATCTCCAGTTAAAGAAATTGAGATTAATTTTGCAGAGTAAGTGAGGGTGGAATTGCTATTCATTGTCTTGGCAGAGCATACGTCTAATGTGCACTGGTCCCACAGTTTCTATCTGTAAGGCTGCCTGCCTCTGGTATATGTCAAAACTGATTTTATTAGTAATTCTTWCTTTTAACCAGCTCTTCTTCAGATTTTTTTTTTTTTGACCTGCATCATTATAACTTGCAGAATTCATGTTTCTTTCTCTGTATGTGGATGCAACTTAGGCTTTTCAGAGAAATGCCTTTTTTCTAATAACTGCCTTTATTCTGCCTCTTAACTATGGGACAGTTTCTTTAGTCATTTTATTTTGTGTACTAATATTAAACCTTTAAATGGTGTCTTCAAAGCAGATGCTATATGAGAGCTCTGGGGTGTTGAAGTGGAGTTAGCCATCCTAGTGGAATATCTGCTTTCCCTGAGTGAATAGTTTTTCTTAGGATTCTCAGAACATCTATGGTCATGTCTCTGAAAATACGCTTTTATTGTGGGTGGTGATGTTAGGGCTGTTGATATATTGATCAGCTTTTGGTATAACTGTGGCTCCCTGTGCCATGACGAACATTTGAGCCATCCCCTCTTCCCGCATGGGAGTACTCATCTAGTTTTCTGAGCCAGTGAAACAACTGCAAGTCTATTGCAACAGTTCTGCCCTTCATGCCCCTGAAGAGGGAAGGAAACAGTAGAAGCATGTGCACCGCACTGGCCTCATGAGCACTGCTGACAAAGAGAATCAATAAGAGTTTGTGCCAATGGCAGCATTCCAGAGAAATTTAATGGCTATAAAGTGACCTTTATTTTTCAATATGATACTTCTGAACTTAATTAAGGTTTTGTTTTGTGCGTGGTTGGTTTGTTTGTTTGTTTTAATGCCTTCTCTTGCAGGTGTAATTTGTGCTCAGTGCCTGGCTGTTTCTTGCAAGATCTCTCAAACCCAGCATCCCAATATGTGAAATATTTCAAAAGAAATAAAGAGGACCTGACACAGAAGCTCTACCGTCTCTATAATAGCACCATCTTTGAGCAGAAGGTTGGCTTCAAAACAAAATATCATGTTTCTGCAGTGATAAAATGCTGATTAATATGTTGCTCCTCACCTTTTGATGTGATTGCTCTATATCCTCTTCAGTTGGTAGAGTTGGGTTTATGTTTGCATTAGGTCAAACCATTAACTTCAAAGGGGATTTATCACCACTGTGATGCTGAAGTTTTCTAACTTGGAGACAGCTTACTTTCCCAGCTGTGATGGCATACCATCCTTAAGTGAGCAATTTGGATGGTGTCCRGAAGAGTCCTTGATTAGGTAAATTAGTAGATGAAAGGCTCTGGGTCGTTTCATTTCTGAAGAGGTGACTGATACTTCTCTTCCCATATTTTCTAGAATTCACATGCTCGTCAGTTCGGTGGGCTAGGAGTGTTTCTGCTGCTGCCTGTGTGGTACCGGGCCCTAGTCAAGGCAGCTATGGCCTCCTGCTGCTGACACAAGCTGGAGGTTGTCTCCTACCACTGCTCAGTCAGCCCTTATTGAACAGCATGTGCTAGTGGATTCTGCAGCATTACCACAGCCTGAGGAATAGCTAGTGGGTAGCACAAACTGATCTGCTGGCTGTCGTGTCTGCTGTGTCCCCCATTCCCAACTCCTCCCCACAAGCTTGTGTTAGTTTAGGTGTTCTTTGGACCCTCAATTGGGTTGCTTCAGCCTGCTAAAATGGTGAATAACGGGAATCTGGAGCTGGGATACAAGTTCACAGAAGACAATGGTTTGCTTGACTCGAGCTGCTTTAGAACTGCAGCCTTCATTAATGCAGCGCTCTCATGAAACTCGATCCAACAACTCACAGCTGCCAGAGGGGGAGATGCTGTTGCTTGCTGACACAAGGTGGGAGTGTACATCCAGGAGCAGGGAGCTGAAGAGGAAGAGCACCTCTCCTTCATGTCAGGGGCTGTTGACTCATGCTTAGTGATGCTACATGCAGTCTTCATGCATTCTTACTATATTTTCCTTTCTGTCATTGCAAAACAGAAAAGTTGCTTATGCTTTGAATAACAGTTTGGGGTGAATCTGAAGCTATAAGCTGTGTTTCAAACTGAACTTTCAGTTCCAGAAAACTGCTGTCTTGATCTTAAGTGGCATCTTCTGGGATGCTCGAGAACCTCCTCTGAAGAGAAATGTTCTTGAAATAAAGGACGCTGCCCTCAGTAATTCCAGCTGGCCTTCCTTCAGGAAGGAAAATGTCTCTGCATCTGAGAAGATACTGCTGAGCTGACCAAGGAGAGGTGGAGGCCATGATTTCGCATAAAGTGGAGCTGAAAGGGCTGATTGCTGCTGAAATTGGAAGATACCACTCTCCACTGCTTCAGCCCTTTCCCTGTGCTGACGCTTAACTATTGTTGGACCATTTGCTTGAGCTCATTTTACTAACTTAGATGACAAAAACTTAGCAACAACAACAACAAAAAAAAGCTAACCAAGATAGATATGACGAAGGCATATAAAATCAAGAGCAGCACAGAGGATAAACAGGCAGTGATTATTTGCCTTTTCACAGTACGAGAATGAGGATACATCAGGTGAAAATGACAAGTTACAGGTTCAGAACAATCAAAAGATGATGATATTTGACATGTAAATTAAGCTGTAGAACTTCTGATCACAGACTATTGTGTAAGCTAAAAATTCATGTGCATTTTTAAAAAATTGAGAGCTATTTAATGCAAAGGAACCACCTCCAGCTCAGTGAGGTGTTGTCTTTCAAATGACTAGCAGCTAAGAAGCGTATTTTGAAAAGAAAGTTTTGTGGTATGCCTGACCTGTCCTTGTATTTCCCCTTAAGCAACAGACTAGCCACAGTTGGAGACAGAATAGTGGATCTAAGGGACTTTGGTCTGATCCTGCATGTGAAACTCTTAGTGTTGGTAATAGAAACATGGTGATTGGGATGAGAAGCTGTAGAAGGTGGGTCTGCCTCTTAAGTGATGGCAATTTTGAGGACATGAGCAGAGACGTGCTGTAAAGGGCCGTGCAGTACATATAGGGGAAGCCAGAAGACCTAAGGAAGATATGGGAGGTAGGAGAGGGCAGATCACATGCGCTGTTTTGTTTCGCAGTTACCAGAGAAAATGGAAATAATCTGGAATAAGAAAATGAGAAAAACAGCAGGATATTGTGTAACTGGGCAGACAAAAAGTCCTGAAGCACAGCGTTATGCTCGAATAGAACTCTCTGAGAAAGTCTGTGACTCTGCAGGTAAGTAAAGGAAAAGATATGTTGATCCTTTGTGAAAGCATGTGCTAGAGATAACTGTATGAATCTGAGAACTAAGAGATCTACAGTCAGCCCCTGCTCTGAAATTTTTTGTCACCTTGAATAAATGAACCAGCTAAAAATAATGCATAGATAGAAGGGTTGTAAGAAAAAGTGCTACTAAGAGGCTTGATGAATTCACAAAATGTGAAAACACCGATACCTACCTATTCATACCAACCTCAGTATTAGAATATGGTTTGACGTTTATATTTTGTATTGATTTGAAAGACCTAATGGCCAGATTTACTATATTGCGGTGTAAAATCTGACTTCTTCCATCATAGCCAGGTGCCTTGTTGATTAAATTTAAAGCTGGAATAAAAACAGATCAGTGCTAAGTTAACTTTTATTATTTGGTATTATTGTAATTGTTAGATTCCCCCCATTCTACTCCCCATTCCCCCAGTTTGGGGAAAAGAATGTTGCTGTTATCGTAGGTTAAAAGCTACTGTAGTAGCTTTTAAGTAGTTCTGAAATTAAATTCTATTAAAGTAGGTTTAATAAGCTGGGTTGGAGAAATGAAACAGATTAGGAACATGGGGAAGTGACTAGGATGCAGAATTAGTGGGGTTAATCACAGAACTGGTGGAAGTGCATTGAGTAAAGCCTCGTTGGGGCATTTATCTTCTTATCCAGGTATTCATAATTCCAGCTTCCAAAATGACTTTTGCACCTTAGTGAAGAACAAGCCCCAAACCTTGCGATACCCAGGCTTCTTTTAATTTTGCAGATACCATAGAGATCTGCAGCACTAGTTTGTTTTCGTAGTTCCACAGGTACTTGTAATACATGTTCAATTCACTGTTTGCACTGACAAATTTAAAATCCTCTGAAGTAAGTTTGATAACAAAACTAGATATCAGAGCTAATCTTTTCTATGCTGTCATTTAGGATATTAAGACTAAGCTTCATTAGCTATGGATCAGCTCAACAGACCTTGCTTGAAGGACCTGATTTTCTGTTCTGTGTCTGTTCTAGTTAATTACTTCTGAGAGCTATTAGAAGATGACTGTCTGCAAATGAAACATTAAAATGCTGCTGTGTAAGACCATGAGGCACTTGCAGCTTTTTGTCACTGAATGTAGTTCTGGTCCTCTACATCTAAAAAGAGAGTTACAAGCCACGGAGTTTGGTTAGGGAATAGTTACACAGTAAGTGAAACTAAGGGGCTTCAAGCTCAAAACACAGAAAAGAGGTACGACCAATGCAGAATGTGTTGTTAAGCTGTGGAATTCCTGACTGCAGGATGYTGTGGTTGCTAAAAATTTATAAGGTTCAAATGCAATAGAACATCTGTAGAGGATTACTAAATACAAAGATACCATCTCTGGCTCAGAAACCAGAGTCATTTATTTTTGGAGGCTGGGAGAGTGGTTAGAAGAACCACTGCTATATGCTTTCCGTGCTCTCATACAATTCCCTAGACATCTGCCATTGATTACTGCTGGAGGCAAGGTAATGAGCCTTTGTTCTGTCTTTATTTGSAAAACATCCCTGAAGCTTCCTTTTCTCCTTTCTTTTTATTATCAGTTTAGGAATAATAATAGTATTTGCAGCTTCTATCAGCTGTGGAATTAGAATATAAATGCAATATTTGGATTGCCTGTATAGATTATACTTTGAAAAGTGAGAGATGCTAATTTCTGTCAGTGTGTCCTGCAGGTAAATCACCGGTTTATAGGATTTTTCCCTTCCTAGGTATAGTGTCTYGTAGTGGCATTTTGCAACAGTTTGATAGTTACATGAAAGCACAGTCTGGACAAAACTTCGATTTCTTACAATTGTGGATGTTGCCAGGTTTCTGAAGAGATCACACATAACATGACTAATACAGTTAACAGAGATGATGATGGTGCCTCAGTCTTTGGTTTGAGCCTTCAGTTATTGCCAGAATAAGGGTAAACGGCTCTCTGGAGATTGCAAGTCAACAGCAAATTAAAGCTATCTGAATTATTTATGAAGCAACAGTTTGAAAAGGGAGTGCAACAGCTTAGTTGTCCTTTGCTTATAGTTGTCTTCATGTTCTCTGTATCTAAGACAGCACTGTCTTCTAAGACTTGGGATGGAACAGTATTACCTTGGGAAGTCTCTGCCCAGGAGCTAGCCACTACAGGGAACGTATAGCTGGCACTTAACACTGGAGCAGTGAGTTAAGGGCTGGAGGCTGTATTTCCCTACACCTGGCTAATCTTAATTTTTTTTTTTTGTCTTACCCCAAGACCGTCTTCGAGACACCCTAATTCATGAGGTTTGCCATGCAGCCACCTGGCTGATCAATGGTGTTCGGGATGGACACGGACGATTCTGGAGATTATATGCCAGGAAATCAGCTGTGATTCATCCAGAACTGCCAGTGGTGACACGATGCCATAGCTATGAGATTAAGTACAAATTCACCTATGAGTGTGTTTCGTGCAAAACCACGTGAGTAATGTTTTCTTGAGTGATCTTACTTATGGTTATCTATTAACTTTTTTGACTTGACAGTCTCCTGTGCTAGAAATTACGAACCTCTTAAACTGAAGTGCTTGGGATAGTCATCTGAATTGTCATTTCCCCTTTCTTGAGCCCGCAGAATCTCGCTACATGATTCCACATGCTTGTTTCCAAGTAGTTCCACCCAGACTGTCAAGAGGTCAGGACAGGCAGAAGTGTCTTCCAGTGACCAAGTAGTAAGATGTCAGAATACTTGCCTCAACTTTAAACGGTCATGGGGGGATAATGAAAGACCACTCTCATTTTTCACACTTTGCTCAAATGATATAAATTGGATTCTTTCTCTACTAAAGGCCTATGAAACATGCCTGAGTAAACTTAGTGCATTTTTTGGATCACATCCCTCTGATTTCACAGTCAACACTGATACTATTATAAGCTTTACAGTAGGGGACAGTACCTCCAGTTGTAAGTATGCACTAGCATCAGGAGCAGCACACGTGAACCTGCCCTGGGGAAGCAATGGCCAGGTCTGGCTCACCCCCATAGAATGTATGTGAGCAAAGTACTAGGGTGTGTTGCTGTACTAGTAGGTATAAATAAGGCATTCCAAGCTCTCTGTAATCAGTAAAATGTACATAGATTTCAAAAGTAAAATCTGCAAATGAATGTGCAGTTAGAACCCCTGCACCATTGTCCCAGGTGGCCTGTGATTCAGTCACTGCTGTCAAATTTTGTTCCATGAAATCTGTAAATATAAATGAAGGCTGTGAAAATGGATATCTGAATTCAGGTTTAAGTTCAAGTTGCGCACCTAAATATTTGATCAGACCTTTAAAAATGTGGAATAGGCAGTGGAAAAAGTTTTAGGTGAGAAATGTCTTAATACAGATTTGATCACTTCACTCTGAAGGATGCAGTTTCCTTCTCTTCCTTCCTTCTGTTTCCTATTATATAATGATAGCTTAGAAATCTGACCTAAGTAGTCTGGCAGAGGAGAAAGGAGCCCTTTACCCACAAGTACTGCCCACTGCAAGTGTGGAGTCAAAGTACTTATTTTTCCATTTCAGGATTGGACGTCATTCCAAGTCACTGGACACAGAGCGCTTTGTGTGTGCATGCTGCGGGGGGCAGCTGGTCCTGAGTCAGCCCACTCGGAAAGATGGCACTCCTGCTAGGACGCAGCTAACGCCCTTTGCGAAGTATGTGAAGGAAAACTATGGATCTGCTAAAAAAGAGCAGCGTGGGTTGAGCCATGTAGAAGTTATGAGGAAACTCAGTGCTGAGTTTGCTTTAAAAACTAGGCTTCAGGATTCCTTGTAAAATCTCAGTGCTCATACTTTCTTGAGGCTGCTTAATTTTTGTATATATCAATAAAGAAAGTAGAACAGTCTAACATGGAATATATAGAAAAATTTTTGGAAGATTCCAGACAATTTTAATAGCTTAGCAGTCTAAGATTGAGGCCTTTTCTGAAACGGGTGACAGAATGGGCAAGAAGTAATGATGATGGGGAATCAGTGGCAACAGTACTCTCATTTGCAGTTGACTGGTTTGTGTATCCTCCTTAAGCTTCAGCTAAACAACTACTGTGCCTGGGAAGATGCAGTTCTAGGCCCTTCATGGGACAGAGTTGCCATATTTGTCTGGAATTTTCTGAACAATATTTGCACATAGTGCTTCATAGCATGTATTCAGTGACTCTTCTGAGCAATAGTTTTACTGTGTAGGTCATCTGGGTAGTTGATCTGCTCAGTTGGGGGTGTATACTAGACGCTAYATACGTGCTATAGAATGGCTATGTGTATATCTGGGATTGCCAGATGCAAGAAAACTCAGGCACATGAGCCAAGTTCTCTGATTCTGTCTGGATGATTTTCAGGCAGGAAGAGGGCAGATCTGAGGCAGACTTGAGCATGGGTTCAGGTGTTCTCCCAAGGAGAGTTTCTTGAATGTTTTCCTTAAAAGTAAGCTTAGGAAAAATGGTGCCTCAAATTGGTTAGAGGAAAGTGTGAGCTTTCTCCAGAGCCCTCTGGCCCCTAGTGAGATCAAAGCTATCTTTCTGGTTAAATTTTGATGGCAATTGTTCCTCTCTAACTGAGATTTCATAGAAACTAAAATAGATACAAAAGGACAGATGGGGGCGGGAAGCAAATTTAAGCAGTTTTGCCACAATAGAGCGAGAAGCCTAGGCAGCTGACTTAAATCTTTCCTGTAGAACTTGACTGAATGTGTGTTAGATTTGCAGTGTTTGTCTGCTGTGAACAAATTGCTCAGGTGATTAGCAATTTTGCATCGTCAATAAATGTCTTTTTATACCAACCGTGGCAATGAAGCTGGCATCTTCTTTATTATTTAACCATGACTGTGCAACTCTGGTACCTGAAAGCTTCCAGTTTCTCCTGGCTAGTTGTTCCGCATACAGCAGGTCACCCTGACTGCTGCAGAGTACACCTCTCCCCGCTCTCCATGCTTACCCTGCGTTTACCTGAGAGCTGATGCTTTCTCAACCTCTGCACGGATCGTGTTGCCCCAGGACCATCACACCTTGGCAATGTTGAGTAGCAGTTGGTCAGGGGATGTAACTTCCTCTTCGCTGTGTGTCTGCCCACACCTCTCGGGTAGAGGTAGTCTAGGACTGCCAGTGCTTGCTGCCCACCTTGGCACCACAGAGAAACCATCTCCTGGGGCCCTTCCTGACTGGCCACCTTGGAGCACAAGCTGTTTGGATACTCTTGGTGCCTGCAATGTTCTTTTCTGTTCTGAATCCCTGTTTCCTGCTAGCTGTGTTAAAGTGTTAGAAAAGTAGTTTTCTCAAAAATTTGTTGATAAGTCTATAGTTATATGGGGAACACGTTCCCATGTGATGGGATATAAGGTATTGAATGATATGGTTTTTTTCTTGATGATGTTAACCTTTTGAACAAAACCTTTTTCCTTATAAAAAACTAACTGTAAATCCCATTCAATTCTTGATCAAATTACTAATTACTAATTGGAAGAAAATGAACAAATTTAACTCACYAGGTCATTTCTTGTACATTGTTTGAAGTACAGTAACAGAGCAGACATTTACAGAAGGGTCTTAGGTTTTGGTGCTTGTAAGCCGGTGTGTTGTAAAGGGGGACTTGCAAACTGCTCTGTAGGCAGCAGTCATCCTGCAGCATGGTCCTCCTCTCTCCTTGAATGGTCTCTACCAATTTGTCTTTCTGCTTTGTGCTGCTCTCACCAGGGAGGTGGTCTCGGGAAGGTCTCCTTATGTCTGTCACCCTTGCTAGGTGTTCCTGGGCTAAGGCCTTAGTCGCTGTCAGTCATGTGTCCTGCCAAACTCTTCCCAGGTCTGACTGGCTCTTTGTGTTATACCAATCCTCGTTTGTTGTGGGCCAGAGCTCTGTGCCAGCACCGTGTTCTCCTGCTGCGTTGTCCACGTCTTCAGGAGTCCCGGGGGCTTGGGGCGCTCTGTCAGCTGCTCTGGGGAGCTCTGGCAGGGGGACACTGGGGTGTGCATGGTAGTGATGAAGCATGGGCATTTGGCAAGAGCAGCGAGATCAGGAAGGCTAGTGGGTGCTAAGGTGGGTGTTACGACTGTTCGGGATGGGAGATAGCACGATGTGAAATCGTCCAGTCATGCAGCGCACTGCCAGAATACACAAAGAGTAATAAAGCAGTGAAATGGGATACATTGGGCACAGGATGATCAGCTGCTTGTTTAAGATCCTGCCCGCCAGACCTCCGAGGGGAGTTCCTGTCCCTTCCACAGTGGTTCCCTTGTTCCTATTTTGCTTGTGCAGAGCCCTTTTATGTTCCCTGCTTTTCTGAACTGCCCCAGTGCTAGCTGCTAGTTGACTGTATTTGAACACGTTTGCTATAGAGACAGCTAGGCAAAGGTACTTTAACTTCTCCCTTCTCTTTCAGAGCACTGTACTGGCTGTGCGTTTGCCTTGCGTCTCTTTCCTTACCATAGCTCCTCCGGTAATTGAGGGGCTTGCTCAGTGTACGTCTCGGTGGTAAGGGAGGAACAAAGTGGGTCGGTGGGCAGGCTGGGGGCTGGAGCCTAGGCGCTGCCTCCCCCTTCCTGGGGGCAGCCTGGTTTGGGCTGGGGGTGCAGGGTGGGGAGGTGGTGCTGGGCTGTGCTGGTGTTGAGGGTGTTCGGGGGTGCAGCGGGGAGGGTCGAGCAGTAGCAGCAGACCCCACGCTAAGGACCAGCAAGGAGATAAAGGCACCTGTTCCCTTTCCTTGCAGGAGCAGAGGCGGGTGCACTGCATGGTTGAGCTTCTCCCTGCCAGTGGCCGAGCACGGGCATGCTGGTGGGAGAAGAGCTGGGTGCATGGCGCTGGGGAGCAGTAAGGGCTGGGCAGGGCCGTACACGCATTTTCTGTGCAACTTTTCAGAGGAGGGGAGAAGCAGTGGCTATGAGGGGTGGAGGGACCAGGAGAGGGGTGATGCAGGCGGACGTGCAGCTCACCAATTTGGTTGTGCCTCCAACCCCTGTAAGGGGCTGTGGGATTTGTGGTGCTTCCCTCTGGAAACAGGATCTTTGGGATGACGTGTTGCTGCTTTTGTGTGACCTGGTTTTCTTCTAGAGCATCCCCAGGTGTGCCCTTCCTGGTGTCATCTGGTCTTCTGGAGGTGGGGCAGGGGAGGGTGGTGGCAGAGTGGAGCTCTGGACTGCGATGGACTGCTTCGTTTGGTCTCATTTTCTTTGCTGAACTGACTTCTGTAAGCAAACTAATAAAACCAAGCTCCCACCCCTGTTGCATCAGAGAAGCCATGGACCCTGGCAAATACTGCAAATGGATGATGTAGATAAACTGCCCTGAATTAATGAAGGTGTCAGTCTCTGTTTGTCATCACAGATAGCTTTTCAAGATGGCATTGAAGATTTCCCACCAGAGGTGTGACCGCAAGGTGGGAAAAGGAGGGTTGGATACTGGTTTAGAGAGACACTCAAGGCATGTGAGGGGTTAAATGAATTAAATTTAATGAAGGACTTGCACTCCAGACTGTGTGGGGAGCCCTGGGAAGCATGCAGGGGGGCAGCTAATGGGAGGCTGCTGGGCCGACGGTTGGATGCCTAGGCAGGACTCACTTTGTGTATCCTAAGGGCCCCTTGTATCTCCTAGAGCTATTTTCTTATCTTGACTATGCAAAGTAGTAGCAAAGTGGAGTCGTTACTGGCTGCAAAGCAGCTTGACAGTGCTGATAAAACAGAAAATGCGTGTACGGCCCTGCCTAGTTTCGGTCAGCATGTAGAGAGCACGCTCAGCTGCTGTCATGGACCCCATCAGTCCCCCATCACCTTGCCACCTCTTCCTCAGGTGCTCTCCCCACCAGAGGGACTACAGCTGCTGTAGCTGTAGGAGGAGGTGCTTCATCTTGGTGCCTCTTGCAAGCTCATCACACCTGCCTTTCCTTCACCCTAGGTCACCTCTGCATGGTGACTGGCGGTGCCAGCGCAGGCTGTATTAGGACTCACCACCCAGGAGAGACACCCTGGCTCATTGGACGTGGTTCTTGTGGAGGACACCAATGGCAAACAGCTTTGCCACCAGCCTCTCCAACATCTTCATTCTCGGCAAAGTAAGTGTGCACAAACAAAACAGGGCTTGGACCCCCTCCTGCTGTTGGGGACTGCTGGTTAAGACTAGAGTTGTTTCTATCTTCCTCAGGCAGCTGCCTTCCCACCCTCAGTGCTCCAGTTCTGGTATCTTCTCTGGCTCCATTCCCTCTGGTTCTGCCTCCTGCAAGCTGACCAGTCGGGGAAGGGAAAGCTACTGTAAATTTTGAAGGAATGGCAACGTTTTCAAAAAAAAAGCCCTGTGGCTTTTTAAAGCACATTGTGGAAATAAAATAGTTAATGCTTCATCAGTCTTTGCAGGCCTATCTAGCAAAAAAATATCTGCAATGGCCTTGCAGAAGTCAGCATGACCCAGTTACCAAAGGAATGTATTGTTTGCGAAACAATGTGCTCTCTGTGTCATTGGAGCTTACAGTTCTGAAGGGATTCACTCCCTTTTCCTGCTTATCCAGGGGAAGGACAAGTCGTATGACCCAAAGGTATAATCAGCTCTGTAACTGCCTCGCTTGGGCCAAGTTCATATCAGCAGTCTGTCACGCTGCTGCTCTGCAGTCTCTCCTATAGCTGCCATAGTAAAACTTCTGCTCTGACCTGAGCCTAAATTGTATTCCAGTTATTCCACAACAACAGGAAAGTTTGGAACGGAGCAGTTGTATTGACGTGATCTTGCCAACAGCTCAGACTGAGTGTTCCTTCCCAAAAGCCTCTTCTGTCACAAGCCCTTTGTGGCCTCTTGTGTTTAGGGCTGAGGGGGGTATTTTGGTTTTAGCTCAAACCCCTTCCTTAGGGACATAAATGAAAGAGACGGTAGGTTTTTACACTGGGGCTCCTATTGGGCTTTTGCTGGACAAATTATGTGGTTATTTGTGTCTGGCTGAGCTCCAAGAGGAACAGCGCTTTGCTCCTTTTTCTCCCCGTGAGGCAAAGCTCTGCTCCCRTCTGGGTTTCCTGATGGGCCATGGCTTCTTCTGCCTGCTGAGGTGCCTGGCTGTGTAGATGACGGAAGAGCAGTGGATGTTGTACACCAGGACTTCAGCAAGGTTTTTCAGCACAGTCCCCTRCAGTTTCCTCATAGCAAAAGTAGAGAGATGGGCTGGTACGCAGCATCGAGGTGGGTGGCAAAGCAGCTGGCCCTTGGGTCAGAGTGGGGTCATGCTCAGCGGTACCAAATCCAACTGATGCTTAGGTTGATAATTGTTTTATGTCAACAACCGTTGTTGGTCCTTCCTAACAAAAGGAGCGCTATGGGGTGGTGTTCCTGTAGCACCCAGGAGGGAGTGTAGCTCTGGCTGCCTGTATAAGCAGGCAGGTCCTCCTCACGTGCCATGAGCTAAGGCAGGAAGCGGGACGTGCTCTGGGGCTAGCTGAAGGTCTCTGGCATGATTGTTTTCCCCTCTGCTGCTCTCCCTCTTCATGCTGTGCATCCTCAGGGCTGGCCCCAATCTCAGGGGAGCTGTCTGGAACACGTATCCTCGTACAGGTCCTCTCACTGCCGCCTGTCACAGCTGCAGGAGAGAGCTCGGCACACAGCGCGAAGCGCCGTCCTGAGGATTGAGGGCCACTGCCAGGAAGCTGGGGTGTCAGTAAACATGCCTGTGGGGGGGGAAGGAGAGACTTGGGTGAGGGTCTGCATGGGCACAGGGCAAATACCTGCCTATTGCCCACCACCAAGGGCTTCCCCAAGGCATCATGGCCTTGGCACGGCCAGGCCCCACATGGATACTGCTGCTGGGTGCTGTGGTGTGCCATGGAGATGTGACAGTGAGGGATGGCCGGGAGGCTGGGGGAGCCCCYGCTCAATTCCTGCCTCTGCTGAGGCTGGTAGGACCACAACTGGGTCACTGCRACCAACCCCAAACCCCTGTGAGAGGCAGGGCTGGGCATCCCTGAGCTCGGTGGCTTTCAAAGCCACTGTCCCCAGGAAGCTCTTGCGTCAGCTGTGCTGTGTACACACCTGAATCRTCCTCTGATGTGTCTGTGAAAGATGAACTCTCATCCACTACGTGCTCACGGGCAACCTGCATCGAGAGAGCAAAAAAAAAAAAACCCATCTGTGGGTCATGAGCCTGCCMTACTCAGGACAACGGTACCCTGGGATGAACGGGAAGGTGGTACAGGGCCCAGGGTTGCTGTGAACGGCCACGAGTCCTGAGGGAAGGGACCTGTGGGTGGCATGCAACAAGACAACACGCCTYGCAGGGCCGTAGGGCTGGCCTGGAGGCTGCAATGGGCATCTCCCCAGTGGGTGCTAATACAGAGGGTAAASGGCTGAGGCTGACAGCTTGGCACCACAGGCAGGGGTGGCCCATGGGATGGGGCAGGTCTATGCACCCACCACCCACCTCCTAGAGAGCTCACGCATCTGGCCTGTTTGGTGGGCAGTGCTGACCCCACGCTCCTGGCTCACCTGGTGCCAAAGGCCTCTGGCCAAGCGAGAACCCCCTGGCCAGGCTWCTGTGGGTGCTGGCGTGGTGCAAAGCATTCTGTGGGATGGGTGGGGTATCTTCGGGAAATATGTGCGTGTGGAAGTGTCTTTGCTTAGGAAGCTGGGTCTTGCCCAGATTGTGCAGGTGGAGGCTTTTTTCTTTGGCCCCCATGGTATCCAAGCATGTCTTCTCTCTTCCTGCCTGTTCATYATGATGTGCAGGCGCCTCTTACAAATCAAAAGCGAGTCCTCCACTTTTAGAATGTCTTCATTAGCGTCCTCCTCATCATCATCTTCTTCCGCTACCACTTCCAGTTCCACACCTTTTGGTGCTCTCAGGCCTCTCTGCTCTGCTCTCATGCTCTGCTCCTTCTTGACACTGTGGACTACCAGGCGCTCCATCAGGTCCTGTTTGGTGGTCACATCCTTGAGGAGCTCCACTCGTGTGAGCTCGGGTTCCCACAGGTTAGGGAACGAGTTTCTGCAGAAGACCTGAAATCAGAGAGGGAGATTTGTAAAGGTAGCTTCGTTTCCCACTGCAAATGTCTCCCAGGAGTCAGCCAGCAGTGGCTGCTGGGCCCAGGGGTGCAGGGGACGCTTAGGTGGTCGCATCATTGTGGTGCAGCAGTTGGCCCCAGGCGGAGGGAAGGTTACAGGCCAAAAGAACCAATGCTGGGAGATGTCAGCTTTTGCCCATGCACCTTGCCCGAGCCTGTCCTTTGCACTCACCTCCTTGGGTTTGACGTTGAGTCGTCCCGACATTGTAAGGGTGAAGCGTTTCCCCTCGCCCTCCTGTTCMTTGACCTCGCGCTCCTTCTGGCTTTTCTTCCTCCAGAGATGGAGTTTTYGGAGCTGGGCCAAGCTCTGCTCGGTGCGGATCAGGCAGCTGCTGTTGAGCTCCTCAGCGGACTCTGTTTTTATGGAGAGCACTGAGAGATGCTCTGACGTGACGTCTGGATGGATCCTCAGTGGTCTGCCTCCAATGCGGGGGATGATGGTCAAAGCCTGCCCTTGTGGGCCCTGCCCTGCCTGTGGCTGTCCCGGGTGTCCTGGCCCATGGCCCCTGCCTGGGAGAGCTGGCCCACTGGCCCTGTTGGCAGCCCTGTTGCTGCCATGAGCATGCGGGTCAGGCCCTTGAGGAGCTGTGGGGGATGTGGTTTCACCAGGCTTCATGGTCTGCTCCGGGACTCTGCTGGCTGGTGCCACTGGGCCATTCGTGTGGGCCACCAGCCCCTGTGCCACGGCCACACGACGCTCCTCCGTGGTTTTGTCCACATTGGGCTGCACCAGCTGCCAGCTGGGTCCCGGGCTCRCATCGTTGGCATGGCTCCAGGCTGCAGTCACGAGCTGCTGGATTGTGTCCTCCAGAGCCGTGGCAGGCAGGGCAGGACCCTGGCACTCAGCCCTCGCTGCCATGCCTGGGTCACCAAGGATGCCCTGAGCAAACCTGGTTCTTCCAGTGTCGGCTTCTTCAGGGGTTTCAGAGCTGTGTTCTGCCAGGATCTCAGCAAAGGGAGTAGCTTTGGTGGTGAGGATAGGCATAACGGTGAGGGGCGCTTGCAGCTCAGGAAGCTGCAGGTCTCCACTGTGGAACACCAGGTCACAGCTGCGTGCTGCCTTGRCCAGGGATTGTGCCTTGGCCTCCCGGGCAGAGGTGTCTTTGGGAGCTGGAAGCTTCCTGCTCTTTAGCTCATGACAYGTTTCTCTGAAAACATTGGCAAAATCAACCCTGGTGGGGGGCTGTGGCAGCCTCRGTGCTGCTGGGTGAGTTGGCAAGCACTCATCCTGCTCCTTGTAGGCTGGACCGCCTTGGATCTCTCCACTAGCAATGCTCTCAGCTCCCAGGGGAAAGCAGGAGTGGCTTGAAAGCTGCCAGCTGCTTGGATGAGTAGTCTTGGTGCCATGATTTTGCCGTGTCCTAGGTTTTCCCTGTCCTGATCCTGAAGACCTAGGCCTGACCACAGGCATGGAGTGGACAGGCTCATCGATTTCCTTGGCTTGGGCACAAGCGTCCTGCTTGGGTAGTTGAGGTGAAATCAGAGGAAGATGARATGGCTTTTGCTGTTCCTCTTCCCATCCCTTTCCTGAGTCTGGAGCYGTTGCAGCACCACTAACAGATTGGAAGTTTTCTCTTGGGTCAGCTTCTTTGAAGTTCTTCACAGTCTGTTTTAGTCCCTTGGACACTCGCTCCAGAATTTTTGCTGCTGCAGTTTGGGCAAAGAGGTTCAGGTTCAACTTGAGCTGTTGCTCCTGGGTGATCTCTTGCTGGATGTCATCTATTGCACCCACAGCATGTGCCCTGTCTCTGGGAGAAGATCCAGGGGACGTTTCCAGAGTGGGCAGCTTGGTTTCACTTGCAGCTCCTGGCATTTTACCTGTAAGTGCATCCAGGGACTCATCTGCCTGTGTTGCTGCCTTGGCTGGGAGAGGTGCTAAGTATGGCAGATGGGGTGAACCAGAAAGATTTTCAGCTGGGAGTTTCCCCATTTCAGGAAACTTGCCCTGAAAACTCTGCTGAAAGCGTGGGGCTGCCAAAGGCGCCTGTTTGCACCTGACGCCTCCACCTGTCTCTCTGCTTGCAAAGACCAACCCTTGGGTGCTCTGGATTCCCCTGGTCCTTTCTGCCATCCCGTCCCTCTGCAATAGAAGCCAACCAGAAAGGCCGCGTTACTGTGGTCCTGCCCGCCGTGCTCCATCTGTCCTGGGCAGCAAATGCCCTGCAGCCCCTGGCACGAGCTCCAGTGGCCGCGCTAACCAGCGCAGGCAGCTGCCGCCCCGTGTGGAGCAGCCGGCCAGGGAAAAGGGCTTGTCACCATGGGGTGAGGGACGTGCTGTACCTTCGTGCTGCTGTGGCCGGAGGCTGGTGGGCTCGGGGTGCAGGGGAGCAGAGGCAGCCCGTCCTGGTGGGACTCCGCTGGGCTCTGGCTGCGCTGCGTGGCTGCAGGCAGCTCCTGGTGGCCCACCTGCRGGGAGAAGGAGGCACACGATGGAGGCAGTTGCATTGGCACGAGCACCCCTGAAGCGTAGGAAACCGCAGCGCCTGTTCGAAGGGCCCAGAATGAGTCCCCCCCCCTTGCTGGAGGAGYCTCGGGCTGGCTGGCCCCAGCTCCCCTTCCCCACCGTCCTGGCGCTCTCCGTGCAGGTCCCGTCCCCGCTGCCTGCCTCTCCCTCCAGCCCCACGGCTCACCCTGCTGTGSTCCTGGGTGCCCGGGTGCCCACCCTCCGGCTGGGAGCGGGCGCTCGCCTCCCCCTCCATGCCTGTCTCTGGGATCCGCTGCCAGAGCGCTGGCACCGAGGGGAGCTGCTCCCTCCCGCTGGAGCCGCTCGCCGCTGAGTGGGGACCCCGGGGGGAGCTCTGTCCCCAACAAACAGGGACATGGTCACCACGGGGTCCCCCTGTCACAATGGCCTCGTGGGCACTGTGCAGACCCCCCATCACAATGCCCTGGGACCCCTCCATCACCGTATCCTTGCCTCCAGCCCTCTGGGCCCAGCTGGGAGCTGGGGAACAGGATGACTTCTTCTCTCCCCAGCTCTGTGCCACCCCACAGAATAGGCTTTGACTATCCAAATGTGTCCCCTGGAGCTCCGTTAACACCTCAGCCTTGAGCCCTTGAAGGGCCATGATAGGACAGAAAACAACTTTAGCTTGGGTTAGAGCAGTGCCTCACCTGTACCGTGTGCATGTGGGTCTGGATTCAGGACCTGAGCTGGATCCTCGGGTTGTGGTACCTCCTTGATGTCCCGCTGAAGGCCAGGGAAGCCCTTTCCAGAAAGCCCTGTTTGTACCCGAACTGTTGACAACAGTCACACAGCTGATTGTGGCGCTAGCGAAGGTTGTGGCCTGGAAAGGGAGACCGGTGACTGGTGCAGCAAAGTATCTTCTGCCTACCAAGAACTTGAGGTCCCCCATCACCTTTTTTTCCTTCAGAAAAATAGTTTGCTCTATTTGAGCCTTTGGATTATTCCTTAAAAAGAGACAACTTCAATTGCTTTGGTCTTTGAGCCAATTCCAACTGTCTGCAAAACCTTTGTAGCCTCTTGTGTTCAGGTTTGGGCAGGGCTAGAGGTATTTTGTTTTTAGCTTAAACCTCTTGAGAGAGGCAAGTAAATTTTTTTACATCAGAGCTTCCTACCAGGCTTTTGTTGGACAAATTAGATGGCTATTATTTCAAATTTCATGGCTAATCTCTGGGAGGAGCAGGATTTTGCTCCTTTTTCTCACTGTGAAGGAAAGTTCTGCTCCTGTCTGGCTTTCCTGATGGTACGTGGCATCTTCTCTCATGCTTCAGGGCAACACTGTGGATCTCCCTGCCCTGAGGAAAGGGAATTGGCCTGGACATTGCCAAAGAGTGAGATGAGACTGGTGACCAAACAGAGCAGTGGGTTGGTAAATGCTCCAGCCTGAGCACAGCAGCAACAGTCATTAGTAAAACTTTCGCTTTACTGGACGCCCCCAGTCTTGTCCAGTCTGGGTCTGAGAACTGACAGCTCTGCCAGCCCCTCCAAGGACAGCCCTTTCCCGTCTCTGGCCTTGGGGACTCCTATACCACAGGGTGCCATCCCTAACACCGATATGGTGCTGAGATGTGCTTGCAAAGCCACAGCTCTCTCSCAGAGGTCTGTTCCCTCCGGCCACAAAGGAATCAGCTCTGCAGAAAGCTACTGACTGCACCTGCGCAGGCCCTGGGCCACGCTGGGAGGTGTAAACCCACCAGCTCCGGAGTCAGCGAACTCCCCGTTCTCATCCTGTGGCACTATGGCCTTGGATTATGGCAAAACCAAGCTGCTTGAAGGCAGGAGGGGCTGAAGCTGTTGAGGGTGCTCAGAGCTCACATGGGAGCACGGGGCAGGGGGGAAGTGGCTTAAGTATTGCCAGTCCCAAGGGACAAAACACCTGATGTGTTTTCAGTCTGTTGTGGGGGGTTGGGGGGGCAGCATGTGTCACATCCAAGAACAAACTAGCTTCTATCCTGGGCCATCAGCAACGTCAAGCTGAGATAGGCCCTAGCTCTGCAAGGGAGCTTCTTTGCTCACAGCCTTCCTGGAGAGGGGTGAAAATCCAGAGATCCTGGTTGGGATCCTAAGAGAAGCAAAGCAAGGCAAATAGCAAAGTCACAGGCCTGGACTGCCAGAGAGCAGATYTGGAGTTGATCTGGGATGTGCTTGGGAGGCTGCCCTGGAGGGCCATGGGGCCCAGGAGCRCTGAGTGATCKCCAAGGAGCACTTCCTCAGGCCTASGGGTAGTGAAGCATCACTCACAGTGAAGGTCAAGGTAAGAAGCACTTAAACTAGGAAACAGAACAACAAAAATAGAACAAGAAGTTGGCCATTCATAAAATTGCAATTTTTAAACACAGACCAAAAAAAAAAAAAAGAAGCTAAAATTGAGTGTTCTACCTGCAAAGAAGTTTTACTATTTTGGATTTTGCTTATACCAGTGCAGAAAGATTGAAAAGAAGTCTGACWGGAACACCCTGACTTTTTGCTTTGGAATCTAAGAGCTTCTAAAGTCAAGGGCAATTTACAGTTGCTAATCAGCTGTTTACAGGAAAGGGAACATTTCTTTCTCAGCTACTTTACTTTCATCCTTCCAAACCAGCAGTCAAGCCAATAAGTTGTCAGAAACATCACAACAGGCAACAACTTCCATTGCAGTAATACAGGCAGCTCCTCATTTTCATCTGCTTGAGCAGGTAAGGCTTCAGATTGAGAACATACACAGGAACAAGGAGCTGAAACAGATTTAACTGTGCTGTCAGGTCCTACACTCAGATGGGATAGACGTCACATAACTGGATGAAGATGACAACATACATGAACTTGGGTTACTCTGAAATCCCACAGCAAGGACATTTAAAGAATCAGTTCAACAACATGGGTTTTTTCTTCTGTTTCAAGCCAATGAAGTTTCTGCAATGAAGTGCAGCATATAGGAATGAAAGGCTCACGTATCTATCAGTTCTCTTCCCAGCATCTTTTTCTTCCCTCCTGGAAAGGGCCACACTTCTCAAACTTGGTCCAGCAGAAAATCCATTTTGTAGAGAGCCTCAGTGCCAGGTATGCAACAGTAATACAGAAATAGGAGAAAACAGACACAGGATCCAAAAATGCAGGCACTGACACTTTGTTTGATGCAGCATCCATTTCATTTCTACTCTAAACAGCTCTGGCTTTGGAATTCTTTATTTGGTTTGAAGTACACAGAGCATCGACCCTATGTCAAAGATCCCTCCCACCTCTTACCTGTCTGATGGATAACCTGTAATCCACAACATCACTAGATGTGAGATCATGGTTGACTGAAGCTAGTAAAAGAAGGCAGAAGTTGGAAGCATCAGAAATGACTGCAGAGAGACTAACTCCCTTCCCCTCTAATCCTCCTGTTCTAGGCTCCTGGCATACATGTAAAGCAGTAAGACTTCTGCCAAAACATAGGGGAGGGGGAAACAACATGTTCCCTAGGTGCACACCCTCCAGAACTGAAGTCTCTTCTACCAAGAGATGCTGCCTAACCCTACCACTGAGCTAGAACTGCACTGCTTCATAGAGCACTTGGAGAGACACCACTGCTCTCCATCAAGCTGGGGCAGACGGGAGCCCTTATCCTGTAGGAGTGCTCTTTGCTGCATGGAGCAAGACAAGAGGCACAGCTAGCATCTTCACCGGAAGGCAATATGGGGCCACCCTTCAGCCACAGGTAGGTCTTGTAGAGTTTTATTCATGTCTCTTTTCAGAAAGGTCTCTTTCCTCTTTCACTCCAAAGCAGCTAGTTCCTCCAAAAGCTGCTCCTTCTCCTGCTGCAGCTCCTGCACCCGCTGTTTGTTCTGCTCCAGTCTGTCCTCCAGCCACTGAAGAAGTGGCCCACTGATGGCAGACATCTGGCTGCAGAGGTTCTTCGTGAACACTGAAAAGAGCAAGAACACAATGTCACCGCAAATACACAAATGACTCGGTGTGCTACAAAAACCCCAAAGCCAAAAGCATTATGGATCGCCAAAAAAAGGCTCTCCACGATCCTGGCCAGGGCAACTGGAGATCCCCACAGGAAAGTGAGAATCAGCAGCTTGTCAAAGAGGGAAACAAGTTATTTCAACCTCACCTTTAGACCCCTGGGGGAGGGAGGACAGATCTACAAAAGGAATCTGGAAAACTGTGTATAAGCCATCATCAATGCTAATTCATTTCCATAGGCAGAAGCAAAAAATGCTACGGCAACTGAACAGGTAAGGATGGATGACAAGGTATTTATCTTACAACAGAAAGGGGATTAGGATCCAGTCTAACTCACTGGCAAGAGCAAAGATGTCATAGGGGCACAACATACGTGAAGCACCAGAAGAAGTAAGTAGTGTCTGGCTGATCTGTACACGTGCTTTAAGACTCACCAAAACAACCACCCCTTGCTGTTTTAAGAGTGAAAAAAAGAAAAAAAAAAAGTTCTGTTGTGATTTTTAAACAATTCAATGAAGAATTCCTTAAGGAATCCAAAGGATACAATGGCATCGATTCCCCTAGGATTAGGTTATTTTACAACCCTTGATTTTTGCCTTAAAGGTGTTTAGTTACATTTCTATCCCTCCTCCAGACTTTATCTAACAAGGTAACAGTCACAGGGAGTTCTTCAGGTTATAAAGTGTTTGGGATTGGAAATGAACTTCATGGTTAACAAAAATAATAAAAAAAATATTAAAGTACTTCTATAGTTATTTACAAATACCCTTTATGACCAAGCAGGCACTGCAGCTCACAAGGGCTGTTCTACAGCTGTGGTCTATTGTCCCCTACAGGCAGGGACAAAGCAGCCATTATTTAAGGTTCAGCTCACAGAGCCCTGTCCAGCAAAAGAGGAAACCTTACCTGAGCCATTATGAATCTTGGTTACGGAGTCTAGATGGGTGAGGCTAAGAGAATGAACAGAATGCAGATTGGTGACAAGAGAGTAGTGAATTATGTGTTAGACAAACCCAAACTACAGAAACAGCTACCTACAAGTCACTGACACTGCAGGTACTTCTAAACCTCGTTATTTGTTGGAAGCCCTGTATATTCACAAGAATAACAAACCAGCTACTGGCTGCACAAAAACATCACAGTCTCTTGAGTGCCAGAGGCAAGAAGAGCCACCCAGCTGACATCTAAGCTCATTTTTCAGGCTGCTCTTCTCAGCATTCTTACGCTGGTTAAACACTAGTTACAATCACACACAGCACCACCACTAAAGTGCCACCACGAGCTCATACATGCTCTAGCTCTTTTCTGTTGCAGCAGAAGAGCAGTTCCTGTAGCACAAGAGCTAAGTGTAATAGCGTGCAAGTCATGCTACTGTGCAAGGCAGAGAGTGCTTGAACTCCTTAACATAAAGGTATTCAAATAGTTCTCCCACAAAGGCACATAAAGTGCTAATGCTTCTCAATTTTTACATCCATGCCAAGACTATGGTGCTTTGAAGTATAGCCACTGTAGAACCTGTTAGCAAAGACAGTCTTGGAGAGGGGTGCAGCCCCAGCGTTTTTACCTGTGAATTCTCCTGTAGGCATCTTGCTCTTCCTGGCAAAGGATCTTGGGCAGCTCTACAGCCGATTCCAGGCACACTTTCCCAATGGTTTCGTGGGGGACAACATGAATAGGAATTTCAATCCTTTCATATCTAAAAAGGTATCAGATGCAATTAACTTCAAAGCAGCAGAGCAAAAAAGCCTTCAATAAGCTTGCAACAGTCTGTCCAGTGCATGGCATGACCACAGGTTTAACTTCGGGAACACGGGCCTGTGTTGATAGGCAAGTGGAAGCCTTTTACAGCCACGTTCTTGTCTCAAAGTTTAGTGATATAACCCCACGGTGACTAGACTGTCGGTACGGACCGTATGATGCGGAGCACGTGCCCAGTGCAGGGATACTACACCACTGGAGTATACCACTTTGGAAAGACTCTGGAGTTAAAAGCAAGAGGTAAGCCCTATGCACAATAGATTACAGCACAGATTCAGGCCCAGACTAAAGAGAGAACTCAAATTCAGACCCAAGCTACTACATTTTACACCAGGTCTTAAGTGCCTAAATTATCTAGGCTAAATCAGTCAGTTCTTACTGTTCAGGTTCTCTTCGAGCAGCTTCCATTAGCAGAAGTAATGACATCTTGTTTAGACATGTCTATACAATATTTGTTCCTTGCTATGAACCTGAAGCCACTCATTTGAGACAACCCACAAAGCTGATTATTAAAAGGAGAGATGAGATCAAATACAACCTGAAGCTGGACGTATTCTCCTGCTGTACTTACTCTGAGCTCTTCTGGGCTTGAATGGACTGGAAACAAGTGTAGAGAATCCTGCCTGTCTAAGAGAGTCAGCAGAAAGTCATATTCCAAATAGTGAAGAAGAAAAAAAAAGAAAAAAAGAAAAAAAGAAAAAAGCATTTAAAATCCATAATTCTTTCAGGAAGCAGAATATACTTTCAAACAGCATTTTAACAGGTTGCAAAAGTAAGCAACTTCTGCTTTGACTGGTAACATTAACAAGCAGATACTGACACACCTGCTAGCTACGAAAAAAAATCTTACAGCTTTTTGGAAAACCTAGACAAGACACATTATTGCCAGCTCATCTCACACTGTAATAGCATCTCAGATAATTTAAGTGCTCTGAAAAAGCACAGGGGGCCCCAGGCACAAAGACGAAATAAGCTAGTTCTGCCAAACAGATGAAGGGCATTCATTCTTTCAATGCACACATATATTGAGTCAGCCATCTCAATTCAGTCCCAGAACCCGATTCCCACACAGCTCTACTGACTATCGAACCAGGYTGTGGATCAGGAGAGAGTAATAACTTGTTTTTCTGTGAATCAGGATCATGCCCCAAACATCAGCATTCTAGCCATGCTTCGACCTTGCTGCAAACAGCACAGCCCTCGCTGCAGGTTGCATCCAAGGGCAAACACAGGATTTCAGTTTTGCCCAGGGGCTGACATTTTCACGAGTACCTGAAGGGCTTATCCCCATTTTTAAGTTGCCTACCTTTGTGTTTTTGTCCTCAATGAAACAGGAGAAAATAAGCCCTACAAAACCCTGGTCCATCATCTGATACATAGCTTGAGTGCGGACATCTGCAGACAGACAAAAAACAAAACACAGAATTTCACTAGTCTTCTGAACGACTGAGGAAAAGACTTGCTACCTTTCAAAGGGTGGCTCTAAAATTTGGTAACAATCACAAGCTTTATTTTAAAGAATTTCAGGACACTAAGTTAAAAGATAAACAAAAGGCAGCCTGCTTTAAAGGAAAGCAGCCTTTTCCCACAGAACATGGAAACGTCTTGATCCAACTTAAAAATAGAACTAAACAGCAAATAAGATGAGAGGGGAGGAAAAAGGGAGGAAAAAGGGAGGAAAAAAAAAATAAATCTTAGCATCAGCCTGGAGCTGTAGATCAGCCATACAGCCACGCACATCCAATGCATGTAAACTACTCGCATGGTTCTTTGAAAGAAATTTTTGCATCAACACAGCTGTCAAAGAACAACAGTGGGACTATCATTCCCACAGCTCTTTTGTCATTCCCCACGCCCCGTTTGCAGCTCTATTTGTCTGGAAGAACAGTAGCAATCACGACGGCTAATCTGCGGCTATTGAGCCGTGTGCAGTCTGAAGCACAGCTCCTGTGCTGCGGTTACATCCCACAAACGGGAGCATGGCTATTTCCCAAAGCCCTTCAAGACAATCTCATCCTATAGAGGCCCTCTGGGAAACTGGCATCTCCTACCCGTGAACCATTCCAGGAATTATCCTTCCCTACAGGTCTGCTAAGCATGTGTGGTGGTTCCTGGGCTAATGAGGACCTCAGGACAAAGCTCGCAGAGCCAGGAAGGCCGAGCAGCCATGTCCTACAAGGAGAATCAACCCACATCACTAACCCAGGGAACGCTGCAACTTCGATAGTTGTGAAGCGCAGATTCAAAATCCAGTAAATTTTGAGTAATGCAGATAGCAAGCTGTATGTTTTCAGACAGAGCAGTATGTTTTCATTCTCTTACCCACATGCGATGGCCAGACAGTGATATGAGGATGAGAGTGATACCAGCCCACAACTCTCATGGGACGTCCCGTCATTTCAGCCAACCTGTGTGTCAGTCAAGGTCCTTCTGAAACTAACAGAGCAAAGGGAAGAAATTCTTTGTACAAGCAAAACAGAAAATACAGGAGAGACTATAAAAAAAAAGTTTCCCCAAGACTCAACATGACTTCAGATCACTTTAGAGGAGTGACAAGACACCTAGCAGGAAACCGATGGAAGCCTCTTTCCCATCATCAGTAGAATAGCCTTGTGGTTGAGCAGAAACAAAATGGATTTTGTCTGCAGGTGGAAAGAAGTGACAATTAAGTAAGCTGTCCAACACAGCATCCTTAAGGTTATGCAGGGAAAAAACCCTATAACGTACCACCCTTGGAAACAGACTTGTTAACCTTTTACTTTCTACTAAGTTTCCTTGCTGTATTTATTAGTTGTTGCTAACTGGAAATACAAAAGAACTTGCATCTGTAAACTGGACTCCTATCCCATTAAAAGTGTAATTTAGAGCTTTATTTATAATTAAAAAAATTAGTCAATTACAATAATTAGTTATTACACAACTCCACTGCAAATGCTGGAGCCAACATAGACTCCAGAGAATGGTGACTGCCAGCCCGGCCTCCTAATCTGAACTGCAGGAGGGAAGCAGCTGACAACTCTGGGCAAACTAGAATAAGTCTTAAACAACTGCACGCAAAAAGAGGTCTGAACTAAACCACTGGGCTGGTAAGCTTGCTGTGGTCTCTGGGAAAGGATATCTCTGCTTCAGTAGAAGCAGCTGAAAGCTGCTCTGGAGAGATTTCCACACGGTCTTTCCTCTTATCAGAGCGGCGCAAGATGATCACAGAATGGATGTGGACAATTCTGCTGGTATCGACCTAGCGATAAAAGCAAAAAGAAAAAAAAAATCAATTGTTTCTCTGCTAAAGAAACAGCCCCCTCAAGGGAAAATCTGCCGTTGTATTTTCAGTAGAGAAGAAGCACGCATCAAAACACAGCCAGCCCGGGGGGGCGGCGAGTCTCCCCGATTCAGCTCTTACTGCCGCAGCAGCCAGCGGCGCCAGCCCGCACTGACGGAGCGGCCCCAGCCCGCACTGACGGAGCGGCCCTGTGCTCCAGCCGCTTCAGGCCGGGCCGCGCTCCCCCCTCCGCAGAGCGCGCGCGGCGCCGGTACCTCGCCGATGCAGAGCCCCATGACCTCCTCCTTCTCGGTGCTCAGCGCGTGGTTGAGGCACACGAGGAAGGCGTCGGCCTCCAGGTGCACGGCCTGCACCGCCATCTTGGCGCCACCGCCCGGCCTTCTTCCCCGCCTCGCCCGGAAATGGGCGGAGCAACGCCCCGGCTCACCCCGCCCTCGGCGGGAAGGGCCAATGGCAGCGCAGCGCCGCCACGCCGCCAGCCAATCGCCGCCGCCGAGGGGCAGGCCGGCTTCCGGAGAGGCG
>NW_020448752.1:1467303-1486213 GCF_003343035.1 Apteryx rowi
CCCCCTGCCCGGGCCCAGGCCCAGGCCCGGCCCCATACCCCCTGCCCGGGCCCCGGCTCACACACCCCCTCCGCGGCCCCGGCTCGCACACCCCCTTCCCGGGCCTGGCCCTCACACCCCCTTCTCCACTGCCTCTTTGCTTGCCCCAGCTCCCTCTCCGCTCCCCAGGCCCGGCTCCCGCGCCCCCTCCCCAACCAGCCCTCCCGGAGCCCGGCTCCCGCGCCCCCTCCTCGGCCAGCCCTTCTCTCACTCTGGCACCCACACCCCTTTCTCCTCCTTCCCTTCTTTCACCCGGGCTCCCCACCCCGTACTCCCTCCTTCTCTTTTTGTTTTCCTGTTTCTTTAGATCCCACCAAAGCTAGACCTTCCCTCCCCTAGCTGCTGGACAGCCCCGGCTGGTCGGTGAGCATCTGCTACCCCTCAGTAGGCTGGGCAGAGTGGAGAGTTGAGTCGTGGAGGCTTGCTGGGGGCGAGTGCTCTGGGCAGAGTAGAGTCCAAAACCCAGAGAAGAAGCTTTAGAGTGAGTCAACACGCTCTTACAGCAGCGGACAGCTCATCTGATTCCCTGACTCTTTGTAAGATGCAGACTGGGATTTTCAGGAAAGCTCAGCTCCCATTTAGCTCCCCGAAGGCTGTGCACACGGAGCTGCGCAGGCAGCTGCACGCTCTCTCCACCAGAAGGCCARACTGGTCAGATTTGAGCCAGCTTTGGTCCAGAAGCCTTGTAGCTGTGCTAGCATAATACCGTGCCCAATTCGCTCAGCTTCAGCATYGCTTTTTTCCTTGGTAACTAAGTGGCAGTTGAACTCTTCTAACAATCTGACCCAGTCCCCATTTAAAATAGCAGGTAATAAAGGGGGCGTTTGTTCAGCATGCTGAGCTCCGGCTCTGGGAATGGAGCTTCCTTTCATTGTTTCGGTGAAGTATTTTAATGTAATGTCTAATGCTTTAAAAGCAAATAAATTGTCTTCATTACAAGATGCAGTCCTCCTCCCGGCCATCTTCAYGCTGGTTCACGTACTGTGTGGCTCAGAAATCCACCCGTGTCCCAGAACAATATTAAACTTCCAAGGCCTGCTGCTGAGATAGACAGAAACCTGCAAGTCCTGTTGATGTCAGTGGGGCCTGGGCTTTAAATCTTCCCCCCTCAGGACCTTAAACAGCTCAGTCTTCTGCAGTTGTATTGATGTGAACATTGAAATCAGTGTCATAGGATGACACTGCAGTCCTGCAAAATTAAGCTGGATTGTTGTTTGTTGGCTTGGGTCTTTTGGCATAGATTGTGGAGCAAACTTAATGTAAGGAACAGTTTTTACTATTTATTTTAAATATAAGTAAGCTTATTTTTCCTTTCAACCATTTCTTCCTCCAGGCTCTTGTTTGATTTCCTTATAAAGTCAGCAAAAATAGGTGTTGCATATGTTTTTCCCTTTTTAAGGTTTTAGGTGCAAATGTCTAAGCGCATGCTTTTTCGAATCCTCTCTGCTTCTCTTGTATGTTTTGAATACTAGAGACAAATCTGTCTCGCTTCAAACCCAATTGACGGTTTTGCCTGACCTCAAGATTTTATTCATGGCACTAACTGGATTCTTGCATAATAGTCTCAGAGACTGGAGAAAAGAGAGGCCAGACTGGGCCTTTGAACTTTGGCAACTGAACTCTGAGCCATGGAGTTTGGAGGAAGTTTGGGACAAATTAGTCGGACAAAGAGCAAAAGCACATGTTAACTGCTGCCCATTCTGCACAGTGTCCTCTGCATGAGACCTTGTTCTGTCAATCCAGTACCTAGCATTACTACCATGTTCACACACAATAAATACAAATACGTATATTGTACTTTAGTCCTCCTATCTGTAGTTCAGCAAGAACAGCGTTGAACAAGGTTAGTACTTGGATAGGAGACCTTCCAGGAAAGTTTAGTTGCTGTAGGAAATAGTGGTGTTCACTTACTGATTAATATTTTTCCAGTACTGAAGTCAGTATTAAGCTGAAAATGTCTCCTGGTTCTGGGGATGATGAGCTATAGAAATTCCAGCTTTGAACAGGGTGTGAAAGCGAATTCTTGAGCGTTTTTGGTCATGATGGGGCTTTTGGCATTTTACCACAGAGTAGGAGAGTATCCTGGCCAAATTCCAACCTGGGTAATTACATTCTGCTGACTGAAACTGAGCAGTGGTTATTGCTGCATTTCACTGCTGGGCAAAATAATCTTCGCACATGGGCTTAAATTTGTGAAGCGACTTAGGATAAAGCAGAGTGAATGGGATTTAGAGAAATGTCACTTTAACTTCACAACTCCCTCCTGAAGGCCCTGCGAGGCTAGTCGGTTTGCTGTTGCATTCCTTTAAATGCCAGTGATCCAACTGCTGGCGCGTTGCTTGGAGCGGCTGTGGCAATGTTTCCCAGTCTGCGGCTGTGAACCATTGCAGTTCATAAGACATCACAGGATGTCTTCAGAACAGTTGTACTTTCTTATTGCACACGTACGCATTCCCATACATCAAGCAAGGAAACAAACAGAATGGGAGAAAAAGAAATAATAAAAGAACATTCAAAATTTTCTTTGCTTATAAATTAAGATACTGTGACTGTGCCGTTCAGGCTGATCCGTGGTTGGTGTTTAGTTTTCAAAAAGGCTGAGTGATCTTTTGATTGGAAAAAAGGTAGAGAAACTCTGATGTAAGATATAGAAGGCTACATGGAAATGTATTTCCTATTATATGTACCCCGATGTTTAACRATTTTTTCTCTCCCTGACCTTCCCTACTTTATTTTGTACCCAGATTTTCTTACTTCTGTCTGAAATCTGCCTTATAACTTCACAAGTTTTCAGGAGAAGATCACTGTGTTTCACTGGGATAGGAATATTGCATCTGCTTCATAGCAGGAAGATGTTATACGTATTACAGCTTAATTCTGTTCTACTTTAAACCTAGATAAAGAATGAAGACTGTCTGTACCATTTTGATTACCTCTTCTAGGGTTCAAAGAGAGAATCATTTTCCCTGCCCTTCATTTGCTAATGGCTCAGCTTGATCTAACCGATATACAGATAAACGTGCTGTTAAACAAAAATTCTAGTAGGAAGAACCGTCTCAATGTCTAAAATTCCTTTGTCCCTGCTGGTATCAGTGGCTCTTAGTAAGCAGCTAAAATCTGAACTCCGCAAAGTAACGAGAGCTATTCACAAGAAGCTTGTACGTGAACGGACAATTCTGCCGTCCTCTTAAAAGAGATGAGATGAAGGACCCTTCACAATGACAGCTCTGCAAGCTCCAAATACGAGAAACTCGTGCGTGTGGAGTCTTATGCTTTATCTCCAGAATGACCTTCGTTCCCGTTAGGCTAATTTCACCTGTTGTCCACAAGTTTCGCTTTTGGGATTTAGACCATCACTAGCCACGGAAGTCTCACATAAATCACTTTTTTTCTCTCTTCTTTTTTYCCCCCCCCCATTTTACACAAAGACTGTTAATAGAACTGTTAGTGGAATAAGCAAAGCCAATATTCACAGGGTTTAACAGTGTACCTTAGCACCTTTTGTCCCAAAATGCCTTACAAATGCCATACAGCACGCACGTCCCGGCGTGCAACTTGTCATGACATTTCCGTTCGCTTAGGCACCACCTTAGCTTCCCAAATTGACTGTTAGGGACATTTCAGCAAATAGCACCTCATACAGTAAGTCAGACACCGCCCAAAGGTGCCTTTCCGAGCTGAGAGCTTTCTCCGCGAATGTATTCAGAGCTAAGGAGACCATGCGCGCACCGTGCGTGTTGATGCCGTACACCTAACGGGAGCACCGGGACGTAACTGAGGGAATGGCAGAAGGAGGGCAYGCTGGCGCTCCTCCTGTCCGGCTGTGGGTGCGACGCGTAGGTGTTTACTGCGATGAGCACCGCAAAACGTGGCTCGTGGCTGCGGAAGAGGCAAGTGTCCTTTGAGCTTCCCAGTGATTGTAGCTTTGATAATGCAGGTGCCTCTGCTGCCTTGCCGGTAACTGCCTGCTCTTTCTGTTGCTCTCCCCCAGGAGGAAGGTATGCTGAGGGCCCGGATCCAAAGAGTTCAGGTTCCCCTGGGTGAGGCGCTGCGACCCAGCCAGCTCCCCCCATCCCGGCTGCCTCATATGTGGCAGCTGTCCCAGGGTGAGCAGTACAGGGATAGTAACTCTCGCGTTTGGGAGATAGAGCACCATCTCATGGTAAGGATGGTGGCGACGTTAGACCATAGTCATTCCTGTTTGTGAAGTCATTTGAGCTCCCTGAGGGACGGCAAAGGACTGTTATTTTACTGAAGTCCATTAGCTCAGCCAGGGTAACTGTAGACGTATTGAACTTTTCCTTGTCGCTTACAGCTTGGTGGTGTTGAAGAACTGCTGCTTAAACTCGTGCCTGGTGATTAATCTGGTACGTGTAGCTGTTACCCTGCTTTTGTACTGTGCTCTGTTTATTCCTGGTCATTCTTTAATGTGACTTTTTGTCTTTCAGGAGCAGTGGCTCTAGGAAGATGTCCTTGTATGTTTTGTACAATAAATGATTCTCTCTCCACTGAAATGCAGCCACCTCTGAGGTGGAAGCAGTTAAACAACACACAGCAACATCACACAAGAGTTTAGGACAGGCAGTGAAGAAGAGTATCGTGCCCAATTGAAACGTCAGGGGGAGTTCTAGGTAGGCAGAATATGATCGCCCCGAGCGGAGTTTGGCCAGGATGCTGCAGATAATGCCTTAGCTGTATTGAGACGTGCTGTGGGATAGCGCAAGTCCAAGCACGGACAGAAGCTTGAAGGGCAGCAGCTCCCTAGCGCTGGGCAGGGGCAGGGGCTGAAGAGTGTCTCAGAGGGAGCTGATGTCCCAGCACCACTTTCTGTAACAGCAGCGCTTTCCGTAGAGGTCTCCCATCCAACTGCTGGTCCCACCAGCTTTTGCTCGTCTTTTGATCTCTTGGGAGAGATCACAGTTGCAGGCGTCACAGCTGCAGAAAGTCAAACTGAGTGTCTGGAATCCTGCTTTACAGTGATGTGAATGTGATGGAGCTTTCCTCTGATATGTTTCTTTTGGGAGCTTTCCAAGAGGTTTTCTAAAAACAAAACAAAACAAACCCTCATAATTTTTACAGGACATACACAACTGTTTTTTTTTTTTTTTTTTAATTCCTCCTCCAGATGCAGTTGTATGACAAACACCAAACTCCTGGTTATATAGAGCTCACAGGGAAGGCCTTTACTCAAATACATGTTTTAGTATCAGGTTTGGAGGCATAGAACTATCAAAAAAATATATCTATATTCATTTGAGTCTTTGTTCAGAGAAGGGAATTCTGTGTTTCTAAGTGGAAAAGCACACATTTTGACCAGGAAAAAAAGAAAGAAAAAGGTATTCAAAATTAGCAACATGAAAATTCTCCGTATTCGTTATCCGCGTTCTCATCCTCTAGCCAGACACAGAGCTGTTCAGTACTGAGGCATCTAACAAGTTGCTGCCTGGGCGAGGTGTGCTGTGAAGATTTTGTGTGTTCATTGGGAGGTTGAGGAAGTCTTGTGTAGGTTGGCAATCGTATGCAAGCAGCAGTAGGTGTTCGCTGAGCTGTGGCCCATCGTACTGCGCTAGAGAGGGAAATTGGGAGCTCTTTAGAAGTCTTGGTTTTAAGGGAATGCCTTGCCCCCTACCAGAAAAAAGCACATTGTTTCTACAGTAACATTTTCCTATCATTTTAGTTCTCTGACCATGTCCCAGAAGGATCCCTGCCAGAAACAAGCCTGTGAAATACAGAAATGCTTGCAAGGTACCAAGTGTCATTTTGTCTTTTTGGTGTCTTGATTTTTTGGTGGAGCTTTTCTCTTTTAAATTAACCCTGTTCTCCTTTCACCTTGAGACGGAAGAAAGCAAGGCCATTAGTGTGACCTGGTTGCAAAGCAAACAATGTCTTGTTTTCATAGCTTTTCCTTGTGTTTGATTTTGAATAACAAGACACCATTAGTACAACACAAAAGTGTTCGTAACAGTGATGTGCTATTTCTGACAAAGTCTTCTCCATGCTGTGGTCAGCGCCTGGGAGTCTTGGGACTAAGCTGCAGGCAGGGAGAGTTAAACCTTATAGTAAGCTCTCTTACAGAGTGGGTAGTGTAGTATTGGGTGACTTTTATGGGAAGACTGCAGCGCCTCTGGCTCTAGGGGGTCTCTCAAGAGCAGGTCGGACTTGGATGTCTGTCAGTAAATGGATTAGGTCTATGTGAGCTGGTCTCAGATCTGATATAGTTTGATGTCTTCTGGAGAACTTTAACAGCTGTTTTGTATTAGCTTAGCTAGGTATTTGTAGGGGAGAGGGAGATTATGTGATAGTGTTGTTTGGCAGAAAGCTTCTAGTAGCCTGAGTTGGGGAGAGCAGGCTTGTTACTCAGAGAGGAGAAATATATAAACAAAAATTCCTTGCTTCCTGGAAAAGAACTTGCTGTAGGAAATGAATAAGAGAAAGCCTTCCTCTGTGCCAAAGCAGCTGGGCAGCGTGGCAGAGCATTCCTCCTAACTCGCCTGCCTGAGCCCGTAGCCAGCGTGCTCTGAGCTGCAGGTGACAATAACTCGGGGCGTTAGCTCAGGGGTGACGAGAGAGGGGAGGCTAGTGACACCCCGCTAAAAGCAGCCGGGCCAGTTCCGCAGAAATTCATGTCTGCTTTTAGTTTCTGTGCCGACTACAAGTGGGTTAGCTAGCACGTAATGCGTGGGTGAAGTCCTGCTGGGGAAGTCGCGCGACAGCTCTGCAACCCTCGGCAAACGTAATGGTTGCGATCTGTGCAGGTAACGCAACAGCCTGATAGGCTGGGGAAGAGCAGAGGAGGAAAAGCATCTGGAAGAATGAGGGAAAAGCCACAGTCAGGTTTTGGTAGATGTCTGTCTTTCCCAGGATTGTTTTTTTTTTTTGGAAGCTGTGATCAGCTTGAGGCAAGGGCTCAAACAAATCGCTCTCCACGCCCCCAAAGTCTGTGGAAATAATGCCTGCTTTGCCATGGCTCTTGAAATTTGGAGCATTCTCATGGGAAGGGCTGGCTGACTTCTCTCCCCATAGTAACTTCACTTAAAAGCTAATGGTTGAACCCGTTTTGGTCCCATCTGTGGCAGTGTTATTTTCATAGCATTCGTGGAAGTTATTCCAAATGTTTTACTGGTGTAGCTATGTGTACAGATTTGATTCGAATGCTTAAACGTTAGCACAGAAGCGCTTTTACTCTGCTACGCACACACCCCGCTGTCCGCCACTTCTCTAGCTATCGTTTTGGAGTTGTGTTGTTGACCCTATATTATCCTGTTATGGAGCTGTACAGATGAAACTGCTGAGTTTGACAGACAGCGAAGCAATTTTTCCTGTAAGAATTAATGTACTAGAGGATGGAAATAATAGGGATGGGTACGGAGACTTAACGGACCAATGCCCAGGGACAACGTATGCAGTGTGGCGGATGGAGGGGCAGGAGCAGGACCTTGGGGAGATGCTGCCTTTTCAAAGGCTGCCGCTTCGGAGAGGGTCGTGGTGCTAACAGGTCACGGCTGCTTCCTCTGGGAGACTGAATGCCCGCTGCAAAGCGCTTCGTGTTTTGCTGTCCGTCGTACGACTAACCGTTGTGCTTTTCAGGAACGCAGCCTCGATGGATAGCAGGGTGTGCCTGTACGTAGCAGTAGTTCTAGGAACAAGCCCGCACAGGCACAGCAGCAGTTGAGAGAGCCCTTGGAGCACCCCTCATGGGACCACTATGGTAGGGAGAGGTTAGCTGACTTTCCCAAGGGCCTGACCTGCCTTCCAGGCTGTCAACTCCCTTTTCTTCTAACCCAGGGGAGCCCAGCAGAGGCTTGGAGCTGAAGGTATCTTTCCCAAGCTACCGGGATTTGTTAGTCTTGGTTTCCTAAGGCCTGGGAGAGGCAAAGCTTTGGAGCAGCTGATCACTGTGTCTGAAGCTGCTCTACAGTAAGACGTTGAGAGCAAGCTGGAGATGACAGTGGCCAGTCAGGCCTGCAAAACCTCTCGTTTGGGATCGCTGGGCAGACTCAAGCTGCCAGCTGGTGCAAACAGTAGCATCACCACAGGCTTTTTTTCTCAGGGGTGACCTCTATGTTTTCATCACACATCACTCACAAACTCAGTCAGAGAATTCATAGCCCAGAGACGGGACCTGGCTGGCTGGCTCGTTAACTGGAACGCTTTCGCTGGCTCTTGCTGGGATCTCCAGTGGACGCTAGCTTTGTCCCACGCCGGGTTGGCTGTTGTGCCGGCCTGTATGAAGCGGGGGGGGGGTGCGGTGGCAGCACGTGCAGCAGCGCAGCGCTCGCGCCGCTCGCCCGCGGCAGCGGTAGGCAGCTCCACGCGCGCCGCACCGCTCGGCAGGCAGGCAGGCAGGCAGGCAGGTAGCTGCTCCTTTGAGGCACCAGCTGCAGGCGGCTGGCGGAGCCGGGGTCTCCCCTCCGCCGGCCCGGTGGCCGGCCTGCAAAGCACTGTGGGACGCAGCGCGTCACGCAGCCACGCTGCCGAGCACGGCGGCAGCAAGCGCAGAGCTGGGGCAGAAGGGATGCCGACCCTGCCGGGGCAGCTGAAGTCACTCAGAGCCTGAAGYAAAGGCAGCGCGGCGGCAGCAGAGGGACGGGCGCGGGGGCATCCTTAGACAAAGAGCCCTGCCCGCGCCCAGTCATCCCAGCAGCTCGTTTCACCCAGTGCCCCGTCGCCAACAGCGCCTGAGAGCAGGAACCTAGGGCAGATGGAGAGGAGGACAAGTAAATTATTCAGCTTGAGGACCTCCCAAGCTAGAGGTGGGACCTGTGCACGGAAGGTGGTCACCCCCTGGCTCCATGCAGCTTGGATTCAGCTGCAGGCACCTGGATAAGCGTTCCTGCTAGCATGCTGTGTTGCGGTGGGAAGCTCGGATTACTTTGCAAAACTGCATCCTTACTCCCCCAAAATTACGGGCCACTGGAGGGGTGCTTTCAGTCATGCTTCTCTCCTTCCTCTTACAAACCCCACGGCGATGAAGCGTGCGCACGTCCGTACTTATAGCAAGTCCTCTTTGGATGCTCTTGTATCAGCTGCAAACCTTATAGTAACATGGCACTTGGGCTTGAGAACAAGGATCACAAGATTCAGTGTAAAAGGCTAAAGAAGGCAGGGATCGAAGGGCAGCGAYGAGGGAAACTTCATTCCTACCATAGCGACATGCGATAGCTACAGAACTAGGGGACTGACGGTGCTCCCAGCGACAACAGCAAGGCTGGCTTGGTGCGGCTTTAGACAAATGCAACTAATGAGAGTTTCTGTAGAGCAGGGGAAGCGATGAAATGTCTGCAAGCAGCTCTGGCTTTTCAGCGAAGCACGCTGTGCAGCGCTTGAAGGGCTGGGCTAGATGCGTCCCCTCTGGGGACAAAACTTGCTCCGCAGCGCAAACTTAGTGTCACCCTTCTTCTTTTTATTTTATTTTCCAGCAAACAACTACGTGGAGTCTAAGTGCGAAGCTGTGCTTCGGGAGATGCGGAAGTGCTGTGCCCGGTACCCCAAGGGCAGATCCGTCTGCTGCTCAGGGTTTGAGAAAGAAGAAAGAGAGAGAGAAAAGTTTAAGGCTGCTTCGAAAGGAATCCCACCACCACCTCAGTAACACACTGCAGCTCCAGCAGGTGCCAGAGCACGGACTCACCTGCAGAGCTCGTATGTGCTTTTTTCAGTCCTTCTCTAGACTTTCAGGAAAGCCAGATCGCTCCTAGAACACACCATCCCGTGCACCAAAAAGTAAAACGCAGTACCAACAGATGGCCTGGTTAACAGACTTTACTTGCTGTACCAAAACATCATCTACATTGTCTTAGCATTGCACCTGTGTCTGTGAAAAGTCAATTTGATGTTTTTAGAATGCTTACCCTACTCTAATCCGTCCTCAGTATCCAAATGCAGGGGTGGAACCAAGTTCATTCTGGCTTCTGGAGTGGGAGGTACAGGAAATAAGCTCAAAAGAGTGAGTTTAAATGTGACACATGAAATGACCATCTTGACACAGCAAAGGTAATGCTGTCATCCTGCAGTAGTTTCAGACAACATTCACCTGTCCACTGGTTCAAGCTCAAGAACGGGAGTCAGATCTGGGGTTTGTTCCCAGTTCTGACGTAGATCCTGAGTGACTGCAAGTCACTTTGCCTAAGTGCCTCACCTTCCCACTGGATAGAGTTTTGATTACTTTATATTGGGATTGCCTACACGCTGCTATTTGCATGACAATAAAGATGTTACAGGAACATTATTTCAGGGATTGCTACAGGAATAGGATTTTTAAAAGAGCAATATTCATTTGGAAAAATCTGACTGTTGATATAAAAAAATTTATAAATTTGTTATGTATAACTGAACACCTTTAAGCAATATGTTATGAACCCAGCATAACGCAATGCTCTGGTACCCAGAGGCCTGTCACAAAGCCCTGGGCTAGATCCAAGAACTGATTTAGGTGCCCTCACTGAGCAAGGTATAGGCACCCACTTTCCACAGAGCATCCAGACTCTCACTTGCAGGCATGCTGTGTCTGGACCCCAGGGCGAGATGGCTTTTCAGATGCTCTCACCCGTGCAGCAGAATTTCCTGTGACCTGTAGGCAGAGCTTGGTAGACAGGTTCCTGCATCACCCTTCAGAGCTGCCTAAGTCTCTCCGTCCACTGTAGCAGGAGTCCAGGCACCTCAGTGGGTGCCAAGTCCATAACAGGGCCCAGACACCTCAATATCAGACTTCGAACCCACTAGGCTCCTAACTCTGTCATTAGATCTAGCCGTAAAGGACTTTTGTGCTGTGATCAAGTACAACTTAATTATTAAATACAGCTTCTATAAACAGACCACTGTAGTCTAGGCACAATAGATGAGTGTATTGAAGCCTAGAAGAGCAAACCATCTGTATTCACTGCTCTGAAATACCATGATACAAATAAATGACTGGAACAAATTGCAGTCTCAGTTTGGTTGTTTGTTGAGAATGCAACATAGCTGGAGAGAGCCAGGCAGCTTGGCTGCYGTTCACAGTCCAGGGCTGCATATGACAACACCATGTTTAAATAGAAGCTGCTTGATATTTTTATATCCAGGGCTCAGGATCAGAATAATTCAGAGCTAGCCTTCCCTTCCCGCCCAGAAAAACCCTAAGACAAAAGAGGGTTTTTAGTATTCTTGAAGAGCAGGGAGAATGACAGCAAGGCAGTGAGGCAGCTCAGACACCTGACGAGAAGCTCACGTTTCCTTATTGCCCTATCTTGAGCAGGAGCAGCGGAAAGACGATCACTAATAGATGATCAGAAGCAAGTACTTAGGCTTCTATTACACCCATTAGAAAAGAAAAGCCTTGCCTTCACGCCCACCCCTACGCAGGCAGAGAGCTGGTTCAGCAGGGAGGCTYGCTCTGAAGCCAGGCTGGCAGGAGAACCCCCTGTCCGCCCCAGACAGCCCAGCTTTTGGGAGCGCGGCTGATGGGTGCCAGGACCATCAGGGAGAGGGACTCAGTCAGGCAGCCCACTCTTAGCCCGCTTTACCTGCGGCGAGGAGGGAAGGCAGCCGGCGTGCTGCGAGGAGCTTTACGCTCCCAGACCGGCTGCCGCTGCTCCCACGAATCAAACGTGASACGCTGGATAAGGCAAGGAGAGGCTGGTTCCCGAGAAGTCAACAGACCTCACACGGAGAAGCTATTAGAGCAAAACTGTTTAATAAAATATCACTTCAACAAGCATTTACATACAATATATAAAAAGACTTTACACGCCTAGTGTGTTTTAAACCTTCCCGTACCGGAACGGGCGCCAGAAGTTGTTGAAACCAGTCCAAGGGGAGCGTGTGTGCATGCACACGTGTGATGGAGGGGGGGTGGGACATTCATTTTGGCACCTGCAGCAATGCAAATGCAGCCCCATGGACATTGTTCATCCAGCATCAAAACTTCCAGTGCAGCCACGCAGCACTCAAATGGTGCCAGCCACGAGTCCAACACTGGAACAGCAGAAAGATTTGCCAGATTTTGATGTCCTTGCCCACTCCCTGCCTACGTTCACACCAAACTCAACGTGAATTTGTCTCAACGACTTGTTTCTCCTTCCAGCAGGAATCGAGACATCTTAGCTCGATTAGGGCCACCTCTGGCCCATTTCTCTCCATAGCAGCAACTCCAGACCCTGGGGAACAGGGCCCAGTACACCCTTCCCTAGGCTGGGGCAGAAATAACAGGGATTTATTTGAGCCTTAAGGCCTGTTAATTATTTACTTTGAGCTTTGGAGAGAGAAGTGTGCCTCAGTAGAAAGCTGTGTTAGGTAACACTCCAGGCAGAGGTAAAGTAACATTTTTTTCCCTACAGGAACAAGGGAGATCCTGCAATATACCTGTATGAATTCATGCACATTCAGCTGCATTTCCTACCAAAAAAAAAAAAAAAGAAAAAAAAAGCAGTCTTTTGTCACTCCACTCCCAAATAGTGATTTACTGAGGACCTATTTGCTGCCTCACAGCATTCCTACAGCCCTTGATGGCCTTTAAGAAGGTCATCAATACAGGCGTGCGAGCCTGCCTGCTCGCACGTACGGCAGRACAGGAGCAAAGACACCAACTTCTGCTTCCTGATTACCCGCAGCTGCTTTTAGGATCAAGAAGGTGAGAAAACCTCAACTAACTCAATGTGTTGCTACATTGACTTCAACGAACACAGGGCAAAACAAAGTCAACTGCAAGCGCTCACCCCAAAACCTCTGGTGGCAGAACCCATAGTTCCAGCTCCACCAGCATTTCTCCTTGGGGAAGGCCCCCCACTTCCGTCCACGCCACGAGCCAGCAATGTAACATGGCATCGCGCAGCGCAGGAGAGGGTGCAGCCGCTGCCCCGGGCGCTGCATCCTCAACACTCACGCACTTTGCCATTCTCTAGCACGTTTCCCAAGTCGGATGGGTTGACTTCCAGCAGAAGAGACCCATTCTCAACAAGAACACTTACACATAACGTGCTGGAGGACATCATCACCCTGCTGTCACACAAGTTCCCAGATGCTGGAAAGAAGCAATGCCAACCCAGCACCAACCAGTACAGAACAGCTATAAGGAATTTTTTTTTTTGTAGAATTTTTTTTTTCCCTTTTCTCTTGTAGGTTAGAGTTCTGCTCTGCACATAGCTGCACTGAGCCAAAAACAGCAGGGCTCTGCATCTTGGCTGCCTCATTAACTGCAGGGAAAGGGCTGCAGATACGGGAATTAAGGGGATAGCTCTTTTTGTGGGAATGGGGACAAGCTAGTAAGCTCAAAGAAGGAAGGAACATTACCTAAGCAGAAAGCTAGAAGTGGCCCCTGCCACAGGAATACACCCTGGTTTTCCTACCATCTTTGTCATTTAGGCCTAAGCACCCTGTTTTCCTAAGCAGACAGGAAKGTAAGCAGGCTGCCTTAGCTGCTCCAAGTAGCATCTCCGTAACCACAGTCTCAGGTTGGGGAAGGAAAAGAAATGGGAGTTATTGCCAAACACATTCAAAGGAACCTGCGATTTCCAAGAGACACTAGAGAAAGGCAGCTGAACCATTCTGACTGCAGCAGCCCCCAGGATGCAGATGCTGGAAAGATTAAATAATTCAGTTTGCAGAGAGCAGGGAGATGGGATTTGTATTCTGCAGAGGCAGATAAAAGACTGTGCTCAAAGCAGTTCTAGCCAGATTTCATATCCTTCCCCCCACTCCAACTGAGCTGGCAACAGGGATCCTGGACTAGTACAATGTACCCTAAATCAGGATGCATCTCCTGTCTACAACCCTGTCCCACACAGTTACATTCTTATGGGCATCACCAACTTCACGCTGGCCAGGCAAGGCCATGCTAGACCTCGGCACACCAGTCTGAGCCCCAAGGTAATTTACAGTAAGCAGCACAGCTGAAACGCGCGCCACCTGAGCCAGCCGGCCCGACACAGATGGGTCGAGCAAACGAGAGCGCCTCAGCACATTTCAAAGGCTGAGCAGCCAGCCGGCAAGCAAGGCAGCTGCGCTCTGCAGTGCGGGAAGCTCAGCGACTTGCAGTAGACGTGATAAGGAAAGGGCTCGGAGAGTCACACATGGTGCTCAGTTTCCATCAGCAGTGCCAGCGCTGCAATTCCAGTAAGGGGTATAAATAACAGCAGAGGAGAAGCCGAAATGGCCATCTACGTTTAGTGCAACGGCAGGGGGAAGGCAGGAGAACGCCCCAGGCCCACACAGAGCGTGAACTGGCTCCTTAACCACCAGCCCGGAAGCCCATTCCAGCACAGAGCCCAAGCTGCCCCCGACACTTCTGCCTCCACCCAAGGACAGCCAGGCACATTTGAATTTCACACATCACCTCTGCGCAGAGGGAAGCACAGCCTTTCCAGGTACCAGGGAAGAGAAGTACAAGCCAAGTAGCAGTGAACAACCGATAGCTGTTGTATACACATACTGGTAGACAAACAAACGTTAACAGTCCTGGGCACCTGCGAAGAAGCTTGTTCAGAGAGTTCTCTGCCCCCACATATTTATGAGGCTGCAACTCACCAAAATCTGGGCATATTGGGTGGAGAAAGGAATCACACTGATACGCTGGGTGTCATAAGCTTCAGACCAGTCCCAGCACCCAAACAGCCCAGACAGAGGAAAAAGCTGGAAATCAGAGCAGCACTGTAAGAAGTACAGGTTGAAACCTGGGAGCAGAAGGGATTGAGCCTGCTGGCAACAGCCACTGATTTCTAAGTGAGAGGGAACACGAAGGAGAGGACAGGGAGGCTGGGCAAGAAAGGAGAGTCGAGTGCAGTTCCTATGATGCCATTCCAAGCAGAAATCCTCCAGCAAACCCTCCGGTCAGGATAACATTCTTCTTCAGAAACGTGATCACCTAAGCAGGGGAGAGAAGAGCCAACAGTGTTCTCCAACAACAGCAGGTCACTCACGCGTCCTCCCCACGACAAGGTGCCTCTCAGGCTATTCCCTGAGCTGGGAAAGCAGCCACTGCTCAGCTCCAGGAAAGGAGCCTCCCTAATGACCTCCCTGCTCCCATCCCCACATACGGCTCCTGCACAGTTAGTATCCCCGAGCAGCCTGGACCCTGCGAGAGCTGCTGCGCAGCCAGAGCTTACGCAGCCCTGCATCAGGCACCCAGGGCTCGGCTACAATCAGCACACTGTAACGGGCACGACAAATGAATGCGCGTGCCAGACCAGGGCACAGCAGAGCCCAGGGTGACCAGACCACGCTGCTACCACATCTGCTTAGCTATGCTTGTCAGACTGAAGAGATTCTTCTTGAGCTCCCCACAATCCCGGCGAGTTTTCTTCCAACATCAAGAAACTTGCTATAACACATGGGAAGCTGGCATCATGCCTAGAAGCCCCCTGGCTGTCTCAAATTCACCTGGGTAGCTTTGCCATCTCTCCTGTTCTGCTGTTATACAAGCACTCCCACGATGGAAGATCCCTAAGAGCCCAGAAGTTGGTCCTGTTTCCCGCTGTCCCTCCGGTTGGGCACCTACACATACCCTGGGAGAGTTGTCTCACCTCATCCACTTTGCTTTTCACTTCTGGAGGCATTTTGTTACCGCTGCTGTGAAATTTCAGCTGCTGCTTGGCTTTGTTCACGTCCCGTTCTACAAGCTTCCAGTCCACTTTGATGTATCCTGTGTGGTTTGCAATCTACAGTTTTGAGGGGTGGAAAGAAAGCTCCTGGAGTGAAATCCTGCACAGCTATGGCTAAACGAACCCCCCTTGCCATCCCACCCCTCCCCARACCAAAGCCACCCCACACACTGGTTCAGCAGGCTGAGAGAGAAGAGATTGAGCACGCAAGCTTAAGAGTTGGAAAAAGCACCGTCCCCGCAGTTTATATTAACCATCCCGCAACATCTGCCTGCCACAGTAATCCTCTAACAGATGGGCGCACCGTTCCAGCTCAGCATGTTTCAGCTTCTTCTCTCTAATGTAAAGCTGGCATCCCCTCCCCCTCACAACTGCCACGTGTGTTGCTGGGACTCAGCTCTCCCGCTGCGGTGGGTGGGCACAGTTATTAATAGGCTGTTCCTCCCTAAGTATTTTATCTGGTCAGGATGATTCAACGGTGAAACTCTCCCTGCTCAGGGCAAGCTTTTGGCCGTCAGCAGAACAAGTGGAACCAGAACAGCAGGGAGAACAAGCTATGCAAGACACAAAACTGGAAACCAAAACAATGAAGCCTTGCTGCATGAGGTCTACGAATTGTTCTGCCTCCTGCAGGAGGTACAAGCTAGATTTCAGCATCCAAGATGCTCCTCTCAGGTCCACGGTTCTTGGAAACCAGAAGAAACATAGTTGGAGGAGACTGAGATCTCCGTTTCCCTCCTCTTCCCCAGTACATTATAAAGATCCTCATCTGTTCTAGCTCAACTCCTCAGGAAGCCAGCTTGAAGGGAAGCACATCGCAGACATGGACAACCACCCCCTTGAGATTAAGGGCTGTTTCTCCAGGGCCTCCGTCTCCACCAGCACAGAACTAACGACAGTAGCCAGCTCCAGCACCAGTTCTGCAGCGACAGTCCAGTTTGCCGTGGCCTAGCCTGCCTCCCGCTCCCACCRCCGCTGCGCTCGGGTGCCTCTGCAACGACAGCCCCCACATGCCTTTGGCCCAGCTTCTGCTAGCAGTCCCTAAGCCAAAAGCACCTCCTGGCAATCCTCAAAGCTGCGCACGCTGTTCCTGCTTTGCTGCCGCTACRGAGGGAAGAAATTTATTCAGAGATGGGAACAAAGGCCTTGCCCCTTCCGGGACATCGTGAGCGCACAGCCACCAAGCCAAAAACAGCTTCAAAGTCTTTACAGACTTGACTCATCTCTGGCTATCACAAGAAGTACCACCAAGGTGATCGAACGTGCTTCTAAAACGCTCCTGTGTAACTCCACAAATGGCACTTGCATACATCGCTGTTTCTAATATGCTTTATACTACCCACGGGAACGGGGGATCTATGTCATGAGGAACATATGCACACAACATCCACGGACACGCAGAGCTCCTGCCAGAGTAGGGAACTGACCCCACGTGTTCAAACAAGGAAGTTGTTGGGACACGTTAATTATTAAAATCACCTGTTGAATCACAACCACAGTCGTTAATTACTATAATCACCAGCCAACCCTTCCTGCCCACCCCGCACAGTTCTTGGAAAGCCTAGCCCACTGCTCATACATACCTGAAGCAGGAAAAAGCCACCTCCCACTGCTGTTGCTGCCAGCTTTCCAACTTTCTGGAAGATGAATCCAGTACACCTACAAATCAACCAAGATCCAGTCAGGAGAATGGGACACCGAACACACGCTTCGGCACGCTTCCACAAACAGGGCAGCGTTTGGCCTTAATCAYGCAAGACTGAGTCACCCTGACTAGTGGGATAAGAAGAAAACCAAATGAGATCAGAGAAAAGGAGAATGGATTTGTGCCCAGCCAAATACGATGCTTCATAACTTTTTACTTCCCACTATTRCAGTTCAGCATTTCCCAGACTTGCTTCTTTTCCCTTCAAAAACCCTTTTGGTTCTCCCAAAAGCATCACCAAAACATGTGATTTCACTGGAATTAACTTTTTTTCTTTTGTTTAAGCTGGCATCATCTCTAATAGGAGATTAAGGCAGCACATCTGCTGCTACTCCACGACAGAGCACTGAAAGCAGAGCACAGGGCAAAGCCTGAATGACCTCAAGCAACATTTGCTCGCTTCTCATTTCACTGGGGCAGAAATAAGATGGCAACAGTGGTCTAAAGCTACTGCTGCCTCCAGCAGCGTGATACGCTTTAACCTGTAAAACATCACTGCAGCCACCAGAACGCAAGCAAGCGCCACCCCATTGCTCGTTCATGCAGCAAAGGGCTACGCATTATATCATGTCAAACAGACTTTACTTTGACCACAGTTTCCTTATCAACATTGCAAAACAACACAGCAACCTTCTCTCTTACCCGTTTCCGAATAGATGCACTTGGCCAAAACAAGAGAGAAGTCACCGGGCTTGTGTTTTTATTAGAAAATTAACAGGATATGTCATTCTCTTTTAAACGGTGTCAGGAGAGGGCAGGCATGGCAAGAAGCAGGGACGTGCCAGCAAAGCAGCGCGATCCCACTAAGTTTTCAAGTCAACCAGCGTTACTGTGGGAACGAAGCTGCAAGCAAGCCACAGCCCCCAACGCTTCCTCCAAGTGGTGGGATCCCAAGGAACCACGCGCACRAATGCCGGTGCGTGAGATGCAGCAAGCCACCTCCACACGAGGTTTTCGTGCAGATTCCCAAAGCACATCCACACTCCAAGGGAGGAAGCAATCTCTGCTCCAAGAGACACGTTTATCTGTCCCAAAACTCACCACCAGCACATTATGCCAGAAGCTGTGGAGAACGATCTYACCTCAAAAACTAAAGCCTGCTGCTGCTTTCCCCTCCTCCCCCAAGAGATGTTCTCAGGTCTTCAGCTCCCAGTTCAACAACCACCCTGTTCCTGCCAGGATGCCCCCAAAGACCCACCTAGCGCCCGCTCGCCTCCTCCCCGCCAAGGGCGGCGACCCCAGCACCTCTTACCACCCCGTGACGCCTCCGATCACCAGCTGCGTGGCCACGTTGTACTTCTCCGCGCTCGACCCCGAGCTGGGGGCAAAAACCTTGCGCCACCAGGGCCGGTTCTTGGTGTACTCCGCCAGGTCCAGCACGTTGAACGAGTCCTCCTTCCGCCCTGCGGGCACCCGGGGATGCTCAGCGCTGGGATGCCGGGCCCGGGGCCCTCGGGACCCCCCCCAGACCCCCCTCCCGGGGCTTGGGGACCCTCCAGAGCTCCTTGGATGCCGCAACAAGGCCTAGAGACCCCCCGGGACTGCTCAACCCCCCTCCCCGGGGCCTAGGGACCCCCCGGGACTGCTCAGACCCCCC
>NW_020448752.1:1486815-1488492 GCF_003343035.1 Apteryx rowi
GGCGCCCGCTCCGCTCCGCTCCGCTCCGCCGCCTCCGCCGCCGCGGGCACGTGACCCCCCGCGCGCAGGCGCCCCCGCCCCACGTGGCCACGCCCAGGCGCGTCACGCGGGCCCCGCTCATTGATGAGAGGAAGCCCTCGCGGGGGAGGGGGGGGCGTCACGTGGTCGCGGGGGCCGTGCACGCGTCACGCGTGGGCACGGACCGGGCATGCACGGGTCATGCGTGGGCATGGACCAGCTGTGCACAAGCCACACATGTGGGCACAGGCTGGACATGCTGGGATCACGCTTGGGCACGGACTGGCCATGCACGGGTCACGCGTGGGCATGGACCAGACACGCACGGGTCACGCGTGGGCATGGACCGGCCATGCACAGGTCACACGTGGGCACAGACCAGCCGTGCACAGGCCATGCATGGGCACGGAGCAGTTGTGCATGGGTCACGTGTGTGAGCATGGACCAGCCATGCACAGGCCACACGTGGGCACAGACCAGCCGTGCACGGGCCATAGCGCAGCATCGATGGGCCCGTGGCACCGAGGACRAGGGGAGAAGTGGGGCTTTAAGGGCCTCTTAAAAGCTTCCTAACATCCACTGTGGTTTGCTCCCTCTGAAACGGGCATCCCTCGCTCGGCTGTGCACTGTCGGAGGGGACACGTGGCAGAGCCGGAGACACCGGCGTGGAGCTCACCGTGCTGCGTCCCACGCGATACACCCGGGCTGCCCCCACGCCACTGCCTGCCCCCGGCCGATTCGGCCCCCCCGCATGCCCGCCCAGCAGGAACGCGTGGTTTTGTCTCCCTTGAACCAGCCATCCCTCGCAACTTAAATTTCTGAGCCGTTGCTCACTCGAGCTCTTGCAGAACAGGGAAAAGCCACATCCTCCCTGCCCGGGGACTTGGCTGTGCGGGGAGCAGCCGAGCGGCAGGAAAAGCTGAGCCGCAAGAGGCAAAAAAAATAAAATAAAATAAAATAAATGCCACTGAAGAGACGGTAACCGGAGCAGGAGCCGGGCTCAGACCTCCTGTTGGGGATTAGAGGAGGCGATTGCGGAGCCGGCCTGGGAGCGCCGCGTTGCCGTCTGAGGCGTCCCACTCGCAAGTGCCCTGGTGTCGTGTGCCCTGGTGGCTTCCCGTGGGTTTCCCACGCTGCCCAGAGGGGCTGGAGCCGGAGGAGGCCCCTGCTCCCGGCCGGCGGCACCCCGTGATCCCAGGCAGCGAGGCTCGGAGGGAGCYGGGTGCCCGGTTCCGGGCGCATCCCGGGAACCCCGCGGGGGGGAAGTCGGGGAAGGGGCGCCGCAAAGAGACGTTTGCTCTAATAACCACCCGGAGGAGGAGACTGCGCTCTGCGAGGGTTTATTCACTCTCAAGCACCGGGAAAGCTCGCCCGTTCGCTCCGCGGAGCAGCCAGAGCCGCGGGCCGTYGCTCGGCCTCGGGGCCCCCCGCGCTCCCCCGTCCCCGGCGTCCTCCCGCGGGCGCAGCGCGGGCGCCCTTTGGTGACCCAGTAATCAGATGTAGCTGTTGGAGAGTGTCGGACAGATCCTACACCGACTACTGAGCGGCCAAGGGCGCCTGGTCCGTGCCGGGCGTCCGGGTGGGCTGGCGGCGAGCGCAGCGGCTTCCCCTGGGGAGAGAAGAGGGGGAGGCCGGCGGGCGAGGGGGGGCCGCGGGCGA
>NW_020448752.1:1489052-1527077 GCF_003343035.1 Apteryx rowi
GGCCGCGTCCGCCGAGAAACCCCTCCCGCTGCGGGGAGCAGCCGGAGCGCCGGGGCTCCCAAGCTGCTGCTCCGGAGGCTCGGGGGTAAAATCCACGCGTGGCCGTGGCGGGGAAGGGCTGCGGGAGCCCCGCGGCGCCGGCGGCCCCGGGCGCTCTGGCGAGGCGGCAGCGGCGCGGCTGCTTTTAGCCCGGCGCCGAGCGACGTCTGAATTCCCCTGCCCCCGGCCGGGACATCCGCGCCGGTGTCACGCAGCAGCGCGGGGACAGCCCCGGCGTGCGGCCGCCCGCAGGCCACCGCGGAGGAAATGTGCAGCTCAGCCGCGTCAAAGCAAGAGCGCGGGGATTTTCAGCGGGGTTTCTCTCTCCGGCGCTCGCTCTTCTCATTTTCTGGAAACGAAACGCGCTCGGGCTCCGGTGCCGCTTGGCAGCTTTCTGTGGGGGCGACGGCTCTTCTCCCTCGCGGCCGCTGCGGGGACTTCACAGCCACGGCTGGCTCTTTCCCAGCCTTCCCCCACTTCCATGCGGCGAGGGAAGGGGCTTTCTGCTCCCCTCCCCGCCGGCGGCCGGCATTTCGGGTTTCGCAACCCAAGGCGAGGAGGCCGCGGGCCGGCCGGCAGCGCAGCCCTCGGGGCCGTCCCTCCCGCGGAGGCCGAGTGCCCATTTCGGACGGCGAACGGATGCAAATCTCGCCAAGGAGGCTGCCTGGTGGGAAAGGCCTTTCCCGCTGCCTTGCCGCTGCCTTCAAGGTGACCACGGGCAAGCCACGCTGTTCCCTGCAGCGGTTTCGCCGGCTATAAAAGCAGCGTAAAAACGCTCCCTCGCAAAGACGGAGGGGCAGGGAGCGGCGTGTTACCTCTGTGTTGCGATATAGCCGTGCCCCGGCCGACCGCGCGATAATCTGCCCCTATGATGCCGACAATTTTCCTGCCCCTTTGCCTAGGACAAGCCTGGGCGCGGGGCAGCGGAGGAGGCGAATCCGCCGCGGTGCCCCAGGCTGCAGGAGCTGGCTCCAGCTCTGCGCTTCCAGGGCTTTTTTTTTCTTAGCAACGGTCGGGAGAGGGTTTTTCTGGGACAGCGCTTCTTTTAAGCAGCCTCCCTGCGGAGCTACATTAAAATCGCGTTAAATTTAGCCTCCTTGCTGAGCTGTGTCGGTGCGGGGCGCCGGGGTCCCCTGGAGCGCGAGCCGTGCCAAGCCCCGGGCGAAGCTCCCTAGCCACCAGCCCCGTCGCACTGGGGACACAGGCGCTGCGGGGCCAGTGGTGGGACAAGGCTTTGCTCCCCACTACGGCAGCCCGGATCCCCAACGGGATGCAGGGAGGGAAACCGCGCTGGGATGTCTAGGAAGATGAGCCGGGCTGGGTGCGCAGGAAAGGCCAAAAAAAACCCAGACATCCGCCATCCCTCCTCCGGGCCTGACCCAGCAATAGCTACCTGCAAACTCAGCCCAGGGGAGACTGATTGCTCTCAGCTTAATTTAATCAGCCATGGTAATTAGGCAACTTGTGAAGGGCTTGTGTGCCCGGAGGCTGCTCTGGTTTTCCCCGGGCTGCCCTAGCACCGGAGGAGCTGAGCTCCTTTAGCAATAGTTGGGTGAAGCCAGTGGCTGCAGGGAGCATCCTCCGGCCGGAGAAACGTCCCCGGAGGCTCATGCYGCCCGGCTCCGGCCAATGCAGCCCCCACGGGGTGAGCGTGGCCCCACGGGAGCCCTTCGCTGGCAGCGCGGCCGTTGCGTTCCCACTGCCTGCCTGAGTCACTTGGAGACACCTGCSACAGGAGAGGTGGGAGAAATGCTCCACTGCCCCGCTTCCCGCAGGGAAAGGAGAGGGCAGGAGCGGAGAGGGGGCTCGGGGAGGGGGGGGCTCRCTCCCTGCCAGCGCTTCTTGCCACGTGCTCGGGGGACGGGGAAGTCCCCGGCTGGCTTTGCTGCCTCCTTGCCGTGCTGGTGCCATCGGCGCTGCTGGGTGGCGCTGCCGGCGGCTCGGTGCCCCGTGGGGCAGCGACCCCGTCCGCATGCCGGGGTGGCTGGGGTGGGCAGGGGACAGTGGCCTTGCAAGGGTCCCCAGCTCTTCTTCCCTCCCTCCCTTCAATGGGAAGGAGTTTTGCCCCTGCAGATGGACGTGGGATTTGCTTCTGCTGGGATTCACCTCCGTGCAGCAGCAAAAGGACRGAGAGGGAGGATGGTTTTGGCCAGTCGGTTGGTTGCTCGATTTTTGTCTTCCAGAGCCGGTTCCCAAAAAACGGCTCCCCTAAAGCAGCTCTGCCCTCRCAGCTGGCCACGGAGCCGGCTCCCCTGCAGCCTTCCCTTCGCCGAGGGCTGGCGGGGAAGCGCCGGGAGGGGAGCGCGTGGCGGGAGGTGTTCGCCATGGGGCCGCCCGGCCTCCCCGAAACCGGCTGCTGTGTGCGTTCATGGTGGTGCTGCAGGTGCAGAGCTGGGGCCGGCCGCCCTCCTCCTGGGGGATGGTTCCAGCTGGGATGCGGGTGGGAGACGCACCGGCCTGGCCCGGGAGAGCCTGGCCGAGGAGTCGGGCCRGCGAGTGCCCCGTGGGCGGCCGCCGCTGCCGAAACGCTCCGTATTCCCGAGAAGCTGYCGTGAGTCACCCTCTTCTCTCTCTGTCGCGCGCACACACGCACACAGAAAGTCCCAGGAGCGATTAGACGCTGCTCACCTCGCTCTGAGTCATTTCTGCCCGCCCCAGCGCCGAGCGGAGCCCCGCACGATTCAGGGAAACCGGCAGTGTTTGCTGCCGGCACGTGGCTCCCGCCCGGCGCGTTTGCAGGGCAGCCTGGGCTCCGCGCCGAGCGAACGCTCCGGCTGCCGCGGGCGGCTTCCCTGCCCTTGTCCGGGAGGGGGTTTAAGGGGGGAYCTGGCCTTCGCTCCTCGGTGCGGCGATGGGGGAACCTCCCTGCCAGCCAGGGCGGCCGCGCGAGCAAGGCGGCCGCGCCGGCACGCGACACCCTGGGCGTCCCTCGCTGCGGGCACCCCGATCCGCCMGGGCACCTGCCGTCGCCCCCGCAGCAGGTTGGGTTTTTTTTTTTCTTTCCTGGCTGGTGTTTTCTGGGAAAAACCACCTTTTCCAGCCTTTCCTGATGAGCATGATCCCGTGGCAGCGGGACATTCCCGAGCGGCGTGACGGGAATAAAGCCATGTCCGTGTTATACGGGAAACAGGTGGCAGACTTGGGAAGCTGCACCTGGATCCCCCTTTCCCCCCCCCCCCGCCCGGCACCGGCAGCAGCCTGGCACCCCCATGAGCAAGCCGGGGCCGGTGGCTCTTCCCACGGGAAGCACTGCCCGCATTCCTGCCAGGGCATCCCTGCTCCTGCCGCACCGCAGCCGCTGGGAACCACGGCGCGGTCGTTGCTCATCTTCCTTGCGATGACAGGGAGCCCCCGGGGCCGGGCGTGAAAGGAGGCGCCGGCACGGTGCCCGCGCTTGAGGAAACGTGTTTCTGGCTGCCGTCGCGCCTCCTCCTCCTCCTCCTCCTCCTCCTCCTCCTCCTCCGGAGCCGGGGGGGGGGGGATGAGGCTTCCCGCCGCGGCCCCGGGCGGCTGCGGTCCCTCTCCGCGGAGCAGCGGCGGGCAGCCCCTCGCCGCCGGGGGTTTTACCCGGCCCCGAGGGGGAGTCCCCCGGCCCTTCCTCGCCACCGTGGGAGCCCTGGCGAGACGGAGCCGCCCTTGGGTGTTTTTTCCCCCCCCCCCACCGTGGGCCAGGGGCTGACCTAGGGAGTGGGGGGGGACCTTTCACCGCTCCGGGCAAAGGATTCACATCCCGGACCCCGAAACGCCCCCGTCGCCTCCACCCCTGCGCCGCATCCCGCCACGCGGATGCTTTTGCGCACGCCGTGACCGAGTTTCCCCGGCGGCGGGGGGCTCGCGGCTCCCCGTGCCCGGCGGCGTGATTTACGGGACGTTTCGCCGCCGCGCTGGGCCGGCGGGCGCCAAGAGGGCGCAGGGCGTTCCTCCCCGTCTTCCTGCAAGAGCACCGGGCGCGGGCGTGCGTGTGTGCACGAGCCCCCGTGCACGCAGCCATGGGGGGGGGGGATTTCCTAGCTGTTTAAAAAGAAAAACAGAAGACCCGAGAGAGGCGAATTTCCAAACAGGGGGCAATTTGCAAAAAAAAGTGTTTCGGCGAGCCGGCTCCGAGCCGCCCTGCAGAGGGGCAGTGGGCGAAGCGGAGCGGGGGCCTCCGTGCCGCAGCCTCCCCCCGAGGAGCCTCCTGCTGCTCCGGGCGCTTGGACGTGGGGTCGCGTGGCTGAAGCGTCCCCGCTCGGGGTGCAGCGGTCCCGGGGATGGGGCTGCCCGCCCGGAGCTATTCCCGCACCTGCACATCCCGGCTGCTCTCGGGCTTTGCCTGCCGGCAGCAGCTCGGCCTCCGGCCCCCGTTGCCTGCCCTGTGCACGGATGCTGAGCACTGGGAAGGTGAAAGTTCCCCGAAACCGGCCTTTCCTTGAGCTGCAAGAGCTCGCGGGGATGGAAGTTGGCCTCTGGCTCCTGCAGCCCTGCGGGGTGGGAGCCGCTCAGCTCCCCGCTGCTGCCCCGTGGGAACCAGCGCAGGCAGCTCCCGCAGCCCCAGCCGGAGAAGGGAACCGGCCTCCGATTGCTCTTGTCCTTCCCCCCCCCCCCCACCGCTGTGCAGCCGGAGGGAAGGTGGGACCAGGCAGAGGCCGCACCTAAATTCCCCTTCCTCTGCAACCCTCCCTTTCCTCACCTCGCTGGCGGCCGCGGGCCAGGACGCCGAGCCAGCCCCTGCAGCTGGATCCTGCAGCGCGGCCCGGCTCCGAGCTGCCTTTGCCCTCCCTTTCCCTTTGTTTTTTCCTCTCCTCCTGTCACTGGCACCCGAGAGGGAGAGCCCGTCACGCACACGCTCCTCTTGGCGTTAACCCGCGCGAGCGGCTCCTCTCCTGCTGCCTTCGGGAAACTTTCCAGCGCTGTGACTGAGCCAGTGGGTGCTGGCTTTAAATCATTTTCTCCTGTGGATTACGACAGCTGGATGAGACGATAAACGTCTTTTCTCTTCTCTTTCCTTCCTCTTCTCTCTCTTTTCATTTTTTCCTTCGGAAGCCGCGGAGGTTCCCAGCCCGCGGGCGCGATGCTGGCCGGAGCCCTGCGCTGCCTCGTGCTCCTCTGCCTGCTCGAGGAGAGCGCCGGCAGCATCCGAAGATACTACATYGCCGCGGCGGAGACCGCCTGGGACTACGCGCACAGCGACCTGCTCCCCACGCTGCAGGCGCCGGCAGGGTAACGCTCTCGCTGCTGCGATTCCGGCAGCCGGCACRCTGCGAATGCCGCCGCCTCGCCGGGCCCCGGGAAGCGACGGTGCCCGAGCGCGGGTGGCAGGGCGAAGCGGCACCTGGGCGGGCGGTGGGTGCGTTGGGCTGCCGGCCGGGCAGGGGACGGAGGTTTCCGTGCGATGGGGAGTCACTAAGTGCAATCCCTTGCAGTGCGCGTGGGATAAATCCGCAGCGAGAGCTGCAGTCTCTGCTGTCCCTGCCGCCCGGCACTGCTTTATTATAGCTGTTTGTCAGTGACCTTTAAACGCTGTAGCCGGGGTCAAGAGCCGGTTCTCCAGCCTGCGTTTTCCCCTCTGCGCAGCTCCCTGCTCCGCGTCCGCGCTGCTTTCGGGGACGCCGGTGGGGAGGCAGCGTCCGTGCTGCCCTGCCCTAGCTCGCGGCCCCGCTGCGCCGGCCCCGCGGGAGACCCGGCTCTTCGCCCTTTGTATCTTTGCCCACGTTACGTTGCTCGGGCTGATGTTTCCCCCTTAGGGAATGACCGTAGTTTCTAGTGTTTTGGCACGTACTGATGCCTGCACGCAAGCCGGGGAGGGCGGAGGTGCRGTGGTTGCCCGTCTTYGTGATCCGGGCAGGACCTCTGCGAGCGGGAAATGGAAAAAGGTGGCGGTGGCACCGCTCGGCGTCGGGCTGGCGTTGTTCGGAAACGCACAGCTGGCTCGGGCGCGTGCCGGTGCGAACCAGCCGCAGGGAGCGGAGACGGGCTGCTGACTCCCCTGCRCTTCAAGCCGTGCGGAGCAGCCCCTTCCCCGGGCGCCGCATCCCCGGCAGCAGGCTGCGAGCGGGGAGGCGCTGGCCCGGCGCTGCCRCAGCCGAGAGCGGCCCGCAGCTCCGTCTCGGTTCGAGCGGCGAGGAGCCGTGCCGAGCAGCTAGGAGCCAGGCTCCGGGAAACCGTATCCGGCACCCCCCATATCCCTAACGTTGCGCTCAAATATATTAGGATGTGGTGGAGCTGAGGTTACCCAGGCTGTTAATTTGGCCCCTTGGCTTGACATTTCTTTAATGACACACGCGTGCGCCGTTGCTGACACGGGACTGACTCACRGAGCTGGATCTGCCCTAGGGATGAGCGGAGCATCTGCAACAGCGTGTGACTCCGACCTCGGGGCTGCGGAGGCTCAAACTCCAAAGCTCTTGGTTTTAGCAGTGGTTTTCGTGGCTGCCCGCTCCCGTCGCTGGTCTCCCACCGTTCCAACCTCACGATCCCCTCTACACCGTTTTTATCCTCCCTCGGGGCTGCACAACCGCACGGTATCTTGTGCTCGGCCCTTTCTCCCTCCCTCCTTGCACCCCGTAACAGCCGCCGCAGATGCAGAAGGGCAAGAGAGGGTAGCCCACGAGGGTGCACCTCCTGGAGGTCTTCTGAAACCCCTTTACGCGCCCTGTGTTTTTGCCGGCGTGCGTGTGGAAGGCTCTGATGAATGAACGGGCTACGATGCACCAGAGCCGCTTACGTGGTCCCCTCGGTTTCGATTCCTCCTCTTCCTTCCAAGTGATCAGGCACGCCCCGGCACTCCTGGCCCGCGGCAGGTGCCGGCGCCGGCAGGGTCRGTGCCGGGAACACCGCGTCCTCCGAGGCCACGGGGTCTCGACCAGGGCTCAGAGCCCGTGGCCAAGCGGGACCAGACGGTCCCGGAGTGCCGCAGCGGCGCGGGCTGTTTACCTTGGCTGTCCCCCGGCTCCGCGAGATGAACCGATAGTCCGGCTAACAATGCGGATCGAAGGCGCCAGGAACTTGTCTCCCCGCCTCGGCCGCGGCTGCTCTCGGGGTAGGAAGTCCGTGGGGACCTGGAGCGTCGAGTCGCTGCCAGAAGTGCTTGGATCAGCTGCCCTCGCCCCGAACTCCCTCGTCCCCTCCGGGAGCAGGTGGGCTCTGCTGCTCCGGCGCCCCAGGACCTGCTCCCGACCAGCCCAGCGGCATCGCAGGGCATGGGACTGCTTTTGTGCCAGTGAAATCCCACCGGCTCCGGAGGGATTTCTGGCTTGTTTGCTTCCAAATTAGCGGCACCAGGCCCTCATAGCTCAGAGATGTACTTCCAAAGCTGGGTTTTCTGCGAGCCAAGATTAAGGTCCAGCTTCCCGACASCGGACAGCCCCGAGCTGTGCTCCTGCTGGCTGCCAACCCAAGCGCGGGCACATTGCTGCCTCCTGGCATGAGTTCAGCCCGGGAGACCGGCGCTGTGTCCCAGCCTGGACGGAGGGTTATGGCTTCGACGGCAAAGCCGGGAGCTGGGTATGCCCGGGGAAAAGGCGCGAGCCCAGCCGGGGCTCAGCAAGCTCTAACCCTGCTTTGCCCATCGTGCGCTCCTGACAGCGCCCTGCCTGCGCAGGCAGGRTTCGAACCAGCGGCCCGGGGGTGAGTGCATGCGTTGCCCTTTCCTATAAACTTCTGAGTCACCCTGGCTCCTTCCTCTTCCACTCGAGGAAGAGTCAAACAGGGAGCTGCTACTTGCATGAAGGCTTAGTCATAGAGGGAGAGCCAGCCTTGCTATTTCTGAAGGGAGAAGAAAATACCACCTGGCTTTTGCTGCAAACAAAACAAGGCTGGAAGGCTGCTTACTGGAAATGGTCTCAGTCCCCGGGCTGGGACTGATAAGGCAGGCTGTAAAATCCCTGGAGAAATTAATAGCTTTGTTATCCTGATAAATGCGCTGGATTCCTGCTGGAAAATGAGTCTGTTAAGCCGCTTACAGACAGAAAGTGGCCACCAGAGATAGGTGGGGTGTGAACGACATTCGAGCCTCCTTTATCTTCCCACTCCAAGAAGCAGTTTCTTAGGGACTGGCTGTAAATCCCAGTTAGGTCAGAAAAGAAATGAATCTGGGGACGTCGCTCTAACCACCGAGCGAATTGCAGCAACCTGCCGTGCAGCCCGACACCGTCGCTCTTCCGGGGGGGAGCCGGGGAGGAAGCTAGRGGTTACGGGAGGCGGCCGCCCCACGCGAGGGTGCAGGGGGACGGCGCCGCAGGGCTGCTGCACCCCGTTTTCCAGCTCRCGGGGGAAGCGTGAAGCCAGGCAGCTCTGGCAGCCGGCGGTGCCCGCGGCTGTGCACGCTCGCTGCTGCAGCTGGCGCATCCTCCGGGCATGGCGCGGTGCCTCCTGGCATCGCCTCTTACTCCATGGTGATTAATGCCGTGACATTAATCACCGCCCCGTTAGCATCAGTGAGCCGAGCGAGATGTTTTCAAGCACACCTGACAGCGGTCAGGAAGCGCGGGGGACACAACAGGGTGAGCGATGCCTGGGGCTGGCACGGCAGCGGCGAGCTGTCGGGAAGGGGGAGGAAGAGGATGCTCGCAGCCCTTGGGTGAACAAGGCCGCGCGGTCATCGCTGGCTTTTCCTTCCTCTCGCAGTGCGTCGGGGCGGCCGGACCCGCCGCCTCCCACGCCCGGTGTCCCGCCGCGGTACAGGAAAGCCGTGTTTGTGGAATACCCCGATGCCTCGTTCACGCAGCCCAAACGCAAGCCGGCGTGGATGGGTAAGAAGCACCTGCAGCGTGGTGAGCTCCAGCTCCCCCGCGACAGCGGCTGTATTTACCCTGGGTCGGAAGGCGGCTGAGACTAGCAGCTCTTTGGCCAGGAATAGGAGAGTTTGGGAAATTCCCAGTATGGCTCAGCCGCTGGGGGTGCGGTGAGTCTTGCTGGTGCTGGAGCAGCTGAGGCTGCTGTGCTGTGCAGGGGACGGCCACTGATGGTGCAAGTGGAAAGCCCAAGCTCCCCTGGTCCCAGTGCTGACAGCCCAGCCGCCTCACCCCGCCGTCTTCCCCCTGCAGGTCTCCTGGGCCCCACCATCCGAGCAGAAGTCTACGACACGGTGGTGATCACTTTTAAGAACCTGGCCTCCCGCCCGTACAACCTCCATGCCATTGGTGTGTCCTACTGGAAGGTGTCGGAGGGTGAGTCCGGCCTCGCAGATGCTTGCCGCCGGGAGGAATGCAACAAGGATGCGAGGAGCAAAGGGGGAGCTCAGTGCCCTCGGGGCAATAGGAAAGCCTGTGACCTTCTCCAACACGATAAGCGTGAAATGGAAGTGGGGCTGCCCCTGGGGACAGCTGTCCCTGGGGATGTGGAGTCTGTGTCCTTGTGGCAAGACACGCCATGCAAGGGGATGAAGCTTCACTGAAATTGGGTTGTTCCTTTGCCTTTAGGGGCAGGGTATGAGGATGAGACCAGCCAGCTGGAGAAGGAAGGAGACAGGGTGGATCCAGGGAAGATGTACACGTACATCTGGGAAATCCAGCAAGACCAGGGTCCGACGGATGGTGATTCCCCATGCCTGACCCACTCCTACTCCTCCAACACCGACAGCGTGAAGGACACCAACTCTGGTTTGATCGGAGCCCTGCTTGTGTGCCGACCTGGTAAGGGCAGCGCAGGACAGGGGCAGGTCAAGTATGATCATGATTGAAAACTGGAAAAATTGAAGACCCCTTCCAGAGGCTGAACACGACAGTGGGGTCAGTGAGCTGTGGTCAACAGCATCACATTTGGGGATTGGTTCTTTCCCCCAAAGAGTCCCTTCTCTGCCCACGAGCAAAATGACCTTTGGATTTCACTGCTAGAAGAAACAAGGTTCTCTCTTTCCTTTACAARATTTCAGTTAAAATCCTCTGTCTTGTATCGGAATCTTATATATGCACAAGACGAATTGGTATGGAAGCATAGATATTTGTCTGTCTTCCCTTCAAAGCTTCACCAAGCTGTGTTCGTTCAGTGTCAGCCGGGGCACTTTGCCAAATGGGCTTTGTTGGAAGAACCAAAGGAAAGTTTGTATTGGCAAGGGTTAAGGATCAGGCAGGGGAGAGGCTGCATGCACAGGACATTGCCTAGTCCACAATACCTGTGCTTGCTTTCCTTCCAAGTCCTCTCCTTTGGTGAATGTGGAGATGATGATTTTTAATACTCTGGGATGCAATGGACCAAGACGTGATCCTGGGGTGCAATCAGTCTCCCCTGGTTGAGCTGTCTCCTCGAGGTAGTTGTCCAGACCCCCTTTGCAGTCACCGGAGAGGGACTGGCACATCTAGGGCATGAGTCATCTCCTCCCAAGGTAGCCGTCTGCTGTGGCTCGGATGACTCGCCACAAGGAGTTTCTCCACTGACTGAAGAAAGTCTAGACGGCTAGTGCAGATGATGGTGCTGAGGAGGGAGCTAGATACCACGGGCTGTTCCAGGTGACTAACTGAATCCTGAGAGCCAAGGCAGGACAAACTGACCTTTTGGTGCCTGCCAGGGCAGCTGCCTCTCAGCCGTGGGCTTTTGGGGAGYGCAGGCTGGAAACAGCTCTGTGTCAGCCAGTGACCTCGTGAGAAGGGACAAAACAAGCGGTGCAAAGCCTGGCCTTGATTTACCTGTTCTTGGGAGGGGAGAAAGGGGATTCCCTGGGRAGATGGGCATGGCACATGCTGACCTTCAAAGCGAACCTGTTGCGTCTTGCAGGGACCCTGGCGAGTGATGGGACCCGGAATGCAGAGCAAGAGTTTGTGATGCTCTTCGCAGTGTTTGATGAAGGTAACTGCCCCAGAGTGGCCTGGCTGGGCCTGTCACCCTGTGTCAGCCCCTGAATTCAGCCTGGTCCAGGGCCCAAGTTCTGACTGTGGCGTGAGCGCAGCTGCTCTGCTCCCGCACTGCCTCCCAAGTGTTCGAGCCTTGCACAGGCACCCAGCCAAGCTCCTGCACAGCAGCAGGAGTCCCTGGGCTCCTAGTGCAATGCTGCAGCTCCTTCCTCCGTGTCCCAGGTGCGGGGAGCTTGCAGCCCTCCCCTGGTTCCCGCCCTGGCCTCGTCCCCATCRCGCGAGCTGCAGCCGGTGGCGAGTAATGCTCCATCGCATGTGGTGGTCGCAGCCACATTCGCACAGGACCATGGCCAGGCCCGCTGCGGATTTTCAATAAACGCTGTGCATCACTGACCTCCCCGGATTTTGGTTTTCAGACTGTCTTACCATGGCAGGAAGGTTTTGTAATTCTTTGAAATGTTCTCAAGCGAAAGCTGGCTGCGTTGTCTTCTCTCCGCAGGGAAAAGCTGGTACTCTGAGGCCAGCTCCCCAGAAGCTGCTCAGCCCCTGGCACACAACAGGACGGAGCTGCACACCATCAACGGCTACATTAATGGCTCACTGCCTGGTAGGTACCCATGCACCAGTGAAAGGGAAGGAGGACACAAGAGATGCTGGGCCTGGGAACAGGGATGTAGTGAGGTCTGTAAGTTCGGGGGACGAGGTGGCTTGTGAAAGAACGTGAGAAGGGACATCAAGGGGGTTTCCAGGTGATGGATCTATTAGGCAGTGTGTTCACCCATGGAGGGAATATCATGTCTTCCCTCCTTTATCTTCCTTGCTCACTTAGAGTGAAGCTTTCTGGGGCAGGACCTGTTTCCTGCTGTCTGTGTTGCCAGGCGTGGTGGATACTGACCTCCTCTGAGGTCTTCAGAAGCTGAAGGGATAGCAAAGAGCTTCCTCTTTTGTGGTCTTGTGAACTAGACTGGAGGTAGAGGGGAGAGGGGAGAATTCAGCACCAACCAACCTGGCTCTGACAGCACACCTCCATGGGATTTGGAGAGCTTCCATCAAGCAAAAGAAAAGGTCAGTCGTGCTCTCATTGGCACCACTGGCAAAGTTTCTGGTATTCTTCTGGGAGAAAGTCCAGAGTTACCTGGGAGTGAAAATCTCCAAGGGAAACTGGAAAATATTGTCAGGAGACTCATTACCACCAGCAGCCCTGATGAAGCACACCCTGAAACCTCCCACCTGGGTCTGAACTTTCTCTAATAAAAGGCAAAAGCAAAACTCCCCTAAATTCCCTGGCTTGGTGGATCCATGGAGCTTAAAAGCTGAGCAGACTTCTTGGTCAGCCGCTCCGGCACAGTGCATTACCCCTCTGCCCAGCAACTCCCATCTGGCTGTGGGACCCGACCTGAAAGGCGTTCAGTGGAAAGCTTCCCAACGGCCCCAGGAGCGGACCCTCCACCCTGTCTCCTCCCGGGCTGTTGGGGTTTATTSCAACCACCTATGGTGCTCAGCGCTGCAGACAAGTGGTTGTCTCTGTATCTGGTTTTGTCCAACTTCAGCTTTCAGGAACTTGTCATTCTCTTTCTCACTAGATTACAGAGCCCTTTGGCACACAGTAATTTCTTCCCAGGAAAATACTTTCACAACACAGTCAAGTCATCTCCCATTTGCTAAGTAGACTGAGCTCTTTGAATCTCTCTGAGGAAGGAATTTTCTCCAGCCTTCAAATAAATCTAGTGACCTCTCTGTGCCCTTTTTTGGGTGTTTCAACTCCTACTGAAGACATACTGGAGCCCTGCCCTGGATGCAATGTTTTAATATCAGGCTTGCCTTGCCAGTGCTGTGACCAGGCAAATATTTCCCTTTTCCAGTTCCCTGTTCCCCCTATTTATAGAATCAAGGACCTCATTTACCCCTTTTGCCACTGCATCTTGCAGTGAGCTCACACAAGCACGCGTCCCTCAGTCCCTTCCCAGGGTCCAGTCCCCTGTTCTGTAAATTTGGCCTTATTTCAGCTGGATGATGTGGCCTTTGGCTCTCTTTTGTTCGCACATTCCCCGTTTACATTTGACGGTGCCAGTCAGTGGGTCTTCCCCAATTTTAGCAGCGGTTGATTTTGTATTTACTTCCAGATGACTGCTGAAGCTGGAAAAGCATCAGGCTGGGTCCTCCCTAGAGACACCTCTGTCAGCTAACTTATAGGTGGGAGCTGCYGGATAGGTGGGGTCACCTATACCTCCTTAGTTTGTATGCACAGCACCCAGACACAGAGGCAGTCACCCCCGCCAGCTGAAGCCATCACCCTGTGGGGCAGGGCGCTGTGCTCAGCACGCTTCAGGATTTGCATCCTTGCACCACTGAGAGTCGGGACAAGGGATGGATGCAGCGCTGACGGTGGGGGTGCTTTCCTTCTCTCCTGTCAGGTCTCACACTGTGCCTCAAGAAGCAGGTCTACTGGCACGTGATTGGGTTGGGCACTGGGCCAGAAGTACACTCCATCTTCCTCGAAGGCCACACGTTCCTGGTGAGGAACCACCGTCTCAGCAGCCTRGAAATCTCCCCTGCCACATATCTCACAGCCCAGACCATGCCAGGAACAACCGGCTGGTTTCGGATGTTCTGCCAGATACCATCCCATCAGCAAGGTAACCTTATTCTGCAAGAGATTGGGGGAAAAAAGTTTGGGAGATGGCCTGGGCTCGGGGCTCTGTGCAGTGATGCCGCTCCCAGGCCATTCTTGCTGGGCAGAGTTACAGCCACATAGAATCTGGCCCTGGACCAAGGTGGCACATTTGATGAGGATAGTAGCAGAGCAGGACATATCCCAAGCAGAAAGCTGGGGGGAAYGAATGTCTGTGCAGATAAGTCACTGTGACCCTTTCTGCCCGGCCCATTTGAAYCCAGCTGGCATGGAGGCCTTTGTGAAGGTGGAAGAGTGCCCAGAGGAGGAGCGCCTGATGAAGATGGGGGAGCCATCAGACGAGCCAGACGACATGGAGTACCCTGAAGAAGATGAGGAAGCTTCTTATCATGTGATCCAAGTGCGCTCTTTTGCCAAGGAAGAACCTGTGACCTGGACTCATTACATTGCAGCTGAGGAAATGGACTGGGACTATGCCCCGGTGAAGCCAGCATCTCTCGACAGGTGAGAGCGAGTTTGTGCGGCCACCGCAAAGGACTGCTCCTCGAGGCAGCTCTGCCATCTTTTCCCCTTTTTCCCAGAAGTCTGCTTTCCTTTTGCCTGACCCGGACAGCTTTGTCCTTTCTCATTAATGCTAAAGGTACAGACTCAGAAGGATGGTCTTGGGGAGGCCACGGGAGATCAGGAACTGCTTTGCTCCGTTTTCCCAAATGCCACTGTCCATGCCCCACAGAGGCAGCTCTGTCACCCAGGTCTCCAGGGCCAGCGCCCTCTGAGCAGGGAGAGAAGGTGGTGAATCATCTTACCCTCCTAGCCGGAGGGCCCCACACGGCAGGGATGCGTGCTTGCTGCCTGTACTTTTGCAGCCCRGGGATGTGGGTTGAGTTCCCCTTTGTGGAAGGTCCTACTCTAGATAGCACAGGCGATTAGTTCCTGAGGCTGCCCCACTTCCTTCAGGGAGAGGTGATGCAAGGGCGATATCTCAGCAGAAACACCTTAGTCAGCACTGCTTGGCAATGACACTTGTCACCAGTCCCGATGTAACTCTGCTGATGCAGGCTAYGTGGTTTGGGGCTGACTTGGTAGCAGGGTCATAGGGTTCTTTGCCAGATGGAGATCTCAGCTGGAGCAGGGTGTGTTTTGCACAAGTTACAGCCTGCAGCCCCTCTCAGGGTAAGCGAGGGCAAGYTGGGAGAGATGTCCTCTGCAGCTTGGGGCTGACCTTGCTGGGCCTGGGGAGGAGTTGGCTTGATCAAGGAAAGACATCTGCTCTGTTGAGTGTTATCTCTGCACACCTGGGGTGCTCCCTGACACAGGAACAACCTGCCAGGCTCTCAGCTCTCACAGTCATCGTTTCTCTTCAGGACAGAAGAGTGTAAGCCCAAGGCTGCTAGTATGCAGCCTGGTTGAGGTTCCTCCCTTAAAGAAGCGCTGGGTGCTCTTTCAAGGGGGCTGGGATGTCCTACCGGGAAGGAAATATCTATTTGTTTTGCCTTCATACAGCAGCTGGCTGGCCCATAGCTGGGCTTCCCTCGGGTTCCTGCAACACCGATGAGTATTGCTTGTAATGTTATTGACCAGAATCCATATTGTGATCATGTGGATGGGTGCTCCTGTCTCTGCACTGGCAGTCCCCAGAGAGGTTGTGCAGGCCCCCAGAAGATGGAGGTTCTTGCTCTCGATAYGACCGTTGCCGTGCTGCTTACTGCGCCTGTGTCACAGCATCCCACATGTGGCCGTTTGCTCTTTCTCTGCGTCTTTCCTGCAGAAACACCACGAGTCTGTTTCTGGAGGCTGGTCCTCAGCGGATTGGTTCAAAGTATAAGAAAGTCATGTTTGTGGAGTATGAGGATGCAACCTTCAAGAAGCGCAAGGTGTCAGCTCAACCAGACAAGGGAATTCTGGGGCCTGTCCTTAAGGGAGAAGTTGGYGACCAGTTTAAGGTAAGGGAGGGATTGCTTTCCACAAAGAGGTACTGGAAGGAGGATTTTCAGAGCTTGATGCTATGCCTCCTAATAGCTCTTTATTTGTGGCTAGGGTCTTACATAGATCCTTGATGAGATCTGTTGTGTTTGGTAATGTCCAAAGTTCACCAGAAGGAAAGATKCTGTTGAAACCTAAAGATAAAAACTCTTGGTGAATTCAGCAGAGATGCACAGGATTTGGCCCAGTTCCCTTGGTTTGACTTCATTGTAGTCATCTTAGGAATTGTATGCATTCATCCACAGAACATGCTATTCGGCACTTTCCTCTAAGACAAAAGTGTCCTCTCATCCTCCACTTTTCTCCATCTGTGTGCTCTTACCGTACGGTACTGGGGATTGTTGCTCGTATCTCCCCATATCCCTTAATTGACCACTTGACTTGTTTGCTGCTAGGAGGAATGGGATGGTTTCCAGCAGCTTTGCATTTCCGCTCTCTGCCTGGGGCTCTCCATGTGGYTGTGGGCATGGAGCTGAAGGTAATGCCTGTGGTAAAGCCCTGGCAGAGCTATTTAAGGAAGTAAATAAAGGGCTTCACATGGTGAAGTGGAGAGCACTTTGATGCTGTTGACTGCTGTGTGTGCTCAGTGTCTAGGTCCTCTGAGGCATTATGGGTTGAAAGAGCTCTTCTGTCTCATACAGAAAGTGAGACTAAATATAGCAACCTGCCCTTTAATAAATCCGCTGTTTTCATGTCCTCCCAAAATGTGCCTGAAACTGGCACCTCCAGGAAAGACTGGTAGAGAAACACACAGTCATGTCGTCTATTCTGCCTCCTCCCTCTTGGTCCCAGACACCTCCAGGTTCGCTCCTCTCTGGACATTGCCAAGCAGCTGATTCCAGAGGGCAGCTGCCCAGCGTTTCCCGAGAGTCAAGCTCCCTCCCTGCGAGGGTCCCGAGGGGAACCTCAAGGGTTCGTGACACTCAAAGTGTTAAATGTTCCTGTTGGCCATTCTCATTTCAGATCGTGTTCAGGAATCTGGCAAGCCGGCCTTACAACATCTACCCTCACGGCCTCACCAGCGTAAGGCCATACCACGCCGTGAAGGTCTCTGAAGGTAAGGCTGTGGGGAGGTCTCAGGAATTAAGGAGGTCAGTTGGCCGGTTGTCCCTTCTCCTGGGACAGGAGAGATTCCTGCAGCCTGTGATGAGACCGGCTAACTCATCCCTCCCGAGTGCCTGAGCCCTGCTATTCCCGGAGATGACGTCAGTTCTTGGTTAATGCCCCTTTGGTGCTGTGTAACCCCCTCTTTAAGGAAGGCTGCGTGATGGGCTGGAAGAGGGGACCTTGTCAGCCGAGGACCTGGGACCATGTTGCATGGTCCATCGCAGAGGCCTCAATTTTCTGATGAGATTACAGAGAGCTTTGCTTCCTGGCCAGTACCTATCTTCAGGAGCAGAGGAGCCTGAAGCAAAATCACCATCCGGTGCACAGGCCTTTCCTCAGGGCAGTCTTTGCCCAGGACCAGTCCCGTCAGCATCCCCCATGGGCTGGGACTGAGGAGAGAGCCCTGCCAGGCTTCCCCAGTGCAGTGCCATCCCAGAGCTCCCCGAGCTCTCCGCCGTGACGGCAGACAGAGCTGGCCCGGCGCCCGTGCACGTCCCCGGTGACTGCCGTCAGGTGCACCCGCGTTTAGTGCAAGATCACTTTCCCTGGAAATGCTGCATCCCTGTGGCATCCCGGTGCTTTGCAAAGGAAGTCAGCATCCCTGGGCGTGCCTTATGGGGAAACCAAGATGCGAGACACGGGAGATTGGCCAAAGGTCACCCAGCAAAGCAGTGTCAGAGGTGGGATCAGAAACAAGGTCTGAGTYCCAGCTCGCTGCTTGCCTTGATGAATCACTGTTTGACAAACTGGGGCAGTTAATACCCTTCAGAGGATGCTTCATGCAGCCACCACACGTCAGTCCTGCTGCCTGTAACCCCAGGGTGCAGCGCAGACACCACTGTGTATGGTAGCTCTTCTCCACGGCCCTGACTCTCCTCTCCACCACACTGACGGTGTCAAAGGCATAAAACTATCATGAGATCAAAAGCAGGGCTGAGAACTGGGCCTGACATGACATCAGCAAGCCGACCTGTGGGCTGCAACCACCGTCGCTGATCCTGCCAGCGTTTGCCAGTTTGCTCGTAGTCATCCTTCCCTGGGCTCCCTCCTGCCCTGTTTAATGCGGGGTTTTCCTTGTGATTCAGACTCTACCTCTCCTGGCAGAGAGGGGCTTTGTGGTTTTTTGCTCCGAGGTTGCTGAGTTACCACCTTCCCTTCCCAGCACTGCTTTTGTCCCCTGCCCGGATGCTCCCTGGGATGCTGCTTGCACAAGGCCATCCTGCATCCTGCCAGCATGCTCCCAAGGACACTGCTCCTGCAAATCCACCCTGCATCCCGCCAGGGCAAAATCGCACACCATCCCTCCCCCCACCCCCATACCTGCGCTTTCTGGAGGGTTACAACGATGGGGGCAATTGCAGAGACTGGGGACAAATTCCTCCGCTGCAGCAGAAGTGGCAGAACCGGGACGGCAGCCGCTAAGGAGTTTAGAGAACTAGTTCATCTTTGTGACCCATTACTATCTAAATTAAGGTTTTCCTTCAGGAGAGTCAAAAGGGCAGAGCAGCCCATCGGATGGCAGCACTAAGGGAGTCAAGCCACGCAAGGGAGCAGGGAGCCCTGTCCCTGCCCCGCTGCCAAYGTCCCCCTGGTCAGACACAGCTTGCCAACTTTGCCAGCCACTTGCTCAGTGAAGGTGGGCGAGTTGTGGTCCTGGAGCCAAGGGGGATGCTACTCTGGGGCGTCTAGACAAAAAGGGCTGTTCCTGCCCCTGACTGATATGTGAGCTGGGGAAACCATGCTTTCACAGCTGGGCTGGGCATTTAGAGCAGACAAAGGTCTTTCGAAAGGCCRTGTCAGTGCAAGAACCTGTTGAGTGGGCCTGGATTTATTTGTATTTGAATTTTCCCTCTAYTTCTTCCCATGTCCTCCCTGCTTTTCTTAGGGTCTTAGGCTGTGTTCGGCTAAAACTCTACCTTTCCTTGTTTTTCACCCATGTTACTCCTTCTGCCCAGCTCTGTACCGTCATCTGCAAACTCCCCTAGTCAGGCCAGAGCAGACAAACTTTCCAGCCTGCGCTAGTCCCAAGGGCTTTCAAGCGTAGGCACACAGCTCTCAATCCTCAGCTGGCTCCAGGGGCTCCTTTTGTCCAGATAAACTCTGTGTGAGCAGCCAGGACTGCTGCGGGAGCTAGCAGCCAGCATGCCTCCCCAGCGTGCCCGGGGAACTTGGACTGTCACCTCCGTCCCTCGTGCTGGGTTGTCCCGATGCCCACGGCAGCCTTTGTCCCTGGGATCTTGCATCGCGTGATGGCACCAGCATGTCTGCACTGCTTGGCAGAACCTGTGTTGTGTGTCCTTGCTGCTCAAGCTCCACCTTGGGATTCGAGTGACTTCGGGAGCATCCGAAGAGAAGTCCCTTTTGTGCCACCACAACGCCTTTGTGCCTGGGTTTCRGTAGTTTTCCATGTGGCTCGTGTGGTTGGGAAACCTCCTTTCTGAACTGTTTTATAGAGCGGGATCACCCCTTGCAGGAACAGCCCTGACCTAACATTATCTGCCCTTTGTCTGTGTGTTACCAGCTAGGGATGTGAAGGACATTCCTGTTCTCCCTGGGCAGTCGTTCACCTACAGCTGGAGGGTCACAACCGAGGACGGGCCAACACAGGCGGATCCTCGCTGCCTCACCCGTTTCTACTACAGCTCCATCRACCCGACCCGAGACACGGCCTCAGGCCTGATCGGCCCCCTCTTGATCTGCTTTAAGAAATCCATGGATCAGAGGGGAAATCAGGTGGGTCTTTCCAGGTGCGGCAGAGAGAGAGCATCTTATTTCCTCTGAGAGGTGGATGCTTTGTCACCTTAACTGCCAGACTGAAAAGCTGGAATATCTGTGGTGGGTGGAATGTTTTGGTAAAACCAAAATTGCCTGTAGTTTCTCTTCCTGCCCTCTTCAACCCCATCTTCAGTCCCAATCCCCCTGCGTTCCCCATCTTCCTTCTCACGCTCCATTCTCTCCAAATGTGGACCTAACCCCTCTGAACGAGCAGTAAACCACTTCACATCCACCCAGCAGTCACGCTGGGACCTGTGGGCCTCTCTAATCAGACCAGGAATTACTCCTTCCCTCTCTGCCTTCCAGATGATGTCGGATGAGACGAGGTTGGTACTGTTTTCGGTCTTTGATGAGAATCGCAGCTGGTATCTGGCRGAGAACATCCAGCGGTTCTGCACTGACCCAGCCCATGTGGACACGCAGGACCCCCAGTTCTACATCTCCAACGTGATGCACAGTGAGTGCCTGAGCCAGGGTGTCCCCACAAAAGCCTCCATCTCTGCTCCAGGGCACAGGCATCTTGAGGGCGGGTGATGAACTGAAGCCCCGCACACTTGCCCAAGCCACCCCTCACGTGCAGGGAACATGCAGCAGCGCAGCAACCGTGGGAGAGCTGAGCCCTGCTGAAATGTCTCACCCCCCCCCCTTCTCTTTTCCAGCTATTAACGGCTTTGTCTTTGACAACCTCCAACTGAACCTCTGCCTGAATGAAGTTGTGTACTGGTACGTCCTAAGCGTTGGGGCCCAGACAGATTTCCTCTCTGTCTTCTTCATGGGAAACACATTCAAACGCAACACGGTCTTTGAGGATGTGCTTACCCTTTTCCCATTTTCCGGAGAAACGGTCTTCATGAGCTTGGAAAAGCCAGGTTAGTAACACGGGCTGTTCTATAAACCTACAGGCTGGGTATCATAGGAGAGATGAGTGAGCGTCTTCAGTCGTGGTGGTGCTGGGCTCTACTACCCGATCGTGTTTCAGCAGCCCTGCGAGCAAAGGATGAACAATGGATGTGGTGATGAAATGGCAAAGTGAAAGACAATGACTAAAATCCCCCTAAAGTTTAAACCAAAGAAAGGGCTTAAATTACTGTGTTTGACTTCATAGTTAGGGTGCGTTAAGGACACGTGCAGTATCAAGCTGATAAACTGATTGCAGTAACGCGAGCCCCATGGGCCTCGTGCCTGTGTGCCCTTGGCTCGGAGATCGGCGGCTGAGCGGAGCAGCAGTGCTGTCCTCGCTGTGGGTTCAGCACGGCTTGTGGCTGGATTGCAGACACCGATGTGCTGGTCATGTGTCTAATCATGTCTAAGCCCTCTCTGCCACGTGGCTGTGGGTMCCAGCACCCAACTGGTGATGAATCCCGACATGCCCTGTTCAGGGACTTGCTGTCAAAGACAGGAGCCTTGGCCACGCAGGGTGGCAGAAGTGCTGCTGGGGACAGCACTAGCAAGCGGCTTGCTTCTCCTGCACCCCGGAGGGCTGGGGGCACCGCAGTGCTACAGCCCGTCTCTCCCCACATACCCCGATGCTGCTGCGGGGAGGAAGCAGGGCCCTGCCCGAAGGGTAACACCGACGCCCGTCGCAGGCTGTGGCCTTGGGAAGGCTTGGGAGTGCTGCTGCTGAGCCAAGCTGACACGGTTTCTAGACAGCCTAGGCAGTTTTCTAAATCCCAGCCAAACATTTCATCCGCTTGAGCTCTGATTTTTTGCTTGCCGATATAAACAAAGCAAGCAGCTCCGCTAGCAGGAGATGACAGCTCACTCCAGCGTCAGAGCGTGGTTATTACATCCCTCCCCATCCGCTCTTGTCACCTGCAGGAGAGGCGCTGTGGGCAGCAAACGCGTTGGCTGGGGATGTGAGCAAGAGGCTGGGTATTCGTTTCGTTTTCCCCGAGTGGGAAAGACGTGATGACTGGGTCTGGGAGAGAGCTATATTTGACAGCACAGGCATGTCTTTGGGGGTGGATGATGGTGATTACCCTGCTGCTGGGAATAAGCCTGAAGGCACTGCAGATTCTCACTGTATTAACTGGTTCTTGCCAAGCTGCTGCTGAGGCCTTGCCGGTGCACATAGCTCTCTAGCTCTGTCAGGAAACACCGACCCTGCTAACATTACTTGTCAGGAGCGGTTCTAATGTTGCCAGCAACCCTGATGTCTTGTGAGTCTGGGTGGAAGATGTTTTAGGGATTATGAAAACAGGAAATCACTAGCACGAGTTGGAGGCTGCCTTAGCATACAGGATGTGCTAGCAAGGGAATGCCGTGGGGGTGGCAGCTCTCCTGATTTCCCAGTGCAACGGGCTGATGATGTCCTCTTGTCCTTTCCGGAGACAGGCGTCTGGATGCTGGGGTGCCTGAACCCTGATTTCAGAGACCGAGGGATGCACGCCAAGTTCACAGTCTCTCAGTGCCAGCCTGAACAATATTTTGATGATGAGGAAGATTATGTGGATTATGAGGAAGAGGACGCCTTTGAATTACAACCCAGGGGCTTCTCTAAGAGAAAGAGGTGGCGCAGGCCATGTGTGAATAAGCGGCCAAACAATGTCACTTCTTCAAGCAGCGAGACAGAGAAGCCAAGACTGTGCTTAACAAAACCCAGCCACGGGGCCCTGCTGAGCAATGGCAGTAATTCCGATCCCCCTTCAAATGGCACATCAATATTTTCAGGAACAATCCCACATCCAGCTGATATCTCCATGTCCTCTTTGCCAGAGACAAACTATGACCCAGTGTCTTATGAATCCTTCCTGGAAGATGAAGAAGAATTATCAAAAGCCATCAGCCAGGTTCAAGGATTTGGGGCTCTCCCACCTGGAGAAAGCTCAGCAAGTGTCAGTGAAAGGGTCCACGGTACTGCGAGCTCAGAAACAGGTCAGCGATGGCTGCACCAGGCCACACCGGCGCCAGAAGATGCTCTGGCAGGAGAGAAGGTGACAAAAAGCTCAGAACTGCAGGATCCAGTAAAAGGGATGATGATCCAGTCTGCTAGTACATTACAGATGCTTGAAGCAGAACCTCAACCAACTATTCAGTCGGGAGAGCAGAAGGAGTCACGTACAATAGGCTTGTGGGAAACGATTTCTTTTGCTGCTAGCAGAGCTCCTCTTGTAGAGAACAGGAGCTCATTCCATCCGAATGACCTGGAGCACAATCCAGGGCTTCAAGGCATGTCTTCACAGAGTGCTAAAGACGAGTCACTAAAAGGGACTGATAAAGTATCCTTAAATCTATACAAGTCAAGGGAAACAATAAATACAGAACTGACCTTTAGTACYGATAGTAATTCCTCTTTCACACTGTCTAATCCTTCAGCATCTTCAGACAAAAGAGAAGACAACAGGACTTCTCAAGCTGTAGTTCAGAGTCACACTGAAGGAAGCAATAATTCTTCAAAGGAGCTAGATGCAAGGCTRGAAAAAAGACCTCCTGAAGTGGTTTCACAAGGCTTTTCTGAAGCTTTTGAAGTGGAGAATGGTTCTTTGTCAGATGTGGGACCCAGCAAATCTGTACAAGGTCAAATCTTCCCAGAGGAGAGTAACTCCTCGCTTGCAAAAAGTGCCATGGAACTAGAAGCCGGCAAATCTGCCAAAGGCACAAGCCCTCTGGAAACTGCCTTTGTGCACAGCAATGACCTTGAGCCTTCTGGTCATATCACRACAGAAGAGACAGATGAATTGATTCTGGAGGCAGTTTTTCAAGATGCTGTAGCGGCCAAGGGGTTGCCAGAGACGGACAGTCATGCCTTTCCCAAATCTGATGTCGTGGCCAATGAAACGAGGCACTCACAAAATGCTTTCTTAAAAAGCCAGGAGAGATTTAAACAGAGAGGTCCAGCGCTGAGCTTGGGTGGCCCTGATCTCAGGCACCGACAAGCCAGGTCAGTGGAGAGCGAGGAGGAGGTTCCTGTCCCAGGGACAGTGCCTCAGCCTGAGGCAGGAGGGTTGATGCGTGGTCCAGGTCTTCCAAATGCCAGTTCACCTGGCAGCAGAGAACCCCTCTCTGAGGGTAACAAAGTGGAGCAGGGTCTGTCTGGCCAGACCCCCGAGACACCGCATCCTAAGGGGTGGTTGAACCCAGGCAGGGGTGCCCAGAGCATCAGCGAGGGGGCTCAGCCCCATGGGAGCCCCTTCCCTGTGCTGGGAACACCAGAGAACAAGARGGTGACTGCTGCCAGCAGCTCAGAAATGAAGGCTGTCACTGTGGCTAGAGACCCGGCCTCAAACTGGGACCCAGCCCTGCCTGGAGCGGTGGGACACACTGGGGACATGGAGAGCCCAGCTTTAGCCGAGTGGCAGCAGGGCAGAGATGCAGTCTGGAGGGCTCCTTGGAGTGAGCAGGCTCAGAACAGAAGCCTGATGGAGGAGGAGACAAACTCTGTGGARCAGCAAGGTCAGGAAAGCCCCTGGTTCAGTCCCCAGCCTCGGCAGCTCGAGGCCGATGCTGAGAAGGACTATGCACCTGGGCGCACATCTGGGCGAAGCCCAGCAGAAATCCCTACGAAAYTGGCCTCCAAGAACTATTCCCTGTCCCCAAGTGACCCCGCTCTCAACCACAGCGCTATTGAGAAACCACACAAATATGCACAAGCCAGTTCGGATGCACRACAGGTGCTTGGAGGGGAAGACGTCCTCAGACAAGCTGGGAGGAGAGAGGTCCAGGGCCTCGGAGGTCCTGAGGAGGATGGGGAGAGCAGCAGCCAAGCTGAGAAGAGGAGCCGTGCCCCACACCACCTGGGGAGCTCGGCTCTAAACAGGACTGGTGCCAGCATCTCGAGGCCAAAGACTGACAAGCCAGACTATGATGAGTACGGTGACACAGAGCAGACCATGGAGGACTTTGACATCTACGGGGAAGAGGAGCATGACCCACGTTCCTTCCAGGGGGAGATCAGGCAGTATTTCATTGCAGCAGTCGAGGTGATGTGGGAATATGGGAATCAGAGACCCCAGCACTTCCTGAAAGCCACGTAAGTGCCACCAGCCCCTGCACATTCCCCTAGCACTGCATGGCATGGCTCGATGTGTGAGTCGGTGGCTCCTGGCAGGTGGGATCACAGATCTGTGGGCAATGTGGCTGGTAGAAGGATGCTCCCAGAGCCATCTCTCCTCACAGAGATTTTTGTATCTCGTGACCTTGAGCTTCCTTGCAAATGGATCAGAGATCCTCCAGGGTCTGCCCAGCAGCCCTGCTTTGCTGGTGAATCAGATTCCCACAAATCGCTCAGCTTTCCGGCCAGCTCAAGAGCTGTCCCTGGGCACCCATGAGCATGGTCTGGTGGCTCCTGCCTGGACCATGCAGTCAAGGCTTTGAGGGAGCCCACGTGTTTAGGCTATCATTGATGACTCTCAGAAGTGCTCCTGGAGGAGGAAGCAGGCCTGGAGCTGTGCGGGACTTTGGGGTGCAGACTTTGCACGGGCGCACGTGGCTGCACCCGGGGTCCCACACCAGCCCTGCCACGGCTGCCCTCCCTCAAGGGGACTGTCCCAACCTGCATAACCACCCTCATCCCTGCAGGGACCCCTTGGGCGGCAGGAGGAAGCCTTTCCGGCAGTACCGCAAGGTGGTTTTCCGAGAGTACTTGGACAACTCCTTCACTCAGCCGCTGATGCGCGGAGAGCTGGATGAGCACTTGGGCATCCTTGGGCCGTACATCAGGGCAGAAGTTGAAGATGTCATCATGGTGAATTGAAAGTTCTCGTTCCCTACAAACCCTGAAATTTCCCCCCCCCCTTCCCCCCTGCCTCTGGTAGGCCTGTGGGCTCTGTGGTTCCTGTGGATTCATCCCGAGGGCTTGAGGGGCAGAAGCTGCCCTGCTGGCACCCTGTGTGGCACACGGATGGCACCAGATCAGAGGCAGGGCCTCCATTCTGAGGAACCTCAGCAGCTGGAGAAATGGGCCAACAGGAACCTTGAGGCGTTACAGCAAAGGCAGCTGCAAAGTCCTGTGCTTGAGACAGACCCACTCCCTGCAGCAGCAAAGCCCAGGCAGCTCCTGGGCTCTGCCACCTTTTGGGTAAAGAAATTGTGAAATGGGGATTGAGCCAAACAGGGTTCAGCACAGCTCCTTCAGGATCCCTGTGTGAGAGCAGGCTCTGGGTTCACTCACCATCAGAGGTCCTTCAGCATCAACCCAAGGACCAGGTGAAGGGCCCCTGACCAGGCTCAGGACTCGTATACCTGGAGAAGTTGCCCAGCTTTCACTGAAATCTTCTCCAGGATGGATTCAGCACCTTTGGGCTGCGGAGAGAATTCATGTAGCTGACCTTGGCTCAGCTCTGCTGGGCTCCCATTAAGCCAGGGGACAGCCTCATCCTGCTGACACGTCTGGGATGCGCTTTCCTCCGAGGATCACACTGCAGACCCAGACTGGGGTTCAGCAGTGGTTGGCTGAGGCATGGGGCCCATCTGCGGGTCTGGGCACCGGGGACACGGCTGCCTTCTTCCCACCAGCTGGCTGGGACTGGATCCGAGCCCTGCTCTGTGGACCAGGGCTCCCTAAGAGCTGTGCGTAGCCCTGTCCGACGCTCCTTCAGCTTCACTTTCCCTTCGGCACAGGTTACGTTCAAGAATCTGGCCTCACGGCCCTTCTCCTTCCACTCCACGCTGCAAGCCTACGAGGAGACGCACGGTGCGACGCAGGGCCAGGAGGCAGTGCAGCCTGGCGAGCTCCGGCAGTACTCCTGGAAAGTCCTGCCCCAGATGGCACCCACCAGCCAGGAGTTTGACTGCAAGGCCTGGGCTTACTTCTCCAGCACGGACCTGGTGGGTGGGAACCTGTGGCACGGGGCAGTCCTGGGTAGACTGAACATCTCGCAGCACACCTGGGGCTCTGGCTGTGGGGGGTCAAGGCTTCTCCTATGGTGGTGTGCTCAAAGCAGCCCTTGGCAGTGTGGATTCTCAGCTGTCTAATACAGTGATGAAGTTACGTTGCTGCTTTCCCTTCCCTTCCCCATTTGTGTTTCTTCCCTTTCCCTAGTTGCAAACTTTTGTGAGACTTGTAGGAAATGCCCATTCTTGAATCCATTTCCCCTCTGCCAAACCTGGTTGAATTTGGCCCTTGGATTCCAATATTAGCAGGGCAGGCGCTGTTGGACAGTTGGACAGATGCACAGACACCACTTCCTCTGAAAGCAGGTGAAAACACTTACCGTGCAGCCCTTATTAGCTGGGGACAGAGGGGAGATCCCCCAGTGAAGCCCGGTATGTCCCTGCCACCCCGCTCAGGCCAGGCCCTGTACACAGGACAGTTGCGGTGGGAACCAGGACTCCACCACTTTCCCCAGCGCTACGCCAGCTCGCTGGCATCAGCACTACCTCCCCCTCTGAGGCAAACCTGTCTTTTCCTGGCTTCCCGGCAGGAGAAGGATCTTCACTCTGGCCTCATTGGGCCACTGATCATCTGCCGCCGTGGGGTGCTGAGCTTCGTTTTCAGGCGGCAGCTGGCTGTGCAGGAGTTCTCCCTGCTCTTCACCATCTTTGACGAGACCAAAAGCTGGTACTTCCAGGAGAACATGGAGAGGAACTGCCGCCCACCTTGCCGCATCCAGCAGGACAACCCTGACTTTAAGAGAAACCATTCCTTCCATGGTGAGGACCTTTCCCCTTTCCCTCCCATCCCAGGATCTGTGCTAGGCTGGGAAAGCAGCTGGTCAGCTCCTGTCAGGGACCCTGAGTGGTCCCATGAGCTAGCTCTTCCTGACCACTGCCTTCTGTCTAGCCATCAACGGCTACGTGAGGGACACGCTGCCCGGGCTGGTGATGGCTCAGCAGCAGCGGGTCCGATGGCATCTCCTGAACATGGGCAGCACGGAGGATATCCACTCCGTCCATTTCCACGGGCAGCTGTTCAGCGTCAGGACTAACCAGGAGTATCGCATGGGAGTCTACAACCTCTATCCCGGTGAGCCGCGGCGTGGGAACTGGGCATTTACCGTGCACACCCTGGCTGTGGTGGCTTCATGCCCGTGCCCRTTAGAATGTGCCAAGCCTGGCGAGGCAGAGCTAGGATAGGGAAGTGGACCTGGAAGAGTCTAGCTCTGTGCTTGCACAGCGCTTGGCACCACGGCATCCCATCACGGCTCTTTTGCTCTGCCCTCCGTTCTCGGCCAGGTGTCTTTGGGACGGTGGAGATGTGGCCCTCGCACGCCGGGATCTGGCGGGTGGAGTGCAAAGTGGGAGAGCACCAGCAAGCCGGGATGAGCGCCCTCTTCCTCGTGTACAACCTGAGTGAGTGACGCCGTCGGTGCCCCGCTTGCTGGCTCAGCCTTGGCCAGGGAGCGGTGGCCGAGGGGACGGGGGCAGAGGGGCTGGAGCGCCACGACGCGGCATGTTTTCGAGAGGCGCTCRGGCTCCCCTGTCACCCCGGGCTCTCGGGGTTTCCCCTGGGAAACCTTTTGCTCTGCTCATTCCAAAATCGACACATTTCTCCCTCACTTTGACTAAACGTTGGGGGAAACGGTTTGTGAGACTAATATTTTACCTCGCGCAGTGACAGGCTCTCTCCTCTTCCTAAAGGAGACTTAAATGTCAGCCAGAAAATATTTCCAGAAGTTAAAAATCTGTTTAAGATTTCAAATTCACATTTTCCCCAGAAGTGTTTGCCGTATGGCAATGATGCCAAGACGTGGCTTCTCTGAAAATAATAGTTACCATGAGAGAGAAACAGCCCAGCGCTCAGCAGACCAGAAGAGACATTGAAAGATGGGGGTGTCAGGCAGGCTTTCCTTTAACGACGTGATATTTGTTTTTAAAAGATGCTGCCTAGCAGCAAACAGGCCCAGGAGCAAGACATGGGTATAGGAGACACTTGTCAGCATAGCTGRGAGATGAGGACATGGGGATGGGAGATCAGGGTCATGGGGACAGGAGGGTGCAGCACCAGCCTGGCGAGAGGCTGCTGCGGCTGAGGCCGGGAACCCTCTGCTGCTGGTGCTGGGGTCACGAGCCAGGACTTAGAGCACCCCTAAAATGCAGGGATGGATGGGGAGGCATCTGAAACCCACTGCGTGGTGCAAGGCAAACAGGCCTGGGGGGTTTGGGGGGAGCTTGAGACACCTTCCCTGAGCCTGCAGGCTGCTCGCCAACTTAGGCTTTTCTTTTGAAAGCCTCGTTATCTAACGAACTCTCCCTGGTTTTCCCCTTCCCTCTCCCGTTTGGCTGCAGATTGCCAGAGTGCCCTTGGCTTGGCCTCTGGCCACATTGCAGACTCTCAGATCACGGCGTCGGGGCAGTATGGTGAGTACRGGGGTGCTGCGGCAAGGAAGAAGGCTAAGCTTGGGGCAAGTTCAGCCAACGCAACTCAAGTGATTTCCCTCGCCAAAGCCCTATCACACTGGGATCCCTGGGAGGGTCATTCTCCCATCCGTGCCCATCTCAGGATCCCCCTTGGGACCTGGAGGTGCCTTCCCACTTGCCTGGTCCATCGTGTCAGGGCCCTGCGCGTGGCAACTAACCCCTAGGAGAGCGGCGATCCTCAGGCCCTGTCGTTGGGTGTGAATGCCTTGGCTCCCGCTCCTCTGTGGATGAATTTCTCACCACCTTGGGCCAGGCAGCGCCAGGGAGCGAGCTGGAGCCAGCAGCACTCTCTTATCTATCTCCCCCGTGTGCTCTCCTCGTAGGGCAGTGGGCCCCTCGCTTGGCCAGGCTGGATAACACTGGCTCCATCAACGCTTGGAGCACCGACCGCAGCAACGCCTGGATCCAGGTAAGAGCTGTGGCTGTGGCTGGAGGCACTGCTGGGGGTGTAGCAAGGGCATGCCTGCGGCCGACGGGCTGTGCGGAAGGACCGGACGCATGGCTGGTGTTTCCCCAGCGAAGTCCTGCTGTTTCCCTGCTCTCCCTTCAGGGAATGGGGCTTTGCTGTTACTAGTTAAGATCCTAATGAGTCAGTCTGGCCATCATTGGGCCAGCCTGACCGACGGACCCATCCTCAGCACAGCAGAGGAATCGCCTCAACGGTCCGGTTGCAGCAGAGGAGTGTGCAAAGATTCCCCAAAGGACAAGTGAGAATAGCTCATCTCTAAGAAAGAGCTCTCCCCTGTCCTCTCTCAGCTACTGGTTGACTTGTGCCTTTATAAATGACTATTTTGGCTAGTTTCATAACCTGTGCCCAGTTATATTATGAGGAAGTGAGTTCTACGCATTTACGATGCACTGCCTGAATATGGGTTGCGTTTTCCTTCAGACATGAATCCCCGTGTTTTGTTCTCAGGTGGACCTTTTGCATCTCATGATCATTCACGGCATAAAAACCCAAGGGGCTCGACAAAAGTTCTCCAGTCTCTACATCTCCCAGTTTGTCGTCTTCTACAGCCTTGATGGGCAAAGGTGGAGGAGATACAAGGGGAACTCTACCAGCACCCAGATGGTGAGATGAACAGGCCTTGAGAAAGATGGTGTCTTCCCAAAATGGGGTCTCTTGGGGTGATTAGCGCTGGGAAGCTCTGTACACAGGGTTTAGATCTCCCTGAGCCCTAGAGATGTTCAAGTAGGGCAGAAGGAGAAAGCATTCACTGCTGGGATGACTGAATTGTAGCTCACRGATCTGCAAGGGGCTTCCTGTCTGTGTCTGTCTGTCTCATTTTGAATTAACTGACTTCTTTCCATGATCACATGTGGCTGTGAGATACACCACTTAACAATATGATGCATATTATTTAGAGCTAGAGAAAAGATTTTGCCTGAATATCTTTTTTGACCCCAAATGCAAATTTGGCTCTCTAAAAACACTGTGCAGATTCAAATGATTTGGGGGATTTCTACTCATCGGAAAAACCCACAACCCTGAATACACATAAACTGATCATTTCGACAGGAGAAGAAAGGAACCATAAAAGTCTAAAAAGCCTCCACCAACTGTGGTCAAAACATTTCCCAGGTTCAAAAGTCCCAGGATGGATACCTTTTTATTTTTTGGTTTGGTGAAAATTTAAAAAATGTTAATTTGGGTGGACCCTAAGTTTCTCCCCTTCCTGTTTCTTAGTGGTTCACCCTGATTTGGTCCACTCACATTTCGTTGGTTTGAATTGCAGCTGAGGTAATTTCCCAGAGCTGTTGTTCTCTTGTAAAGATGATAGCAAGATATAGAAGTGTCAAACTAAAGTGACCTTATCCCTGCTAGTCCTTGTCCTGTACAGGTCTCTTTCTACTGGTACAACAGTCCCTTCTCTCCCTTTCCCTTCAGCTCTTCTTCGCAAACGTGGATGCTACTGGAGTGAAAGAAAATCGCTTCAATCCTCCGATCATAGCCCGGTACATCCGCATTAACCCCACTCACTACAGCATCCGGACCACGCTGCGCATGGAGCTCATCGGCTGCGATCTGAACAGTACGTCCCACCCAGAGGGACCTCCTGATGCCAAGCACCATGCCTGAGCCACGCGTTTCATGACTCCTCAGCACAAGATTGGCTTTGGAGGGGCAAGGAGGAGGCTGGAGATGGGAGCAAGATGTTGGAGGAGCAATGCTGGAAAATCTCGTTATGGGCTTAGAGATACCAACATCACAGCTTTGCGTGGCTGAGAGCTCCTCTCCTAAACCACTGGAAGCCTCCAGCAGCAGCTAAGCTGGGAAAGGGCATCCACCAGGACAGAGCTGGCTCCCCTGGGGTAGCTGGAGTGTTGCTGGCTCAGTCTGGGGGAGGAGGGAACAAGCTGGGGCAGATGTTATTGGCTTTTCCTCTGCTTTCACCACTCCAAGKCATGACTCCTCTGGCCTGTGGCATGGCCCAGAGCAGCGGTGCTTTGGGCTCTTTTATTCAGCTTTCCACAGCAGAAGGGTCGGACACTCCAGCAGCTACAAGCTGCAGCGGCCGTGCTTTGCTCTGCACAACACGTCTGCCAGCGGGCTCCGAGGCAGCCGAGAACAGCCTGTGCACACACACGCACGTGCATACCCGATCATGTGTGTGCAACGTGTCTCYCTGCCGTATCCTTTGCCTGGAGACATGTCCAGGTTCTCCATATGTCCTGGCAGATGCACAAATTCTTCAAATACCTCCAAGATAAAATCTCCAAGGAGGAAAGAAGCTGGGACTAGTGGCAGGTGTAGTTTGGTACCCCCCAGCCAGACCCGTGCTGGAGACAAGAGCCCTGAGCAGCGCARGGACCATGAGACTGCAGCAAGGCACAGGAGATTCTGTTACCAGGGAAAGTGCATGCAGGGCAGCCGGCCCGTGGGCCACCCAGCCAGAGGAGTGGGCGACCAGGATGCATCTCCCTGACGGGTCTGCTGTCCTCTCTGACAAGCATCGCTCCGCTCTCTTCCAGGCTGCTCCATGCCCCTTGGAATGGAGAACGGAGGGATCCCCAACCAGCGCATCTCAGCATCCTCCTACATCTCCACTGTCYTCTCCAGCTGGTCGCCCTCCCAGGCCCGCCTGAACCGGCAAGGGAGGACCAACGCATGGAGGCCAAAGGTAGCCCACGCARGGAGAACCCCGGGCAGGCAGCCGGGGCACGGGCAGGCCGGCAGGGTGCCAGCGGGCAGGCTCGACCCTCTCAGCCTCTCCTGCCAGGGTCAGCAGTCCAGCAATTGCCCAGTAGGCAAGGGAGGACCTGTCGGCAGGGCTTCCACGGCCCTTGGTGCTGGGCTCTGGGCCACAATTCATACCCAGGGAGGGCCAGGGGCTGGGATGAAGCCCTGCCCCGGAACTGGCTGTCTGGTTTTGCTGTTGGCATGCTCCCTGGCAGGGCCTAGGGATGGCTATGGATGGGCAGGCTCAGGGACGATATGGGCCAGGGCTATTCTCAGTGGACGAGGTGGTCCTGGGCTATGTGGGGAGCGCGTACAGCAGCAAGCACTGTGCAGGCTGCCAGCATACAGGGAGGAGAGTTGTCATGCTGATAGCACCCAGCAGCTCAAACAGGACACCGGACGGGGCAGGTGGAACCCAGGACTGCGCAGGTCCAGCTTGGCTTCAGCGGCATTGAGCGTGCCCTTCTTGTTGCTCCTGGTGGTGCTGCCAAAGGTTTAAAGGCAGTCTGTCCTCCCCCCAGACCAACAGCCCCAGCGAGTGGCTGCAGGTGGACTTCGAAGTAACCAAGAAGGTGACCGCAATCATAACCCAAGGCGCCAAGGCTGTCTTCACCAACATGTTTGTGAAGGAGTTTGCTGTCTCCAGCAGCCAGAACGGCGTGCACTGGAGCCCAGTCCTGCAGGACGGCAAAGAGAAGGTAGGCAGAGCCGCCCCACGGCCGGAGGCAGCCCACGGTCACCCTGCCTTCCCTCGCAGCAGCCCCCGGGCTGCAAGCACGGCCCTTTGCAGCAAGCGTGCTTGCGGGTTTTTTGCAAGAGCGGTGAGCTGGACTGGGCTCTTTTCTCCCCAAAGCMCTCCTGAGAGGTGTTTGTCTGGGTTGCTCTTGTTCCCGAGGCATGGACGCCCTGYGGCTCTCGTTGCACCAGAGCTCAGCAGAGGAGAGTGCACTACTGATTTCTCTCTCCCTTCCAGATTTTTAAGGCAAACCAAGATCACACTGGCRCAGTGATGAACACCCTGGAGCCCCCCCTTTTTGCCCGCTACGTGAGGATACACCCCCGCCGGTGGCACAACTACATCGCCCTGCGGACAGAGTTCCTTGGCTGTGACACACAGCAAGAGTACTGACGGCTGCGGGGCCAGGCATGGACACCACCGGCCCAAGGACCCGCGTCCAGCCACACGCTGAACTCACACCGGGGCCAGGGCCACCGCTGCGAGCAGCCCCGCGAGGACGCCCTTGCTGCACAGGTCCACCAGGCGCTGGTGGCATCAGCACAGTTTCCTCCCTTTCCACCGGCTCCGGCCATGCTGATGGCTCCCGCTGCCAGGAAGGAGAAGGCCTGCAGAGCTGTCGGGGCGGGCAGCAGGTTATCGGTCTCTTTCTGTCCATCGTACACCACCTGCCATATAGTCAGATGCGATGCTGAAGAATTAAACAGTAATTTTCCAGTATCTCTTTCTCTCTGCATTTTCTCCTCTTCTCCAGCTTTGAAGTCCCCGGGGGCTCGGAATCAGCATTACCAGCAGCTAATAATTAATTAGCCCCAGAGATTCTCGGCATTATTTTCCACGAGCGCCTCGCGCCCGGGCACAGCCCTGGAGGAGGGTGCAGCAGAGATAAGGGCCGGGGGAGGAGGCCCTGCTCTCATCCCCAGGGCACATTTCACAACCGGCGGGGATTTGCCCGGTTTGCCTGGAGGCAGCAGTTGCTCGGGCTGACTCAGCACTGGGCTTTGGCCCTCCGCTTCCCTTTAATCTCCTTCCCGTAGCGCTCTTGCTGTCAGGGCCTGATGTCACCACTTCTGCTTTCCGTGGCTGCCTCRAGCAAAGCCCTTTCTGCTCGTTCACCAGAGGACTTCTGTTGATCCGGGTGCCTCCTGGGGGTCCGGTGGGATTTTGCCCTCCGGAGGAGCTGCCAGCTTGCTGGGAAAGGCAGCAGTTCCTGCCTTGGACGGCTGCTGGACACCCCTCTCCTCGATGCTAGCAATGTGCCACAGGGGGCTGGAGAACGTAGGAAGATCCTGGCAAGACGGTGTCATCTGGAGAGCTGGTCACCCGCCTCAGGATGCAACCGTCCCCTATTCCCACCCTTGCGAGCAATACAGGTGACAGCACCGCTCTGCCCCTGGCGCTGAATCTGTCCCTGCAGGCCAGCAAAGAGCCTTTGATTGCTCCCTTTTGCAGCATTTTCTCGGGGGGGGGGGGTGAGGACCCCAAAGGGCCACCCAAGCCCCAGCAGGGCCCGCAGCCAGGCTGGCAGGATCTCAGGGCGGGTGCTGGATACCCCAGCCCCTCCTGAAGGACTTCACGGGCTGGCGTCACCTTCCCAGCCGTGCACGCTCCAGCCGCCAGAACGGTGCGCAGCCTCACCCGGGCGGAGGTTTCTGCTCTCCCCCCTGCACCCTCCACCCGCAACGGGCACGGGGGGGTTGGGGACGTATTCCCTCCCAGGAACAGGGAGACCCCTGGCACAGGGAGGCCACAGGGCTTCTGCCCTCCCCTCCGCCAAGGGGAGCAGGAGCATCGTGCTGGGTGTGGGGACCTCCTGGAGTGACAGGGACCTCCCGGAGCAGCAGCGACCTCAGAAAGCCCCGGAGCTCCTTGCAAGCTCCAGAACCAGGGTGTTCCCAAGGACCCGTGTCGGGGGAGACCGTGTCCCCTCTGGGGCAGCCGTGGGTTGGCCGCCGGCAAGTTGGAGCCTGCGTCACCTTCCAGAGGCTCCTGAGCCCTGTCTCCCCCGTGCTGTGAGTCCCGGGGGGGTGACTGGGACTAGAAGCGTTTGGGTATATCTGAGCCACTTGGTTTCCACACTGTCAGTTTGGTCTCAAACTGTGACAACCTCGCRCAAGGTATGTGACAAGGCTTCCAGCACTTCTGGAGAACAAGGATGCTCTCAGAGGAAAGCAAAGCCATGCTTGAAACTGGGCTTYCCTGCTCTTGGCCAGGCTGCCGAGCTCCTGGTGGTTGTGAGCTGGATGCAGGAGAAGCAGCCGTTTCCAGACTGCGCAGCTGGACTTGGAGCCCCGCGGAAGCAGGACAGCAGACACGCAGCATCCACTGGCCCCAGGGGACCCACTTGGAGAGCTCAGCCTGGCCACGTGCCCCCTCCTGCCACCCTTGGGCGCTCTTGGCAGGGGACTGCGGCATGCACAGATGCTCCCCTCCGCAGCCTCTGTCAGGAGGAAGCACACGGCAGAGCAACCCAGCGGCGTGGCCCCGCAGGGATCCCGCACCCGGCGGAGATCAGCAGCTGATGTCTCAGATGAAGCAGGGCTGAAAACCTCATGCAACCTCCTGGCTCYGCATTGCTGTACAAGGAGCCTTTGCCGTGGCCCTGGCAGTGATTACGCTACAGCCCCAAGCAGGAGATGCAATTACCCTTTGGCTTAATTGCATTCTGACAATAACCAGGAGCAGATGTGAGGGGAGACTGCCTGGTGTGAGCTGGCCTGAAGAGAGGAAGCTGGGGCCACAAGCTTCTCAACAGGAACTGTCCCCGCCTAGGGCAGGGCAGGTCCACAAATACCCTGCCACTGGAATGGTGCCTTGGAGCTCCCAAACTCGGTGAAAGGTCTCATCTTCAGGCTGGGAGGACAAAACCTGCCATCTCGGGCCCTTCTCAAGGCGACCCTCCTCTGCTCCGAGACAACTACATCTCCCCTGAGCACAGTGGCCAGTCCTGCATGAGGACAGCTGGCTGCAGCCTGTGGACCACCAGTGCAGAAGAGCATCCCCAGAGGGTGGAGGGGACAGCAGGGAGAGCAGAGACCTCTGCTCAGCCCCAAGCRTCAGCCGGGTTGTGGCCAGAGAGCAGCAAACACTCCAGCGAGGAGCTGGCCCAGATCGCTGTGCTGAGGCCCTTGGTTGAGGGCAGGCAGCTGCATCCTCTGCTCTCATGGCCTTTACTACCACTGCAGGCCAGCGTGGGCCTGGCCAGCTGAAGCTTAAATACTTGTTGGGGTGAGGGGAATGATGGAGATTGGTGAAGAGCAGGGGGTTTTGGCATGCAGGATTGGTTAGGACCATGAGCCCTTCCAGGGGTTGGCTCAGATGCAGGCAYAGTCACGCAGGGCTGGCTGCTCTGTGTGGTCCTCGCTGCCTTGTTTCTCAGGGCCGATACCCGGCTTTGCCTGGTGAGGCAGCGACAGGGTCTCTGCCCGCACCAGTGGATGCTCTTGCTCATCCTGCCTCCAGAAACAAGCTGCTCCGTTGGGTTGAAGGGCTTAAAAAAATGATGCAAAAGGTTCATGCCCAGGGTGGATCAGAAGAAGAGCTGCATGCACCAGGGGCCTCTCYGGATCATTTTCAAAGAAGGGACAGTGCTGAAATCTCTGCAGGTGACCAAGCAGCCTTCACCAGCGACTCCTGAGCAACTGCAGGATGYTCTCCAGCTGCCCAGGCCTGGAAACACAGATCCCCCTCAGCGAAGGGGCCGTGCTGAGCCCCTGAGCGTGCTGGGAAGAGGCCGTGGGCAGGCGGGCGGATGTGTCAGAGCCTGCCGAGCTCTGGCATTCATTACTGGAAGCGTCTCTTGACATTTATCTTGTGGGAAATGGAGACCAGACGCTGTTTCCTCCCGGCGCGACGCAGATGTGAGATGCGCCACAGCCTCCCCCGAGCCGCAGACATTTCTGTGCAGAAGAAGGGCCAGATTCTCAAACCTCGGCTGGGCCGTGCCCTGTTTCATTACCGCCCTCGTAAAGAGCCCGACCGCGGTGCGGGGGCACGTGCCCGAATCTTCCTGGCCATGGGGGGGTCGCATCCCCTTCCAGGGCTCAGCTCCCAGGCTGGGTGACCCAGCAGTCACTCTGGTGGCCCCGGGGAGACAAAACACATCCCCTCCCCGTCCTTTCTGGTGCAGCCCAAGCAGAGATTATTTCGCAGCCCAAAGTCTGCGAGTCGTTTCAATGCCGAGCCAAAGCCAGACGAACCGCAGGCCAGGGCTGCTCCCGACTGYGGCTTCTCCCGTGCTGGACTGAGAGCCCCCGCTGCGCCCTTGGGGGACGGATGCAGGAATCACAGCTGAGCAAACGGGCACCACGCTCAGAAAAAACTGGCAGCGCGTAACAAAAATGGGCAGCAGCGTATTGCGGAGGGCACCCAGCAAGGGCCGTGGCCAAGAGGGAGTGAAGCGAACTCCGGAAAGGACAGCTCAATTCCCAGCTCTGCCGCAGAGCTACGGCCAAGCTGCTCATCCCATCCTCCACCTCAGTTCCCCCATGTGTAACCAGGAGGGAATGAGCAGACTCCCTTTTTTTTGTCTGCCAGCTGTCTCTTTTCACATTTCTCCCTCCCACTATTTATTCCGTGGTTAACTGCAAGGTTTCTGTTTGCTCGCCGTATTCCTGGTCTCCCACCCCAGCATCCTCATTGCCACCAGCTGGTTTCACAGCACAAGAGGCGCCAGGAGCCGAGGTTTCCTGCTCCAGGAGGGGAGGTCTCGGTGTGCAGCACATTTCTAAGCTCTGCCAAGCAGCTAAACGGCTCCTCAGTCCCGTTGCACACTCGGACTCCGGGAGAGACGATGGCCGGCGCGGGGCACGGCAGCGGTCTCCGGGCGAGCGCTCCTCCCAGGCCGCTTCAGCCGCTGGGGAAGGATGCTCTGAAGTGCACCGCGGATCCGTCCCGGTCAGCCAAGCAGGGCTGGGGGTGGCGATGGGCCAAGCGGCACCTCCAGCCTGGTGGGCACACGCGTGGGTGCTGCATGCAGACCCCCGGGGATGGATCTAGRCCCCTGAGCCCAGCTCGTTGTTTCTTACCGTGATCTAACTTCACAGGCTTTCCAGGGAGCCCTGCAGGCGAGGGCTGGGCCGCCGGGCCCATCTCAGCGTCGCCGCTCGGCCACCAGGAGCCATGGTCCCCAGAGCTGCCCTTCTGCTCCTTGGGCTGACCGCCTTGGCTTCCCACCGCCCCTCCGAGCCCAAGGCCACCTCCCAGCTGGGCACGCTGAGGGCAAGGTGGGAAGCAGCCCCGAGGAGACCTCTGGACCGCACGGACACACGGCCTGAGCCCCCTCTTCGCACGGGGCAGAGAGAAGGCTCCAGCCAGCCGATCCGGCGTGAGTACCCGGCGGCTGCCGCTGGAGAGGGGCCGGTGGAGAGACCCTGCCCCGGGCAGCAGCCGCTGCCCCTCCGGCCGGCTCAGAGCGGCAGATCCTCCTCCATGGTTGCTGCCTCTCAACGCTCATATTGACCACTTGACTTATTTGCTGTGGAGGAGAGGGAGAGGTGGGAGGTTAGTC
>NW_020448752.1:1527332-1530085 GCF_003343035.1 Apteryx rowi
TTCCTGTCCACCCTGCCAGGCATCAGCCTGCGGGAGACGCGGCGCCCTGCAGCTCCGACCGGCACAGGTCGCGGGACACGCGGTTGGTGCCGCCCCGAATGACCCTCTCRCCCTCTGCGTACCTGGGCGCACGAGCGGGCTCCTTCCTCCGGCTGCAGCGCACGCACGCGCAGTTTGCACGGAGGCCGCTGACTTTGTCCCGGGGCTGAAGTTCCTCACGGCGGCCCCAGAGTCCCAAGGAGGGACACGTGCCTGCGTCCCAGGCGAGGGCAGCGGCACACGTGCGCGTAGTCAGAGAAGCCACATGCAATGGGCCCTGCGCAGGCAGCCCGGGGAGGAGGAAAGCTCTGACCCTGCTTCAGAATGCTCTCAAATCCAAGAAGAAGGAGCGGGTGTTTATGGTGTTTATGGCTCTCCTCAATGGGGAGATCCAAATGGCCTCTGGGATCGGAGGGATTAATTTCAGCAGGATCGGGCATGTGAAATTTGAGTCAGGATTGAACATCCCCAGGTCTGCCACCAGCAGAAACGCTTGCAAGCAAGCGCCTGGACCACTGCCTGTCCCGCAAGGAGCCTCCTGGGAGCCTGGAGCCTGGCTCTCACCCCTCTCCCATCCCTTCCTCACGTTCCCCAGCACGGGTCTCTTCCGCAGGCGTCCGCCGGTCCTGGCTGGCAGACTACCTGGACGATCTGTGGTCTCACCTCCGCGAGGACTTCCCAGAGGCGGTCCTGTACGTCCTCCCCGTCACCCTGGTGGTCCTGCTGCTCCTCTGCTGCATCACGTACGTGAGCGCGTCGCCCACCCCCCTCCTCTTCCCCACCTCTCCCAGCGCTCTGGGCTTCCCACTAGCCCAGCCAGAAGCGGTTTTATTCCCCCAAGGCAGGAGACGCTTGCTATCAAAACAAGATGGACTTTCTTTCTTTTCTTTTTCTCCTCCTCTTAGTCCCCTACTTCCCTATCTCCTGTCTCCAGGGACTTGCACCCTCCTTTTCCTTGTTTCTTAGGATAGCTTTAGACTGAGGTGACCTGGGGAACTCGGAGAGACAGCACAGAAAAGGCTGGTGCCTTCCTGGAGTCCGGCGCAGAGAAGCCTCCTCGAAAACACCAGGTACCCAGAGATGTTGTGGAAAGACCAGGAGCAGAACCACTGTCCTTTTCCTTCCAGTGATTGTTCTAAAGAAGAAAATATTTCCCCAGCATGAATTTTCCCGTCCCCAAAAAAGGTTTAAACTTTGTCTGAGGCTCCAGTATCAATATGACACTATACCGAGACCCGCAAAACATTTGGCAACAGCCCTTCCTACGCACGTCACGAACGCAGGGACTTGCAAGCCCACCCATAACCACGTGAAGCAGGGGTGCGTGGGGTGCAGCAGGATGCCGAATATCCCAGAGGATGGAAAAACCTGGAATAGGCAACGCAGCAACCGGGTGCAGCGCACAGACATCCCCGGGCCGCCTCAGCCTGGGCTGCGCCCTGAGTCCGGCTGTCAGCATCCCCGGCTCTGCACGCCGGCAGCGCTCGGAAAGACCGCCGGCTCGTCCCAACAGTCTGCGCGCAGACGCTGCCTCCTGGGACAGGCGCCCCACRGCACTGCCGGGCCGCCCGGCGCCTGTGCGGGGCCAAAGCCTTTCTCAGCCCCAGCCCCAGCCGCACTTTTGGTGGCGGTGACCTTGCATGAGCTTGCACGGCGTGCATGAAGGGTGCTGTCAGGCCRGAGCCCCGGCAGTGGCCCGTCGGTGCCCGGCACGCTCCCTGGCATGGCTTGGGCCAGGCTAACAGCACTTTCGGGGACGGCACAGGCCAGGGACCGTTCCCGGGAGGGACAGGACGGGGCCACCACTCTTTTTGGGGCAGTGAAGCAAGATTCCCAAGTTGAACTTGACGGTACTGATGTGCCACCCTGCGCGGGGACCCCACGTCTGAGGGATGCCAGCGTGCTCAGCACCAGCGGGCAGAGCGGGATTGCCGGGGCTGGGGCACGGAAGAGGGAAGCAGCACCGCTGCCGCTCCTGGTATGGTTCACTCAGCACTCCCGCAGCTCGCGCCAGGCCTGGTACTGCCCGTAAATCAATTAGCACCTTCCATTAACTCCGGGCATTAACACCCTGCTGGCACAGCACCTCTCCTCCCAGATCTGCCCATCCCACGGATGGAGTCTAGACCCCCCCCGCCACGGGTGGTTTGTCTCACAGTTAGCAAATGGTTGGTGTCCTGGGGAGCGTCCTGGACACATCTCCTCCTCCTCCGAGTCTCAGCCCAGCACGCAGGGCCTTCGAGGGCACCCAGCAGGCACAGTTGCTGCAGCTTCTGGCCTGGCGTAGCTCGACTCGGGCCTGAGGTTTCCTGCAGAGTCTGACAGCTGCGGCAGGCTCAGCGCATTGCAGAGGGGGGGTTAATTTCTGTCACAACTCTTCCAGCCTCAGCTTCCAACCTCCAGACCAGCAATTGCTGTAAGCAGCCAAGCGGCGATGGTTGCTGCRCTGATACGTTCCCAGATTGGCCTTCTGGCAACCTGCCCTCGGTGCCCAGCTCTTCTGCCCACTTAGTGAAACAGAAGTTAGCTCARGACAGAAGTCGGAGAGCAAGGCAGAACCTCTGGCATGGTGGGAAGGGGCTGTCTGGGATGGGGCGTGGGGAATAGAGAGAGAGGAAGCATCCCTTTTCTGCACAGCCAGCTTGGCTTGCAAAAGCAGCACGTTTGCTTGAGATAATGCGAACGAGAGCGCCAGCGGGGTCCTGGTGAGGGGG
>NW_020448752.1:1530860-1562116 GCF_003343035.1 Apteryx rowi
GCACCGCAGCCCCCTTCCCCGTGGCCCGGGCAGCCGTGGAGGCGGGTGAGGCCGGGCGGGCAGCCCCGGGGGGTCCCCAGCATCCCGCGGCATCCCGCGGCATCCCGCAGCATCCCGCATCCCTTACGCACCCCCTCCCCTGCTGCCCGCACYGGCCCCAGCCCAGCTGCGGTGCCCTTCGCCCGGCACCCCGAGCCGGCCGGGGCCTGGCCCCGAGCCCTGGCGTGGCCCCCTCCGCCCCGTCCCTCCTGCCCCTGCAGCAGCGAGCGAGGCCACAAGAAGACACCCAGGCGCGTGCCCCATCCGTGGCACCGCTGGCCCCCGCTCCCTGCGAGCAGGTCTCCTTGCTCGGGGCCAAGAGGGGGACGTGGGGCTCCTTAGAGGAATGCTTAGCCAGCGCGGCTAGCGTTGCACGGACGGGGAAGAGGGCAGCTGGGCTGGAGGGGAGGAAGGCTTTAGCATCCTGCCAYGGAGGAGACCCTGCTTGTTTTTTACTGCAAAGTTGTGTAGCTGGTCTGAACTGGAACTGCCTGTCACATGAGCTGATTTGGCTGCTGAGCAACCTCCAGGCCCACAGCGTAGGCTGGAAGGGTGGTGGAGCAGGGTCTCGGCCCCAGGAAAGGATGCGACCAGCCCTTCTCACGCGCTGCCCGGGGCAGGGGGTGGCCGGGGGGGCCCAGACGCRCACCATCGCTGGTGGAAGGAGAGCAGGCTGCACCAGCCATCTCCGTCATTGGGCTGGGAGGGCTCCTTCCCCAGCTGGTGGTGTTCGGGGCTGCTTGGGTGCAACTGGGAGAAGGTCACCAGTTCCCTGCGCTGGGCAGCCAGGGGTTTTCTCCCAGCAGAGAAGTTTGGCTCTGAACAGAAGAGAAGTCCCTGGCTGAGCCACGGCACGAGCATGTCTGGCTTGCACGGAGATTTCCTTGCTKCTGTCAGGAGCCTCTGAAAGGAGGGAGGAAACTGCTCCAAAGCGCTGTTTGTGGCCCATCCTGTTGGACAGTAAAGCGTCCAAAAGAAGCTTGCTCAGATCTGGCCCACACTGGTGGTTCGTGCATTTTTATGGCTCAACCCTGGCACAGAGCTTTTTTTTTTAAAAAAAAAAAAAAAAGAGCTGGGATTGCTGTGGGACCTTTCGAGAGGGGCTCCGTAGGGCTGGCACCCGCCTGGAGAGTGTGGGAGACATGCAGCTGGGAAAGGGAAAGCCCACGACGTGCCACGGGGCGATGGCACGGGTGGCACGGCTCTGCTTTGCTTCCTGTGGTTCCACCAAGGTCTGTGGCTGGTGGGGGGGGGGGGGTTACGTGTCCCGAGCTTCCCAGGTGGACGTTCGCCACTCCGAGCTGCAAACACGCGGAGAGGGCGCCGAACGGGCCGGCGGCACCCCAGGCCTCGCTGCGGAGCAGCAGGAACGTCGCCCAGCAGCTTTGGGGAGAGGGTCCCGGGTCCGGCCCGCCACTGCGCCGCTCGAGTCAGACGGAGCCGACGGGAGGTTCCTCTTCCCCTTTTCCCCGGCAGCGCCGCGCGCTGGGAAGCGCCGTCCTGCAGTCCTCCCGCGGCGAGGGAGCGCGCGAAGCGGCCGGCGGCGCCGCCTTGGCTGGAAAAGGAGCAGAAGCGGCAGAAGCCGTTCGTCCTCCTCCCTGGAGCCCCAACGCRTGACCGTGCGTCTTCCCCTTACCTCCCCGCTGGCACGTATAGGTTTGCCAAAGAGGTGCGGGCTTTATTCCCAGCTCGGCTCCTGGTTTGCAGGGTGACCTTGGGCAGTCACCTTATCTGCCGTGACTCAGTTCCCCCAGCTGTAAAACGGGCAGCGAATCCGCGCGTTTGCAGAGTGCAGGGGAGAAAAGGCAGGTAACTGGCGTTTGCGGCGAGAGCGCGCAAAAGCGGCCAGCGTTAACAGCGGCGCGAATAAATACACCCGAGGGCTGGTCCCTGCTCGCTGGCGGCCGCGGCGGGGGTTTTTGGGAGAGCCGGGCCCAGGGGCGTGGAGGGGCAACGTGCTTCGCCGTGGGGAGCGTTTCGTGGTAGCGAACCGTCTCCTGCTCCGCAGCAGGCCAGGCCTGGGGTCCTCAAAATCTGACRTGACCAAGGGCAAAACTGGCAGTTAGGCATGGAGCGAAACTTTTGGTTTTGGCCAAAAATGGAGTGGATAGGGCTGATTTCACCCTCTTGGGCTAGAATGTGTTTTGTGAYGTTGCGGTCCGTAACGGCTGTAGGGAAAAAGCCCTTTTGCGGGGCTGGTTTGGAAGGCCGGGAATGGGGCGACCGGGGCACTTCAGATTTCTTCCTTGGGTGTTAGGGGTTTCGTGCCTCTCCCTTGGAGGTGGCRGGTTTCACAAACACGTCTGGAAGGCTGCATCAGTCTTTTCCCGGCAGGAAAGCGGTACCTCAGCGAAACTCAGCCGAGCTCCCTCGGAAACCTGCCCCTTCTCAGTGTCAGCCCGCCGCGGGCCGGAGTCGGTGCAAGGACACGCGGAGCCGCCTGCCCGAGCTGGGCTCCGGCGCCTCCCCCCACAACCGCTCCTCTCCCTCCTACTGCGCCCTTCCCCTCTGACCTGTCCACGTAGCTGTTCCTTATCCTAATTTAATCAGAGTGATCCTGTCTGGCTTAAATGCTTTTTTTTTTCCTTTCTTTTTTTAGCCCGGATCGTGTTGCTGGCAGGGGTCTCGGCAGAGGTGGCTCGGGCGAGCGTCCCGGCAGAGGCACCAAGGCGGTAGCCGCGGGCAGCAGCCGGTGATTAATTACTTCTAGTTGTCCACGCGGCTGYGGCTGCCCAGCCTGCTGGAGCGGCCAGAAAGCGACGCTCAAGCTCCTATTTTTGGTAGTCTGCTTTTTTTTTTTGGGTGCCGTCCCGAGACCCCGACGCGCTCGGCAGATGCGTGGGGGAGGAGAGGGCGGGAGCGGAGGTGGCTTGGCCGGGGCATCTCCGCACCGGAGGCAGGAGAGACTTCTCCAGCGCTAGGACAGCATCTGCAGAAGGGTCCGGGCAGCTCCTGCCCGCAGGGGCTGAGTCTGGCTCTGCACCGGCTCTTTGCTTACGCGGCAGCCTCTGCTCCGGGGTCCTGGGATGGGGTTGGAACCAGGACCCCGGGGCGAGGGCGGGCGCCGCGGGGGCTCAGGTCCCAGCTTTTCCCTGCCCGCGCTGCGCTGCGGCTCCTCTCCAGCCTCTGCAGCGACGGCGATGACGCGAGGCGAAGGCTCCCGGAGGCTCCTGGGGTTTTGGCGCTCGCCCTGGGCAGCGGAGCGCGTCTCCCCGCCGCGCCGCGAGCCCCGTCACGCCACGAGGGCAATCCCGGGGAGGGATCCCGGCTCCGGCGTTCCTCTGCCCTGCTGCGGCTCTCCGTGCCGCCGTTCCTTGGGGCCTGGCGCAGCAAAACCAGCGGTGCCCGCGCCCTGCTCCACGTGCCCGCCGGGGAGACCTGGTCGTTCAAGGCCACCTGAAGTCACTCGGCTGGAACAGCGAGGAGAGCCGGGAGCTCCGGAGCCACCGAACGTGCCCTTTGCACCAGGGYGCCGCTTTCTCCAGGTGCTGCTCCAGGTTCTCGTAAACGAGCTACCCGGTTAATGTTTGACTTCCCGGGCGGCTGGAGCCCAGCTGAGCCGYGGCGGCGGCGGCAGGAGCAGCCCGTGCCCGCTGCACGGCTCACCCCGAACCCGCGTGGGAGGGAGGCCCCGTCCTTCCCGGCCCCGCGGCGGCCCCGGCTCCTGGCAGCGCTCGCAGGTGCTTCCTGCGGAGCAGCGCCGACGTGGGTGGAACGGGGCCGGCGGTTTGCCGGGCGCTGCCGAGGGCTCCCGCATGCCTGGTTCCTCCACGGCCACGAGGCTTGCTCGCCGCGGGGCCCCGGGGTGACGCCGCTGCTGCGTCAGCATGCAGGGCTGCGTGTTTTCTCCAGCGCTCAGCAAAAAGCAAAGGTCGGGGCTGGGCGGCTGAGCCGGGCGCCGGGGCGGAGCGGGGCCGGGAGCTCCCGCGGCCGGAGCAGACTGCGCTGCGCGCYGGGTCGTCGGGCTTTGCTGAGCCCGGAGGTTTGGAGACGGCGCTGTGCGGTGCGATGCCTTCCCAGGGCGCGGAGGCGATAAGAGAGCTGTGCTGACTCAAGTCACCTCAGGGGCACTTTGGCCTCGGGGCAAGGCTGGAGGAGTTCYTCCTCCTCCTCCTCCTCCTCCTCCTCCTCCTCCCGCTCCTCTCTCCCGCTTGCTCAGCAGAGTCGGGGCGGCTGCAGGCAGCAGCGCTGCAGGATGGGTCCCTCTGCCTCTGAACGGCTGCAAGGGGACGGCGAGCGGGTCCGGGGGGGTCCGTGAGTCCTTCCTCCTTCCGTCCCGCGAGTCCTTGGCCCGGGCGCTGCTCTGGGCTGAGGTTCAGCCGCCTCCTCCGTGTTTAAGCCGTTGGCAGCCAGAACCCAGGCGGTCGCCTTTTTGCTCCGAGGAGGAGGTTGTTTGGGTCTTTCGGAAACASGTCATTTAAAAATAAATGGATCGCACGTCTTCCCCTGGCCCGCGGCCCCGGCGTGCAGCTCCGGGCGCCCCGGCAGCCCCGGCCCTGCAGCCTTGCTGGCTCCTGCTGCGTCCCCGCTTTCGGTTCCCGCCGCGGCTAGCTGCACCTCCCCGACGAACGCACCTCTCTGCCGGTTCCCCCCGCAGCCCGGCCGGATCTGAGCCCTTTGCGGCGGGCGGCTGCGGGACCCCGGGTGCCTGGTGGGCTCCGCTGCGACCCCGAGGCTGCTGCGGCCACRGATCGGGACACGATGAGGGACACGATGGGAAGTTTGGGGAGAAGAGGTCTTAGTTCTGCGTGGCCGGGCACGACGTGCCACGCCACCCAGGCAGGACCGAAGCTGACGGGGACCTCGGTGGCTGTCCCCGCAGGGACTCCCGACCCGGCCCCGCTAGGAGAGAGGGTGTGATCCCTTCTTAGAAGAGCAACGGCAGGAAAGCTGGCAGCGAAGCTGGTGGCCTCACGTGGAGACGGGYGGATGGGAGAGTTTGCTCCCGTCGCCCCGGCTAAGCCTGGCCGCAGGGAGGGATTCGACCGTGCCGATGAGGCGGGCAGAGGCCGCAGGTCGGAGCTGGCGTGGGTTTTGCTGGGCTCTGGCCCGGCACCGATTCGGGAGAGCTGTGGCGGCTGGGGCTCGAGGCGGGTCGCTGCACCTGGGGCCGAAGGCGCGTGTCCACCGGCCGTGCTGTTCTGAGCAGTTCTGGGCTTCCTCGCTGGCTTGAGCGTCGGCTGTTTGACCACGCGTGCGCTGCGGCCTCGCTCCTGGGGTGGGCTGTCTGCTGGGAGCGGTTCGTCTCTTAGACGTGCACCGTCAGCGATGGTACCATGAAAGATATGCAAGGGCTTTGGGGTGCCTCGCGGGATCTGAGCTCTGGCTGCTTTGGCTAGTGCTTCTTGAAAGCCTTCTGTGGAGGGAATCCCTGCCTTGTTGGTTCCTGGACATCTCCAGATGTGGACATGGCTCTGGACTGTGTCAGTTACCCATTGACCTAGATGAGGAAAAGCTGAACTTGCAGACTGAGCATGAGTAGAGCCTGGCCCCAGTTCTGCTCCTGTTCCCGCTGGGTGAGTCCCAAAGTGCTCCATTCACTCCATGAAGCTGCCTGGGCTTTACGCTCTGCAACAAGCCAGCTTTGGGGCCAAAAGTGCTGCTGCGGCACATAGTGTTTGGGACTCGTTGCTGCAGAAGATGACCAGCTGTGGACTCTTTTGACTTCTGGTACCTGTACTTTTCCAAAGTCTTTGTACCTCCCAGAATTTTCCAAGCTGGAAAACTGCTAATCAAGCCCACATCTTCACGGGTGAAGTTCTTTTTTTCTTTTCTTCCTCTTACTGTCCACTCTTCTAGTGCACAGGCCTCTCCTCCCCTCTGTGCCCCACCAGAGCTCCAGGAACATTAACACTGGAGTAGCTCAGCACCGCAGTGGGGATCTGGGAGTCCCAGGGCTCCCCTTGCCCGTTTTGATGGAGCCCCTAAACCCTGGTCTCTGTTTTGCCCTGACAGGCCGTCACTCAGTCCCTGAACGCCATGACTGAGGACATTTATACCAATGGTTCAGCAGCTCTGGGCAGTCCCTCCCACACGAATGGCCGCGAGGTGCGGAAGATCCGCCTCGTCCAGTTTGAGAAGGTCACGGAGGAGCCCATGGTGAGAGCTGGCAAGGTCCCAAAGCTTGGTGGCACTGGAGGGGGGGGCGGAGGGGCAGGCAGAGCCATGCTGACGTGCTGGCCTCAGGGAGTCTGGAGATCCCTGGAGACCTCAGCCACGGGAAGAGAGTGCTGGAGACTGCCTCCTCCCTGGGGACCTGGAGGGAGCCTCATCAACAGGTGATGCTTGTGCCAAGAGGAGCTTCAGCAGGTTGGACTGGCCGAGCAGAGGGCTTTTCCCCAGACACCATGCAGCCTGCCATGAACACTGGCCTGGAGAGGACTTTGCTGGGAGCACGGGAGCTCTCCCCTCCAGCGGGCAGTCATGGATTTTCCTGTCTTCCAGGGAATCACGCTGAAGCTGAACGACAAGCAGAGCTGCATGGTGGCCAGGATCTTCCACGGGGGCATGATTCACAGACAAGGTAACGGCAAGGGACAGGGAGCCTCGCAGCCGAGGCCCCGCGGAGGCAGTGTACCAGGTGCACCTCTGCAGCTGGTTTCCTTCTGTGCAGAGATAAGGCAGCTCTACAGCACTGCTGGCTTTTCCCTATCGCATGGTCAACTCTATCCGTTCCTCCACCAGGAATATGTCAGGAACCCAGGACTCACGGATCTCTCTTTCTGCGTGGTTGTCACGTGAATGCATTGGAGGCTTTTAGGGAGAATTCAGGGGTTGGGGGAAGGGACCTCCAAAAATGGGACCCGAGGCTGTCTGTGTCTGTCTCGTGGTGGGGTCACCGTAACAGATGCATTATACCCCAGAGACTGGGCAGGAAGCTCTTCCCATTCCTGAAGTGCATGAATGGGACAGACTTGCTATGGACTGGCTCTGGAAACCAAAGGAAGGTGCCAAAAGAGATAAATAGGTGCCATTTTCCGGTTTTGGCACTTGCAAAAGGGGGCATGGAAATGAGATGTTTTGTACTTACAACAAGAGGCCCTTTTCCAGCCTTGGGTCCAASTGGGAAGCCTGAGCTTACCCCTGCTAAATTAACCCCGGAGCCATTCTAGTAATGCTGCTGGAGTCTGATTTATAGCAGTATATCCGAGGCTGAAATGTGGCTGGATGCATTGCCTGAAAGCACACAGCGAAGCACGCTTGCGTTGTTCAAGGGCTCCGTAAGGAGACTGTCCTTTGGTTTCAGCTGAGATACTTGAGGCTGGGTTGGGTTACCTCCAAAGCGGACGCTTTAGCCGCAACCTAAAGCGCTGGAGGACATCATTACAGAGAAAAGCAACCCGAGGACCTTCAGACTGGATGAGGCGCGCGCGTTGTTGGGTGCGGCAGGGGAGGCTTCGGCCCCCTCCCCGCTTTGTCCCCTGCGGTTAGGTGATGCGCGGGGCTCCGCCAGCGCTGCCCGGGGAAACCGGACCCCGAGGCGCTGGGGGCCACGCTTGGCTGGGGGGGGCGGGAGGCCGGTGGAGCTGCGCGGTTTGGGTCCGGTGAGCGGCTCTCGCCTGCTCCTGCATTTCACGGGTTTGTTTCTCCCATCGCTGGCAGGCTCCCTTCACGTGGGTGATGAAATCATAGAAATCAATGGGCAGAGCGTGAGCAACCACTCGGTTGACCAGCTGCAGAAGATGCTGGTAGGTATCTGGTTTTGGTGGGGCTGTTCCCGAGGAAGGACCTTTTTTTTTTTGTCCTGCAAACGTGCACGTTGCCTGGTTTTTAACCCCCTGCTACGTAGCAGAGCCAAACACCAAGCTGCCCGCATCCGCGCGATGCAGCGGGAGCCGGGGCCGCTGTGCCGAGGTGCTTTCCAAGCCAAGAGCCGAGGCCCCGTACGCAGCTCCAGCGGTCTCTGCTCGCTGCTCGTTTCGGGCCTCCCGAGAGCGGCATCACGCGGGTCCCTGACGTGTCCCGATGTGTGTGGGCGCTTGGCAACCACCTCTGCTCACGAAGGCGTGCGGCGCTCAGCTGCTGAGCGTGGAGGCCGGCTGTTCTCGCAGCGCTCTGGGAAGAGGGCCGTGCCTTGGGTGCTGGCCGGACCGTCGCCTCCCTCCAGCCCCAGAAGGGCTGGGATGAATGGAAGGGACCATGTGGGGGACGGAGACCTGAACTGCTCCTGCGGGTCACCTTCATGCCATGTTCCTGCTGCTCAGGTCATGGTAGTCCTGCCCGGCCCTCGCTAGGGAGCAGTCCCAGACCCATCCGAGCAGGGTCTCGGCCGTGCTTTGGGCTCACACCTGATCCGTGTGTTGCACGGGGTCCTGGTGGAGCAAGGCCGTGGCGGTACTGGGGCGCCCATCAGCAACCGCAGCAGGAGGCCTGGACCCCGCTGCGGCTCGTGCTAGCCCCATCACCCTCTCCCCAGGCTACCCGCAGCCGGGCTGGAGACGGGGCAGATCTGCGGCGTCACGCTGGTGATGCTTAGCAGGACCCGCAGCCGGCCCTTTCTTGGGGGTGCTGGTGTCATCCCATGGGGACAGGCACAAGTGCAGGAAGGCTGAGCTACCCCAGCTTCTAGCCCAGCCCCAGTAGAGCCATTTCTGGCTGGGCTCCTGGTGCCCCCCGGCACCACAGCATGGCTGGGAGCACCCAGGAGCTCCCAGCTCCCTGGAGCAGGTTGCTGCTCTCAGGGTGGCTCCAGGCACCACCTCCTCCAACACTTCTTTCTCTCCCCTTCCTTTGTTCACTAGAAAGAAACCAAGGGGATGGTCTCAATAAAAGTCATTCCCAACCAGCAAAGCCGCCTTCCTGCTCTCCAGGTAAGTGCAGCCTCCGGACGTGCAGGCCAGGCCGTGCCATGGCTGCAGGGCCGGGTGGGACCAGAGCAAACCACAGGGACCGGAGCTGGGGAGAGGGAGGCAGAGCTGGCTTGAGACCAGGGGAGGGATGTCGGGTTGGCTGCCGGAGGATGGAGAGCCTTGTGCTGTGTTTGCCCCGGTGCAACCGAGAGCGGGGTTTGGCCCTGCCACGGACGTGTCACCCGAGGTGCATGTAGAAACCTGGCCGCCTTTCAAAGAAAGAGCCCAGCGGCGCTTTGCGTGCGGCGTCTGGTGGTGCGAGAAGCGGCAGCGCGTGCGCGCCGGGAAGCGCGAGGGAGTTTCCTGCCGCCCTCGGAGCCGCTGCCGTGGTGGAGCCCCGTAGCCACATCCCGGCTCGGAGGTCGCAGCGGTGCCTGCAGACGCAGCGCTCGGCTCGCGCCGCTCCCGCGCCGTCGCTCACGGCCGGCACGTCGCGCGGGGAGCGGTGACGTAGCTCCGGCTGCCGCCAGCTCGCGAGCGAGCGGGAGGAAGGAAGCGCCGGGGAGGAGGGAGGCAGCTCCTCCAACCTGCCGCCCTTGCGAGGGTGGGGGGATCCCGTACGCGCAGCACGGGGACCCGCCGGCTTTGCCCTCGACGCCCTGCTGTCTGCTCCCTCCTGTGGTCAAAGGGGTTGCCCGAGCGCTCGGTTTAGGATGGTGGGGAGGGCTCGCTTCGCCGCGCGGCGCTGGGACGCTGTCCTGCCCCCGGGCACAGCCCCTCCGCGAGGACGAGGACAGGCGGGAATGGGAGAGGAGCCCGGGATACAGGGTGGGGGCAGGACCCTGGCGCAAGGACGGGGCTGGGATGCGCCGGGGCAATGCCCCTTCCTTTCGTCCGTAGTCCCTTACCCAAAGAGCCAAAGTCTCTGAGCTCGGCCGAGACTGAGAACCGCCTCCGTTTCTCTCTCACGCTCCGGTGTCCCCGTTCCACCTCAGACAACCTTGCACGTGTTTGTTCAGTAAGCGCTGGCCTGCGTCTGCCCTTCCTCACCGGCTGTCCTCCCGGGCCTGTCCCGGCCAGCTGCAATCGGCTCAGCGCCCGGGGAAAAGCTACCGCTGGAAAACAAGGACGTGGGGTTGCTGGCTTGGCCCGGCTGGCGCCGCGCTCCGGGCATGACGCAGGGACAAACTCCTCAGCAAGGACAGTTGTCGTCCCGCTTGAGCGTCCAGGACTGTGGTGGCATCCGTCCCCGGGAACCGCAGCTCGGGGGCTCCCCGAGTGGCTGCTTGTCGCAGTCCAGCACCGGGAGTGGAGCAACTTTGGCTTTTGCTTGTTGATTGGGACCTTCACTGCACGGCCCGACGGGCAGGACGGCGCGGGTGCCAGCGCCGTGCTCCCCCAGGCAGAGGCTGCACCCCTGCCACCCCCCCCCCCCCAGCCTGGCAGCCGGCCACTTCGAGGCCAGCCGAGGGCCTCTTTGGGGCCATCGTGTTTGGGAGGATCCCTCAGGTCCGTCACAGTCACTTCCAAACTGGGCCTGGATGCAAACCGCAGGTTTTTGACTTTAAATATGGGGTGGGGGGGGGCGCTTCCTGCACAGGAGCCTGCTCAGCATCTGCCCTTCAGGCCCCAGCGAGGGGGCAGGCAAATAGTGCGCACGTGGAGCTGGATTTGGCCCTTGCAGTCCTTGGGCAATGGCTGGAAGGGTTTGAGGCTGGCTCTCAAACTGTGTAAGGGAGGATCTTTTCAAGAGCAGCGTGAACTAGCTGTGCCTGGCTTGGGTAGCAGGGCTGCGGGAGCGGAGGTCTCCATGCCGGTGCCCGGCCGTGCTCGCTGCGCGTCCCGCGTGTGTTTGTGCTGGCAGACCAGCTTCCTGGGCACTGGAGAGCGCTTTCAAAGCAAGCGCAGGTCCAGAGGAGGTGGCTGGACTGATCCTGGAAGGAGAGCCCTGGTGAGAGGTATCACAGCTTCAGCTGTGATTTTTCTGGCAGCAAAAGGGAACCAGGGTCATGTCCTGCTGGCCCGATGCTTCCTGCAGGCCACAGCAGCACTGTCAAAGAAGGACACTGTGTGGGAAATCATGTTTTAAGAAGGACAGTGTGGTCTGTCCTACCCAGGAAGCAAGACTTCCTAGACCCTGCCCGTTACAGCTCTCTGTCCATCTGAGGATGGGGCACGGACATCACCCAAGTGTGACCTCCTTTGCCCAGCTGCTATGATGTGCCGCATTTCTGGGATAAATAACTTGCCATGGTTGGGCTCACACGAATGCAGGCTTCCCTTGAGCGTAGGTCCGCTGAGGCTGCTTCCCTCGCAGACAGGATCCTGTGGCACGACCGCCGGGCAGCACTGGGGGCTCCGATACCCCTGCACTCTCCATGGGTTGGGTGCATCGTGCCCAGCACGTGCCAAACTAATACAAAAGCCTCAAACACAACAGGGAGCACCTTTGGCTTGTAGAAGAGCCCAAAGGACTCTGCACCGTGACTGCAGGCTCCCAGCACCTTCTGGCAGGCTTGGGCCCATAGGACAAAAGCTCCAGGAGAAGGGCAGTGCCAGGACTATGCTTAGCCATGGCCTGCCTGTCCCCTGAACGCTGGCTTTCACGCCCTGTCCTCTTTTCCTCCATACCCTGTCTTGGCCTTGCCTCTGTCCTAGTCCTGACCTGCTGACTTGGCCATATCCTGCCTGGTGCACAGGCCAGAGGCAAATTGCGGCAGCATTTCAGCCAACAACCTGTTCATCCAGGCACTGAGAACCAGCAGCAGTGCAGAAAACGCTGGTGGCGGTGAGCCCTGGAAGCCGTGCGCGTTGTCTGCCCTCCTCCCAGCGAGGGGTGACTCTCATCCATCCTGTTGCTCTGTGACGGTCTGTTCTTCCTGAACAACCTTCCTGGAAAACAAGGTCCATGCGTGAGAGCCACGAGGCATTTCTCTGCTGGCTTTGCAAAGCTGCTCCGGGGCAGTGAGAGCCTGGAGGTGCCTGCCAGCTTTGGGAGGGCCCTGAGGGCGGAAGGCAGCGGCATTGGGCTGCTCCAGTGGAAGCAGGTGCTCCAGGCTCCCTCCCGAGGAGCTGCAAGGAGGAGGGATGGGGAAAGGCCACTTTCTCACACCTTCTCAGGCCCCAGGGCTTTCCCAGCCGCAGGAGGGTGGCACAGTGACCTAGGAAGCATCAGCAGCTCATTTCCAGTTGCAACTGTGATGAATTTAACTCTGTAAGAGCAGCTGATCCTGAAGATGCCAGGCACAACACTGCAGCCTTGGAGAGCTGAAGCCCCCCACGCCATGCAGGGGGGGCGCGTGGCGCTTGGCAGAGGCCAGGGTGAGGCAGCTGGGGCTGGAGACGTGGCCTTCCCCGAGGGCCCCGGGGTGCAGGGACTGCAGGTTGCACAGCTGTGACGGGCCTCCACGCTCACCCCATCATGGAGCACAGCTGCTGTGCACCACGCTGGTCTGGGTGCTCAGCCGTGCTGCTGCTGCAGCCTTCCCCTGCTCTTGCTGCCGGATGGCTCAGCTCGCCAGCGSTGGCCTCGGGGGGACTGAAGGGGGGCTACGTGCTCAGGGCTTGAGCACCAGCTCTGGGACATGCAACCCTACATGGAGGCAGCAGCTGTCTTCCTGCCTGCCTCACCTGCTGGGAGGTCTCACTGCAGCTCTATGCCCAAGAGCTGCCTCCAAAGCCTCGTATACGTCTTCTTTGCTCCCTATAGAGCTTGGGGGACTCGGAAAAGGGGCAGAAGGCAGGGTAGGAGGGATGCAGCTGGTCTTCAGTCCCATATACACACAACTCCCTGGCCAGCCTTGCGGGACCCGGAAAGCACCTGGTGCTGGGGGGCTTCCAGAGCAGGGGCCTTGTGCCCTGAGCCCGGGCTGCACGTTTGCCGTTGCGGGATGTGATGTGGCCAAGCCCAGCCGCCCAGCAGAGCCCTGCTGACCCTGGCCCTCTCTCTTGCAGATGTTCATGAGGGCCCAGTTTGACTACGACCCCAAAAAGGACAACCTGATCCCCTGCAAGGAAGCGGGGCTGAAGTTCCAGACCGGCGACGTCATTCAGATCATAAACAAGGACGACAGCAACTGGTGGCAGGGCCGCGTGGAGGGGTCCTGTACCGAGTCGGCAGGCCTCATCCCCTCTCCGGAGCTGCAGGAATGGTAGGTTTCCGGGCAGGGAATCCTGGTCCAGGCACAGGCGCTAGGCTCAGTACAGCCGTGCCCCTGCCCCAGATGCGTCCCCGGGCCTGGCAGCTGGATCTCCATCTCAGGGCCGTGTCTGGGGGTCGGTGTGGAGATGCTTTGCTGTGCATGGCGAGCGTTGGGTTTGTGCCGCAGGGTGGCAGGAGGTAGGGGTGCTTGGGCTGTCTCACCGTGGCCAGCTTGATCCACCAGCCCCATGAGGGTACGGTCGCTGGATTTGGCTAGATCGCTGGATTTGGGGGGGCGGCACACCCACCCACCCACCAGTGAGCGTACGCTGAAAGGACTGTGACCGTGTCGGGTAACCCTGGTGTCACTGCTGGGAAAAGGAGGCAAGCATCCCTTCAGCCGCCCCAGGGTGAACTTCACCTGCCCCAGCGCTCGTCCTGCTCCTCTTGCCCTCGCGCGCCCGAGGGACGATCCCGCTGCTCCCCGGGGCTGCAGGGCGGCACGCGGGCCACGGTGGTGTCCTCCTCTCTCGGCAGGCGCGTGGCGAGCGTCACCCAGTCCAGTCAGAGCGAAGCCCAGAGCTGCAGCCCCTTTGGGAAGAAAAAGAAGTGCAAAGATAAATACCTGGCCAAGCACAGCTCAAGTAAGCGCGAGCCGGGCGCCATCGACAGCCCTGGCCGTCACCCTTGCGTCTGGGCAGAGGCAGGTCTCCCCCGGGGGGTTAAACCGAAAGGCTCAGCTGTGCTGGCAGTGGGACCCCAGGGCTGGCAGCCTTTTGGGGAGGGGGGTCCCTTCTCCAGAGGGCTCATCCTCCCCTCTGCCACGTCCCCGTTACGAGAACACGCTGGCACGACCGCGGCGCCCGGGCTGCACGGCGGTGCCCGGGGCCAGCGGAGCGCGGGCGTCGGGCGTCAAGCGCCGCCAGCTCCTCTGCTCTCCTCCCGTGCCTCCCCGGCACYGCAGCCTCGGGAAAGGGAGCTCCTGGGCTACCAAATCCCGCCGGCTGCTGAAGGCAGGGCAAGCCTTGGCCTTGCCGCTGCTCAGCGCTGCGGGAAGCGGCCAGAACGGCTCCCCGCGGCCACCGAGCAGCGTCCCTGGTTCGGCGGCGAGCGTGCCCGTCGGGCGCCCGCGTCAATGCCCCGTAACAGGACCGTGCTAAGCACCGCGCCAGCGAAGGCGCCGACCTGAGGACGTGCTGGCTCCTAGCCCGGCCAGCAGCTCCGAGCGCTGACAAACAGGGCCATAAATCAGCCGGATAAATAAAGCTCCCCCAGCAACAAGTTCTTTGCAGCTTCCCGCTGCCTCCCTACCCCCTGCTCCCGGTTCCTGCTAGGCTGAGCAGAATTACTGGGTGAGAAAAGCTCTGGCTTCTCCTTCTGGGCCTGTCGGACCAACTTCTCAGCAGCCCCTCCACAAGCCACTTACTGATGCCTGCTGATGCCGGGGCTCTGCTCCCAGAGGAGCCAGCCAGGGCTTCGCTCACAGCCCTCGTTGCTCCCTAGATTTTGCCAAAGGATCAGTCCAACACACACACACATGGTCCTGCTGTTGGGGGCAAGCCCGCCCTGACCGCCCTCTCTGTCCTCTGCCCCAGTTTTTGACCAGCTGGATGTGGTGTCCTACGAGGAGGTGGTAAGGCTGCCTGCTTTCAAGAGGAAGACGCTGGTGCTCATAGGTAGGTCCTGCCCCGCGTCTCCTCCTGCAGCGTGGCAGGGCTCTGCGTCATGGTCCCTTGGGGAACCAGGGCTGAACGCAGGCCAGGGCAGCATTGTCCTGCCCAAAGCAGATCCCAGGCCAGGCCCCGGAGAGCTCTGCACCTTCCCTCGGACGGAGGGCTGCAGGGGGGCCCTGGCCTCTCCTGCCTGCCTCCTCTGAGCCCAGCTCCAGCGTTCRTCTCCCCTTCCGCGCAGGGGCCAGTGGCGTGGGTCGCAGCCACATCAAGAACGCTCTGCTCAGCAACAACCCGGAGAAGTTCATGTACCCAGCCCCGTGTGAGTAACCACGCTGGGGCGAGGGGCGCGCGGCCCTGCCCCGGCACCCCCCCCCCCCCCGGGGCAGAGCACACGGCAGGTTTCCCCTCACCTCCTCCTTCCTGAGCCAGCAAGGCCCAGCACAGCCAGGACCTTCTGACAGCAGATGAGACAGGAGGTGGGGAAGACGTTCCTCCAGCACTTCCCAAGCCCCCCACAGCAGAGGCCACCACGCAGGSCACCGCAGGGCCCCTTCCCTGCTGCCTGGACATAGCCAGCAGATAGCCCCAAGGCTGCAACCACCCGTGTTGCAGAGACACCTTGGTCTTCACGTCCCAGCGCAAGGCTGCAGTGCCTAGATGGCTCTCCTGGGGCTGRCTGAGCAGGGATGAGTTGCCTTCTCATCCCAAGCAGGAAGGAGTTAAAAGGGAACTAGTAGCCTCATGTTGGAGGTACCAGGGTCCTCTCTGCTCTTCCTTGCCCCAGCCCCAGCGCTCAGCCTGCGAACATGAGACCTGCTCCCCTGCCCCAGTCACCCGGAGCAGAGGCCACCCAAGGGGTGCTCTGCGGCAGCAGCCACTCCAGTCCATCCCCAGGTCCTTCCTGGGGGCCAGCACCCGTCTGAGGGCACCAGGCATTTCCTTCCCTCCCCAGACACCACACGTCCCCAGAAGAAGAACGAGGTGGACGGGAAGGACTACTACTTTGTCTCCACTGAAGAGATGACCCGGGACATCTCAGCCAATGARTTCTTGGAGTTTGGAAGCTACCAGGGAAACATGTTTGGCACCAAGTTCGAGACGGTGCACAAGATCCACCAGCAGGACAAAGTTGCCATTTTGGACATCGAGCCCCAGGTAGGGAGCACGGGGAGGGCCAGGCAGGACTGAAGCTGCCCTGGCTCCAACTACCTTGTGCTGGCCACCTTCTCCAGCAGGCTGCCCACCCGTCCTTCGCAAAGTGACAGCGAAAGGCCAGGGAGCGCTGGAGGGGGGGGGCACCGCTGGTCCCAGGACATGGGTACGGTGAGGGACCCATGCCAGGACTCCTGCCCCAGCATCACCCGCTCGCCCCCTGGCTCAGGAGTCCACCCCCGGAGCCCACAGCCCCCGACGAGGTGCTGCCCCCCCTTAGCCCACCCTCACGCCCCAGCTGGGGGACGGCGGACAGCCCCGCACCACGCAGCGTGGGGCAGGAGGGGCAGCAGCCAGCCGGCAGCGCTCGCTCCTGCCCCGAGGATCGGCCGCGCTCCGGTAACTCCACGCGCTCTCTCCGCAGACCCTGAAGATCGTCCGCACGGCCGAGCTTTCCCCGTTCATAGTCTTCATTGCCCCGACGGACAAGGCGGAGCAGGTGAGCGGCGCGCTGCCACGAGGCTACGGCTGTGTCCCCCTTCTGCCAGGCTTAACCTGTCCCCAAACACCATGTCTTAAGGCAGGGGGGAGAAGCCAAACAGCAGCCCAGGGCTCTCCCTGCTCCATAACCAGGAGCAGCTTCCTCCTCCTCCTCTACACTGATTTTTGAGAACAGGGCAACTTCAGCAGCCCAAGCCCGAGAAATAGGAATCGGAGACTCCTGCAGCCCTAGATGCTCCCCTGATTTCCRCTCCCCGCAGCAAGCCTTGCTCCTGTAGCATCATCAGCTGCTAGCATGCGGCTGGGTGCACAGCTCAGCACCCAGGGGCCCCGTCTCCAGCCGCAGCAGCAGGAGAGCGAGTTCCCCTGTCATCAGCTATGCAACCGGCACACGCAAACAGCAGCTCATTCCATTCTTTGGCTCATTAAGATGCTAATTCCTCCAAAATCAGGACGAAAGCGGCACTGACGCTGCCGTTAACTCATGCAGCACCGCGCTCCCCGCGGCGGGCTGGCAGCCGCAGCCGCTTCCCGCTGTTGCTGCCTCCCCCGACACGCCGCAGCCCGGCTGACACYGCCGGCGAGGGCTGACCTCCCCAGGGAGCGGTGAACCGGCGGGAGAAGAGCCCCGTGACCGAGTGCCGCTTGCGGCCCCAGAGAGAGGAATCACCTGCTGCCGCAGTGGGCAGGGCCAGCCCGGCTGATGCACGCGCTATGTTTAGCCATCTGGCACGGCTCGGGTATCGGCTTACTAGAAGGGACAGAGCAGGGCCAAAGCGTGACCTAGCAGAGCTCGGATGACCCAGGCAAACTGTTTATCGCTCTCCTCCCCCCCCCAACGATAGCTGCTGAGCAACAAACAGCAGAGCTGCAGCGATCACGTCATCCCGGGCTCAGCTCCCCCCAGACACACGGAGCCGCACGTGTTTCAAGCTCCGCTAGAGATGAATGCAAATCGGTCTGGACTTCCCCGTTGAGGGCATTAACCACGCCGAGGACCCTGCTGCCGGGGCACCCCTGCTAGCTGCTGGGCTGCGGGAGATGAGCCACATGGGCGGGAGGGGGCAGGCGGCTTTCCCGAGCTGAGCTCCCCATCCCTGCACCCAGGGCCACCCCGGCTGCTGCTCACACCCAGGAGCAGCACCCCGGCCCAGCGCGGAGCCTGCGCATGCCCAGCACCCCAGGAGAAAGGCGCTTGCTGCCCAGTTAAAGGGTCTGTGGAGGAAGAGACAGCAGTGGGCTGGGGGCGACGGGGACAGCCCTGCCGGCAAGCTCCGTTCTGGCCGCAAGYCAGGGGAAGGGACCACCTTGCAGCGACCGTACCCTCAAACCAGCCTCAGGCCTTGAGCTGGCTGCGCCGTGCAGCGGTAGCCACGAGCAGCCTGCTGCTGGGTGAACCTTATCGCCCTAGGGAGCTCTACAAAACATCCTAAAGATGAGCACGAGGCCAAGCAGAGCTRGCCTCGCTCCAGCAGGTAACCTGATGCTCACAGCGTCGCCTAAAAGTCTAGCAGAAACCCACAGACACCTACTCCTGGGAGACGCAGCAGCGCGCTCAGCCTGTCAGGAGAGATGCAGGGATACTCTGTGCTCTGATAATGAGCAACAGGTTGGATTAGATGTTTTGTGGGTGAGAGGAAGCTTGTCTGTCGGGGTGAGCTGTGCAATTCCTCCCCTGCCTGGTCTTCTGAGCACTCTCCCGTTTCTTGCAGTCAGAGGCTTTGCAGCAGCTCCGGAAGGATTCAGAGAGCATCCGGAGCCGATACGCACACTACTTTGACCTGTCACTAGTCAACAACGGGGTGGATGAAAGCCTCAAGCTGCTGCAGGAAGCCTTTGAGCAGGCCTGCAGCTCCCCGCAGTGGGTGCCCGTCTCCTGGGTGTACTGAGAGCGCGTCCGACCCCAGCCGCTTCCCATCAACCCAGCCTGCAGAAACGGGGAGAAGAGAAACCTTCTCCTCAGCTTCCCCGATCGACACACAGCCCAACACAACTCCCTGCCTCCGCCGTTTCATGGACACGGTCTCAATCGATCCATCGCGCACAGGGTCTGCAGATCTCCTCTCCTGGGGGAACGCAGGACGGAGCCCGCCCAAGGGATGAAACGCCAGTGCTAAGTTACAGGCGACCCCAAGGCATCCCCCTAGCTCAGAGCACAGCTCCCCGCCTCGCCAGGCGGGCGAAAAAGCACAATCCTGCTGTAGCACCCAGCTGATCTTGGTCTCTGCATCAGTCCTGAGGCAAGCTGTAGCACAAGGGCCTCCTAGGAAGACATCCTCTGCCATTGCGGGTGCGCAAACTGTGCACCACACACACTTTGAAAGCCTGGCTCATGTTTGTAAGGCTTCAGGGAAGCCCACAGCTCGGGAGGCTTCTCACGGACTGCACCAGAGCTCCTACCTACAAGGGTTTCCCCTCACAAACGGGGAAGACCAGAGAAGGGGTGAACGTGGATTCGACAAGGGAGGCTTGGAGCATGCTTTCACCAGGCAGGGCTCCCCCCCCGCGTTCGGGTTTGGGGTTTCTGACTCACCCTGTGCAACTGTAACTTGTAAAAACGCCCTGTATTTCAATTCTCACTGTGCAACTCCAATTGTTATAGGCTGGACAGAAATTCAGCAGCAGCTGAGTAAGTCCCAGAGACCAACCCCAGAGGGACAGTTCATTAAGTAAATTAGAGCCAGTAAATTATCCATTGCATGCAGTAGAAACAGTGTCTCTACAAAGATCATCCAGGCATGTTTTCCAGAGTCTAGGGTGTCTCGCACACTGTATGCAAACGTAAAAGCCACCCACACAACGGGATTCCTTCTTATGCAGGAATGTACTGACGCACAAGTCCCAGCCTGACCGCGTCCAGGAAGCTTCACCATGGCTCCTGGGCAAACCATAGCCATCGTTTTGGAGAAAGGATCTCATTTGCGTGTTCAGCAGTCGGCAGTGGGAGAGGGGAAGGGGGTTAAGAAGCCTTGTGCAATTCTTTTAAGGATGCCAAAAATAAAATCTGTTAACGTGCAATAGGGACCTTTGTTCTGATCCACTGCAGGGAAACAACGAGCAGCAATAAACGTGTGCTGAAACATTGCCACGACTCGTGTTTCGCATCTTAGGCTGAGCCCTTGCTCCCAGCTGAAGGTCTGCTCCCACCTCCCCGAGCTGGGCACGCTCAGGTAAGGCAGGCCAGGACCAAATGGGTTCTCCAGCCACTGCCAAACCCTTCCTACAGCTCACCCCAGCGCAGGCAAAGGAAAGAAAATACCCAACTTCCAGGCCTGTGCCCCCCTGGGTGTTCCCCACGGGGAGGGCAGCCTCCAAACACCTCTAGTTCAGCGCTGGGGAGTCCCTGCTTCAGGCCTGACCAGCAGCAAGGGCCCCTCCAGTGACAGCCCTGGCTGACACCACCACTGCTCCGTGCCCGTAGCTCCTTCGGGCAGGCAGCGCAGAGGCACGTGGAAGGGACAGCCACTACCTCTTCAGCAGCGCGCGCGTGTGTGTTAACTGCCTCCCCACGAACCGACCTGGCAACACTGACCTCCAAGAGGAGCCAGGTGAGCAAGAAGAATCACCCACTGAAAAATAGGGGTTGTTTTATTTTTCATGTAAAAAAGGAGTAAATAAAAATCAACTTTTTCTGCTCAGCTCCTGACAGCCACCAGCTGCTGGCCCCACTGTCCACATGCCTCACTAGCTTCGGAGGGGAGAAAAGTCAGACCAGGAAAGAGACGATCAGACAAAAGCAGGGCTAAGACAACACTACGGTCTCTGCAGGGATAGAAACTCAGAACAAAGCAGCCCAGATCCTGCCCCACCAAAGGGCTGAAATCCCAGCTCAGCACTACTCCTGCGATGGAGGAGACCTCCTGCTCCCAGTGAGCCACCCCAGCTACAGGAAATTAGGACAAGTCATTCTGAAACCGCTGAAGCTTCGCACCTAGTGCCCCTCACAGAGCTGCCTTTGGCCAAGCTGCAGCCCCAAAGGCCTCCAGTCCTGACAGCCCTTTAGAGAAGCATATGGGCCCACCGCTTCCTGGGCACTTTGCCCTGCTCCCCAGCAGTGTCCCCATTTCCAGCCTCTGGAGCATATTAGATACCAAAAACAGGGAAGGCAGCTGAGCGCGCTGCAGTCCCATTCTAGCAGTCGGGCATGGAAGAGCACAAAAAGCCAGCAGGAGGTAGGCTCCAGCAGCATCACTGGGGCACTGGGTCTGTGGAACAGACAGCACAACTAACAAGCAGGTCCCCACACTACAAAGCGAAAAAGCAGGAATTTTATGTTCTAATCTTTTTATGATAAACTTAAAAAAGTACCAAAGAATATCCTTTGGTAGAATATGTGATCTCTGCTGGCTGAGGGTCAAGCCAAGAACATGGTGAGCTTAAAACCAGGGGCCTTAAAATAACCGATTCAACCATCCCCATGCCAAACCCATTCAGATGGGCAATGACTGGGCAAGTTCACGGGCATCAACACATTCTGCGACTGTCAGGTAACAGCTCTGACCTTGGAAGAGAAGGAAGAAAGAGGCAGGACAAGAGAGGGGGAAAGCATATTCCTCCTTCTCATAGTGAAAATGGAGACACCAAGAGCTGCAACCTCCCTGAAGATACCACTTCCATTGGCATCAAGGCRTCCAGCTTCCCAGAGCAGTCCAGTGCAGGGGCAGTCAGGCAGGCACCCCTCTCCTCTGGCTACCCTTAAAACAGGATGAGGAGAGGTACCTAAACAGGGCACACCCTGGGCAAACACACCCTCTCGCTCATATACACAGCGGAAAAGGAGCTTGGAACTTGCTGGCCCCGCTGCCAGATGGCCAGTCCTCTTTTTCATCAAGGCCTCAGACTCCTCCCTCCCCACCGATGAGGTCGCCTGCTTTGGACAGATCCAGTCGCTTACTCCGAGCTCTCTTCTACCTCCTTTTGTTTCTTCTTCTTCTTCTTCTTGGTGCTGGTCTCACTGGTCTGTGAAGAGGTTGGAGAGATCAGRAAGGAATCGAAAAGGAATCATTTACTGCTCATTTCTGGGGAGGCATCTGGCACCACTGGAATGAGGCATTCGCAGAAACACGCATCTTCGCTTCCCCTTCCCACACTCTCAGCCCCAGATATCCGAACACCGCAGCCCCACTCCAGATCCCGTGCAGGCTCCCCATGGCTGCAATTCCCCCCACCCAAGCACCACACAAGCACGTTTACTACAAGCCAGCATCACGCTAGGCCTGGTGCCACCCTCCAGCAGGGGCCTGTTACAGGGCACCAGAGGTGGCCTGGCAGGAACGGGTACCCACCAAATGCCCCAGGCACCGAGGGATGCTCAACCCATACGCTCCATCCCTTCCCCACTGCAGATCCATCCCCACAAGCCTCACCTGCCCAGTATGTCTCACCCACCCTCATCCAGGCCAGCTCACGAACAAGCCTACATTGAGACATCTTCCCTCTGCCTGGGGGGACCCCGGTGCTTTGAGGACATATACAGCAGGATGCTGACATGTTTATCCTAGAGGCAYTAGGAACAATCTCTCCCAGCGCTTGGACCACACCATGGCAGCCCCCAGCTACGTACCACTTCCATTTGCTCTCCTCCACTCTCAGCAGCCTCTTTGGCCTTCTTGTCTTTCTTCTTCTTTTTCTTTTCCTTTTTGCTCGGCTCATCTGGCGGTGGAGTGGCAGGGGACGGTGGGGTCACAGCCTCCTCACTTTCACTCTCCGACTCTCGTTTCCTCTGTTAGGGGAACATGTCGTCAGACAGGTCATCTCCCAAAAGGGCACAAGTGATGAGCTGTTGGCTGATGCAAGCTCAAATCGCTACTGCCTTGACAGACTCAATCCAACTCCTCAGCCCATTTGGAATAGGAGAGTGAGCTACCAATGGCCAGAGGTCCCTTCCAGCATACACTGTCTAGCATTCCCCTCTATCAGCTTGTATCCCACAGTTCCCAATGCTCCCTGCACCCCATAGTCTCCAGAGTTTGAAATGCAGCTGCACCCCCCTAAGAGCACGCAGAAGCCCTGCCTGGGAACATCAGAGGCAGCATCTGTATAAAATGTGTAAGGACAAAGGCATAAAAGGACACTTCAGAAACTGCCCATGGTTTCAGAAAGGTTCTCTGGAATAACATTCCTCTACTGTGGCTCTATCAAACACATTGCCTTGGATGTTGCAGCATGTACAGCTCAAGTCAGAGCTCCTCATATCCCCTGACTGCGCTACAAGAGTCACAAGGCCCAAAACAGACCTGATTATACCAGACACTCCTGGCGATACTCACTTTTGGAGCCCTCTCCGGCTCTGAGACAGCTCGGGGGACTGCTGCYGCCTCTTTCTTGATGGTATCCCTGAAAGAGAAGAGATCCCAGACTGGGCAGGACTGTCGCTACCTTGCACCGGCCCGGACAATTACAAAGCTCCTTCCCCCTCCCAACAGCTCCTCAGCCCAAGCCAAGCATTGGGGCAGATGCTCAGTGTAGGGAAGGCCCGCAGCCCGCACCAGCGCCCGGCTGGGCTGGACAACGGCAGGGCCTCCCCTCTTTCATTTAGCAGACTGACTCCCTCTGCAGCCACAGCATCAGGCTGCGGAGGGATAACCGTCTGCTCACACCTTTCGCTCCCCTGTGACCGCAGCAAACACAAGCGCACACAGCGGGGCCAGGCAGCAAAGACACCTTGCCAGGCGTAACACGGTCTAAGCACAAGCAGGAGCACCCAGGGCAGCACTTGCTGCGCGTAGCCTTCCCTCAGTGCGTCGCTCCGAGCCCACCACCCTCTGCTCACCTGTAATCCACATACTCCTTCTTCCACGAATCCGGCGTGCTCTCGTTGGGCTTCCCGTGCTTGTCCAACAGACCCTTCTGGATCATCATCTTTTTCTGGCTGGCCTGAAAGCAGAGCACAAAAACTCACACTGCAGCTCCAAGGCGCAGAAACCCTGCCGTGTGTTTCAGCCACGTGGCGCAAGAGCAGATATCCCAGCGACAGGCCAAGCCAACAAGTGTATCGTTACTCATCCGACACTTGCCCAAGGACCTCYGGACAATTAACAGAAAGCATCCCCTGCACAGCAGCCTCCCACCTCCCGCTTCCTCCCTCCCTGTGGTTATCTCCTCAGTAAAGGACGGCTAAGTTGGTGGCAGCAGCAATAAAGCCAGAGAAAGAGGCCTGCCCAGCACTTCGCTTGCCTGCGCTCAGATCCTTGACCAGCTTTCTGCAGCTCAATGACCCGCTGCGTTGCAGCTGCACCACTGCAACTGCTAAGGCAAGGCAAGAGCTCTTCACCAAAGGTTCAGAGAKACTCCGGCTAGGCTGCATCACGCTGCAGCTAGGCTGCATCACATTTGCTGCGAGATAAGCGTGGGCACATCCCCAGCACCTTCTGCCCTTCTCTCGAACCAGGGTGATGCCATGTGCCACCGCGGCTTCACACCACGTTTGAAGCCTAGGCTGTAGCACTGGCTGAAGGGAAACTACAGGTCAGATGGAGCTAGAGCTGACTGCTGCTACAAATCTGCCTACTCCCAGGATCACCAGCTGCACAAGAGAGGAGAGGGATCCGAGGTGCACAACCCGCAAAAGGTGTTCCTACYGCTCCTGTCCTTCAGGCAGCATTTAGTTTCTTTCCACACAGTTTTGCATTTCTGCACTGTCACAGTTTTGTGAGAATAAAGAGAAGCTCCTTTCTGTCCCCTCCTGAGCCATCAGCATTGGGTGATAGATGAAGGTCATCTTTGCACAGAGTGCTCGTGCCATCTAGGTGACATCATTTGGCTCTTTACAGAAGGAGGGTTCATGCGCAAACCTGAGAAGCCCAAACCTGAGCATTGGCGACAGCCCAGTTCCCTGACACAGCTCAACCCACAACAGGAGGGAAAGCCGGGCTCTCCTCCGGCACTGAGCTGACACGGCCCCGGCACTGGGAAGTACCACTGTCGCGGCTCCAGAGAAGCACCGGGGAATTTACAGAGGGGCCCAGGAGAAGAGGKGGGGCCCAGCTCTGCCCRAGGGTGCCCAARCCCCACAGYCCAACAAGCTGAGCCCCCCTCTCCTCCCCGGGATCCAACACGGCACCAACACCCTGCTCACCTTGGGACCGAGGCCCCATTTGCGGGGATACGTGTCCCTCTCCATGATCACTCTCTTGATCTTCGCCACTACTCCGTGGTCACAGGTAGAAATGACCGCGGTGGTCATCAAGGCAACCGCTGCAGAAGKGGGCAGAAAGTCCACAAACACTTTAAAACCCAGCCAAGCCACAACAGCTCAGATGCATAAACCTGCTGCATTTGGCCTGCTCTTCCTGCATCACCACMACCATCAGGCGGCTTCCCCCCCCCAGCCCCCAACAATGCCACATCCCCCCAAAACCTCACTGGAAGGGATTTCTGGGCAAGCCCTTCAGAGAGTCACGCTGTTCAAAGCATCAGAGTCAGGGATTAATAACAACAAAGGCACAAACCCTCRGGCTTGTGCCAGAACATCAGGTCTGGATGGTGAACAGGGCGAGCCCGTCACCGGACAAGGGCAGAGCTCCATAAGCAGACGTCAGAGCACTTCTGCTAGCTGTCACAGCACTTCTGCTCAGGTCAAGGAAATGCAGCGTGTTTAAAGATGCGGCTGAACTGAGCCACTACATAAAGAAGCAGCGCTGCTCCCTCCAGACTTCCCAGCAGTTTGTAGAGCCAAACTGGAGGAGACTAATCCTACCAATACACGTTAAATGTTTGTTGCTAGCTCCCTGAAACAGTCGCTGCAGCCATTACCGACAGCAGGGTGGAAAGGCTCAGCTGTATYGCAGCGCTTCACCTCCAAGGCCCCTCAACTGCAGAGCACCCGGCCACGCGGCACCGAGCACTGCTGCAGACAGACCCTTCTGTATGGTACCTTCAGCACATGCCACCTGCCCGGCTTCTCCCAAGAACCCAGTTAGGAAAAAGCACCATTTCAAGTCACTTCACAGAAGCTGGGAGCCACTCAAGTCCCTTTACACTGATCTCCTCCGTAGGTGTGACGTGCCAGGTGGTAGTACGTGATCAGACATCATCCCTCATCTCGGTGGGGATGGAGCCCCCACGGAGGGGGGCTCCARCCCTGCCAGCACACCTCGCTCCTGCAGGCAGCCAGCCACAGGCCCCAGCAACCCCCAGTAGGACACTGGCAGACTGCGGGGTCTCCRGAGGCCGCACAGCACCCAGACCCTAGAACAGGAACCCGGGTGCTGCAGGAGGGCAGCGCCACTGCACTCAGAGAATGGATAAACTTCGTCATCACCTCACATACAGAGCACACCCGAGCCTCACGCAGCTGAAAGAGAGGATCCCTTCACGCCTGGCCAAGGACTGGCTCCGAAGCAAAAAGACAGCTTGTAGGCCAGGCGATAAGAGGTAATAGGAGCACAAGGGTTTCTGATGACCCTCACACAAGCAATGGATTACCCAGCTTATAACTTGGCTCTGATGCAGCTGCTGTTTCTTAACCTCCTGCTCAATGCCAGCTGCCTTGCATCCTAGCTTGCTAGGCCAAGCCACCCCACAATTCCCACCAGGAAGTGCTATTTAAGCCTTCTGTGAATGGGAACTCATTTGTCACACATTCACTGGCATGTAGTCTTATTTCTGCATTTAGCCAGGCACAAGAAGAACAGGGAGCTTCATACCTAGGCATATGGCTTCTCCTTTTGTAGTGATGACAACAATCTCTTGATTAAGCTCAATGCCATCTTCGTACCTCAGGACACCAGGCAACATGATCTTGGCTCCATAGCAAATGGCATTAACCTGGAGAGGTGGGGAACAGCAGGTCTTACAGTCTATTGCAGAAGACAAAGCACCTTAAGAAGCGCCTCAAATCACTTTAGCTTCCCTTCGCCATTACTGTCCCAACAATAACATGCCCACACGTTTTGTATGGTGGAGAATGAGAAACAAATTTGAGGGCTTTGGAGAAAGCAAGCAAAGGAAAGCACCTGCCAGCAAACAGGCTGCGAGGCAGATCTCTTAGAGGCATCACACATGCTCCTAAAGTGAGGAGAGCACCATCTCTGCCATTCAGGTCTGGGCTCTTATATCTTACTGCTGATCTGGCAGCAGCCATACTAAGTCCTACATGATGCTACACACCATGAGGATCCTGATCCCCCATTTGTTATACTAGCTATACACATAGGAGGGCGCTTTGCAGATGTCAGCTGGCACTAACTCAGCAACTTACCGCACTGTCTTTCATAACTAGCCGCTTGTGTGAAGTCAGTAGCTTCTCTAATGGCAGGATAACCCTTCGCAGGTAGCTGTCGTCCTTGTTGTTGTCGTACTGCCATTGCGCGTCCAGCACATCATGCATAGTCACCATGTTGTCCTGAAAAGACACAACCCTTCTAAAACTTTCCAGTCAGCCACCRACTCGAAACAGACACAAGAGAACACAGCTAAAGACCAATGGCAAATACTGTGCTGAAAGGGAGCAGAGAAAAGATTCTGAACTCAGAAGTGTCAAAAAAAGCAACCTAAAAAAGGCAAGAACAAGTATTTTCTGTCAACAGTTTGAACCCCTCTGGCCCTGACCTTTGTTACAGCAGACTTCAACCATCTTAACTTCAGACTGCACTTGGATCTAGTATGTAAAGTACATGAAATATGAAGTGTGACCAAGCTTACACAAATACCTGGGACTTCTAGACAAAGGAGATCAGGGAGTAGAAGCTTAAATTAACCAGCTCCTCAAACTGCAACATGCAATAAATTCTTGAGGCAGCTGTGCATCCAGCACCTGGACTTCAAAAATGACTGCAAACGATTACATCTGTGATAAGAGCATGGATGGATGAGGAAGCACTTGCACTCTGATACTCCTGCTCTACAGGGAGAGAAATTGGTCCTGGAGCTCAGACTGGCAGTGGGATGCAGCTGGGCCCAGACTGAAAAGCCTACGCAGGAGTTCAGGATCACTGAAGGCTGGCATCCTCCAAGCGCGTCTCAGTGGAAGCACGCGCCTCGCACTGTGCTGCGACACCAAGTGGTTGCAGATAGCTAAGCAGACAGCTCACATTCCTGAACTCGTGGCACACGCCTGGCTTGTAGGCTGAGAAACACAGGTGGCTTAAGAAAACTTCCAGTCACCATGGTGCATTTCCCAGCCACTCACTGTCCCAAAGTTTAATTACCAGAACAGGGGCAACCACCCTGAACTGAACTCAACACTTTGGTTCAGACTGTCTATGGCAAAAGCTCCCACATTTTGAGGGCTGTTCACAAACATAACTTTTCCGAGCCACCACGCAGCTACACTTTCTTCTACCACTGTAAAAGTAACAAAGTTCTGAGGAACTTTCACAATTCCAGAATTGCCAGTTACAGTTAGTCACCACTCTACCTTCTCTCCCAGAATCCCTGAGCGCACTCTCCGGAGCTCTTGCATCTGTCCTCCAACACCGAGCAGCAAGCCAAGGTGAACGCAGAGTGTTCGGATGTATGTGCCTGCTTCACAGCTCACCCAGAAGATACCTGAAACACAGACCAGGCGAAGAGCACTTAAACATAAGTCTAGAAATGAACCAAGTCTAGAAGCTCTCTCTGAGAGAAGCTTTGTGTCTAGCCTCTCACAGAGCCATCAGCATTGGGTGATAGATGAAGGTCATCTTTGCACAGAGTGCTAATGCCATCTAGTTGACATCATTTGGCTCTTCAGTGAAGGACTGGGCTCTACAGACAAATAGATGGGATTTGTTTCTCAGCACACAGAAGCAAGGCAAGAAGCAGTTACTGCTTGACAGCAGCAAGACTTTAACAATCTTACGACATCTGCAAGGAATAGCAAGCAGCCTATTTCACAGGGACTTTATCAGCTGATGGTTGAAAAGAGAGAAGACAGTGCTATTTTACCTAATCTTCTCTCAGGGTCATACTCCACTAGCTTGCTCTCGTAGATGGTTCTGACTCTCAGCTGTCGCTTCACGGCAGCGATGAGGGGTGGTCGCTGAAACAGTGCGCCTGTCAGAGTTTCTATCGCCTGAGGGCGGAAGCAGAAGTAACAGGTCACACCTCTCCCATTAGCACACCTAATATAAAAGTGCCTTGGGTCTCCAGACATTAGGACCACTTCCATGAGCGAGAACCCACAAGGTTCATCATTGTTTGGCTAGGTCACATTTAAAAAAGCCGAAATGAACCAGGGATGTGGTCAAAATGCTGCCCCAGCTGTCAGTGAGGCACAGCTGGGCTTTCTCATCAGGTGGTAGTACGTGATCAGACATCATCCCTCATCTCGGTGGGGATGGAGCCCCCACGGAGGGGGGGCTCCAACCCTGCCAGCACACCTCACTCCTGCAGGCAGCCAGCCACAGGCCCCAGCAACCCCCAGTAGGACACTGGCAGACTGCGGGGTCTCCGGAGGCCGCACARCACCCAGACCCTAGAACAGGAACCCGGGTGCTGCAGGAGGGCAGCGCCACTGCACTCAGAGAATGGATAAACTTCGTCATCACCTCACATACAGAGCACACCCGAGCTCCATTCCTACCCTCTCATCTCCCAGGGACGCTGAACACTTTGCGCTTCAAGTGTCAGCACAGCTAACAGTGTGCAGAGACTTACCCTGGCCAGCTGGGCCTCACTTTCAATTGCATTGTGCAGCCGAACAATTCCCACATACTCTTTGCCTAAAAGAACGACAAGAGCAGTCAGGAGTGGCCACTTGCATTTAATGTTGACCTCAAGGTGCACACTGCTACACAGTCAAACATCTAGAAAGCCCACCAGATATCTTCGCAGTCACCTTTCCTAGACAGGGCAAGTAATTTATTATGCAGTTGCTTGCTCTTCCAACAAAAGAAAAAATCTAAGCTACAGGTATATTCCTTTRTCAAGTGTTACTTCACTGAACTTGTAGACTGAGGCCACCTAAAGCCATGAGTCCAGTTAGTACACAAATTCAGAAATGTTTTCCTTGACCTAAAACAGCACAGGCCCCTGACAGAGGGAAAAATGATCAAAACACTTGCAACAGCATGCGCATGTTTTCACTGGCTTGGAGCAAGATGGCTAAACAATCCTTGAATTTAAGTCCCTCAAGACCAAGAGTAGCCCTTTTGTAGACAGGAATGGAAATCGCCAGCTTGTCTTCAGAAGAACTCTGCACTTCCCCAGTCAGTTAGACTGAAAACGGTCCCAGGGCAGTAAACATACCTGCACTCTGCTGAGATTTGACCAGTCGTGTCGCCCTCTCAATGCACACAATCAGGCACCCAGTCACCTTAGGATCCAGAGTGCCACTGTGTCCAGTCTTCTCCACTCGAAGGATGCGTCGGATCCATGCAACCACCTCATGGGAAGATGGATTGGAAGGTTTGTCGAGGTTAATAAAGCCTGACCTAAAGTGCAAGATGACAGAGATTAGAAATTTAGCATCAGGGCAAACAGAGCAAGTGTGGAACCCTTGATGACTTGTCATGTCTGCCAAAAAAAAAAAAGGTATTTCTAAATGAAGAGCCAAATAAAAGCTTAGCCCCACAGCTGCTCCCACTGAGACCACAAGGAGTTACTCCGCCCACGGCTCCTCTGAAAGGCAGGTCATATATTCCAAGATCAAGCAATTCTCATCTCTTCAGACTGCTGATCACTATTCAGTACTTAAATCAAAACACTGCACACAAACTCCAAGCAGCCTCCATGACTTTCCATAAGACCCCTCAGAATTTCTCAGGCATTTGCATGCCTGTTGGCAGACCAGCCGCAAACCCAGAACAAAACAAACTTCACAAGAAGTGGCCAGTGGGTCCTATTTCCGGATTTACCATCTAACAGCGAGGTACAAAGGCAAGCAGAAAGGTACAAGAGAAATTCAGAACTCAAAACATCACAGACGAAAGCGGTCGCTGCCACTTATATTCAGCTGCCACCGTCACGAGATCACCTGAACATATTAGCTGTGAAAGAAAGATAAGAACACTCTTGCAGTTATTACACTCACCTAACATAGTCRGCGATTTCTCTCTTCAGGGGATTAGCACCAGAAGGAAGGGGTGTGTAGTGTGCTGTCAACACATTCAACTTATCAAAGTTCTACAAAATCCAAGCAAAAATTATCATAAGTAAAATGCTCTCAAGCTCACTGTGCCTCAGTTTCAGCAGTGCTTTACCCTAATACAGCTCCCCAGCTGTACACTGTCTGATTCGTATATGTATCTGAAAGCACCTTTTCCCAATTAAAAATGATCTAGGAAGGCAATCACAAGGTCTTTTTAGAAAGAGAAAGAAAAAATCCTCCACAGGAAAAGATGAAATGAAATGACAGAATGAAAAGCTTTAAAAAGTGAAATAAATCCAGTGTGCCTCAGCACCTCCGTACAAAGAGCTCAGAAGTCCATGTAGGCCACAGGCCACTCTCAAACCAAAATAAAGAAGAGCTAAAGAAATTCTGCACGGTCTTTACAAGGGATCATAATGTTACAGAGTAGYGTGCAAACGATAAGGCCAGGCGAATTGTATAGCATGATTTTTGCATGCAGTGGCTTGGCCTCTGCTTTGAAGGACACATAAGCTGTTTTTTTTGGGGGGGGGGGAAGGTTTACAAAACGCTGAGGAGGAGCGTTGCACCTGTACATGCCCGTTCTGAGAACAAAAGAAAAAGCACGAGCACGGGAAGCCCGTCGACGCCCACTACCTTCAGCAGCAACGGCCACTGGGACGTGTCCAGCTGGGCCACGCGGGACTCGGGCTTGATGAAGAATTCCTCCGTATGCTGAATATCCTGCAAACGGACGAAATGACCCAAAATCAGAGGGCTGAAAGGCGCCGGCCGAGCTTCCGCCCGCCACCACGTGCCGCCTCCCCACGCCTGCCGGGGCCGCTCCCCGGGCAACGGCTGCTCTTTACTCCGCGATATCTGGCTTAAAACGCTGCAACCGCTGCGGCGGGCGGGCCCGGGAGTCACCGGGCCCGGGGGTCACCGGGGGCGGGAAGAGCCCGCCGCTGCTC
>NW_020448752.1:1564293-1575850 GCF_003343035.1 Apteryx rowi
CCCCCGCTCCAGGTGCAGGCGGGCGGCGAAGGCGCCGCAGCTCTGCGCCGCCGCCACGTGCTCGCCGAAGCCGCCGCGCAGCGCCAGGCGCTGCCGCAGGTCGCGCTCCTGGCGCAGGAAGAGCCGCGCCGCCTCGGCCAGCGCCGCCGCCTCGGCGGGCCCGTGGAAGAGGCTCTGCGCGCAGCGCGCCACGGCCAGCTGGCACCAGGCCGCGTAGGGCAGGCTCTCCTGGGCGCGCAGCTCCCGCGCCAGCGCCGCGAACTGCTCCGCCGCCTCCGCCACGTTCGGCTTCCGCAGGAACCGCCGCCGCAGCTTGGCCGACACCAGCCGGTACCGCGACAGGAAGTCCCCGTCCCCGCCGCCGCCGCCGCGGCCAATGGGCGCCGGGTGCCGGAGCACGTGGGCGGCGCGGGGGGCCAATGGGCGCCGGCTCCTGAGGCACGTGGGAGTCGCGGGGGGCCAATGGGCGCCGGGTGTCCGGGTCACGTGGCCGACGTGGCGCGGCGTGGCCAATGGGCGCCGAGTGTCCGGGTCACGTGGCCGACGTGGCGGAGCCAATGGGCGCCGGCTGCCGGGGCACGGCGGGAGGCGGCCGGATAGGGGCGGGACGGGGCGCGGCCTCCCCTACGCCCCGCCCCAAGGGGGCGGGACCAGGCGAGTGCTGCGAGTCCTCCTCCTAGCAACGGGCCGCCGGGGGGGACACGGGGCTGCGGGTGGCGGCGGCGGCTGCGCTGGGCCCTGCCGGGGTCGGTCCCGGTTCTGGTCCCGGTCCCGGTCCCGGTGCTGATAACAACATAGCGAGAGGTGGGGGTGGGGTCAGCAGCAGCAGCGGGGAAAGGCCAGAGCGACTTTTTAGGGAGCGGTTGTGCTGAGGGGGTCTCGCTCCAGGGGGCCCTGGGGTCACGCACCTGCCGCTGGGGAGGTGCACGAAGGGGCTGCGCTTTTTTTTTAAATTTAACACACAATGGAATTTCCTTCTGCAATTCCGCTGGATCTGCCTGGGCATGAAGGTCTGTCCTGGTCATGTCCCACGCTCGGAAGAGAAGGTTTTGGCCTTCTAGAGGCTCAGCAAGGACCCGCTGATCTTATAAGCGGAGCCTCCTTTTAGATGCCCTCCTCTTCCTCACGTCACTGTATCGGCTCCAGTTTCTCCTCATTCAGTCCTGTGCAAGTGTGGGTTTAAAAACCTCAGTTTTGGGGAGGGGGTGCTTGGTAGGATGGCGGCTCCAGGCCCCAGCGCAGCCCCATGTTCCCGGGAGACACGGCACTGGGGCGGCAATGCCGAAGCTCGGCTGCTGTCCCCTAGCGCATCGCCGGGGGGGGGGGGGGGGGGGGAACGTGCCGCTTCGGCCTGGGGAGAAAGGAGATCGTCCACCATACTCCCCTTTTGGGAGGCACCGTCGGGAACGGCGTGAAGGGCGAACGGCCCTGAGGCTGCCGATCGCTTCGTGCCGAGCCGCTTGCCTTGACCGTAAAGGAAACAGGATATGGTACGGGGCACCGGCTTCTCAGAAGTGAGCATCAGCCCCTTCGACCCTGTGGCTTTCTCTTTCCGTCTGCTTTGCTGCCAGCCCTCCCGCCTCCGCCTCCCCCCGAGACCCGCCACGAGCATCACGAGGCCCCGGCTCCTCTCACCGCACTTTTTCCCCCCAGCCAGGGAAACCTGCGCCGGTGCCGCGTGCCCCTCTGCTCCCGGGCGCAGCACGCGGGGCAGGTGCAGCGCTGGACTGAAGTGAGGATTTACGCTCTCTGTGCTGCTCTGACTTTTCTCTGGCGGGAAGATGTCGAGGGACGCCGCTTTATCAGGTGGAAACTTGACTGCAAGAGGTTAAGGAGTTTCCCTCAAGCTGCGCAGCGCACGCACGTACTCTGGTGTTGCGATGCTGAGGCTTCTGAACCGCACTCTGACTTTTGCTAGTGCTGATTGGAAGAGAACAGCCTTGTAACCTTTAATTGCAGCTTTCCACAGGAAGAGCTTGGCTTTCAGCATTTCCCCCCACCCCCATTAAAAGGAAACGTACCCCTCTCCCTTGCTCTCAGTGTGTTTATTAGCACCAGTGACAGAGGAGAGCGAGTCGTGTCCTCCCCTGAGTTTCAGGTCCTCCTTTGTAACAGAGCTAAAGTGAGATTTGGGGTTACTCAGACCTTGACTGGAAAGATCAGAGGATTCAGTCTTTAACAAAACATTTTATTCTCCCACGTATTCCTCAGGTGTTTGAATTTTACTAAAACAGTTCACAGTCTGAATGAAAATCCTCCCCAGTCCTAATTGCCCAGGCTTTGCTTGCCTGATGTGTGAATCAGTCTGCTTCTCCAAGCCTGCAGTCTTCTAAAAATGAGTGAACAGATGAGATGTGAGCATATGAAAGGGAAAAAAAAATCCGAGCAGGGAAATATCCTATTCTTTGGGAAGAGGATGGGCAATGAAGAATAATAAAGGCCAAAAACTTCCTTATCCCTTGCAGGCTCCATTTCGAGTCAGTGCGTAATAACAGTGCTTGAGCTGGGGACATCAAAGTCAGCATCTCATTCTTGAGGTCCACAGGACTCACACGAGCCTTAGGCGCTTCTGTGGTTCATCCCCTTTGGCCGATGGACCCCTGCTGGAGCAACGTTCCTGGCATGGCCCAAGCCCGAAACGAGTGCTGTGCAGTGGCCAGGCGAGGAAGCTGCCAGTCCCGTGTGAACACGCCAGTGAAATGGGCAAAGAAAAACCACTAACGGAAGCCCAGAGTCGCCTGTTTGAATACACAGAAAAGGGAGGCTGACACAGTGTTACAAGGACTGCAGTAAAAACATGAGAAAAAAAGTGTGCGTTGTCTTAGTTTGGGGTTGCAGGAGTTGTAACGTTTCCTCATGTGCCTGTCTTCCGAGCCCAGCAGTGCACATCTCTGAGCTCCATCATGGAGCAAAATATTCATCTGCTCCCCGGTAATGCTCTGAAAAGCTTCTCCCTCCCCTTTTCCCAATTCTTCTGCACTTCATCTTCTCCTTTTCCCATTTTGTGCTTTCTCTGGTGTGGAGGCAATGTGGCACTTAGACAAGATTCACAGCGGATTCCCATTCCTGTTCTTCCCTTCACTCCTCTTCCTCCCATCAAAGCAGCCTTTCTCTGTCCTGGGCTCTGTCCCTGCTCTTCCCTAGGCTGGGTGGAGGTCCTAGGCCAAGGTTGTTTCTCCTGTGGCACACCCAGCCTTCATTTTTCCTAGGAAATAATCTCTTCAGCTGTGTGCGCAAAGCTGGTATGGAAGAGTGAGGCCTCAGCTATTCTTTTCCTCTTCATTTACCCCCATGGGTAGCTCTAGCCCTGACGGTGCCAGTGGAAGAAACGTGAAAAGGTTCCAGTTTCTTCCTCCATCCTCCTGGCAAGTCTCATCTGGTAAATACCAGCAGTCAGAGCAAATCCTTGATGAGAACGTCCCATGCCCGAGACCTTGGCACCCACTGGAAGGCCTAGGCTTCGGTCACCGATCTGCTGTAGCTCAGCCCTCCCTGGTTCCTCAGGAGAGCTCTCTTCAGCTTGCCCTGGATGGTGCAGACCACAGCCCTCCGGAAGCTGCTAGACAGGAAAAAGAAGATCACCGGGTCAAGGCAGCTGTTGAGGGCTGAGATGCAGAGCACAAGCTCGTTAGCGAGATGGAGACCCTGCTGCCATGGCAGACTAGAAATGACCCCCACTTGCGCGAGGACGTAAGGAATACGGACAACGTGATAGGGGGTGAAGCATACGATGAAGATGATCAGGACTACGAAGGTCTTGGTGATGGCTTTCATGCTAATCCTCTTGTTCAGCTGCTGAGCATTCATTGAAGAGACTCTATGGAGCTTGGCAAATATCTTGCTGTAGAAGTAGAGGAAGAGCAGCAGCAGGATAAAGAAAGTGGCTACTGCAACCATGTTAAAGGCTGCTGCTACAGTGCTTTTGCTCCTGAAGTGGAAGCATTTATGGTCACAGGGTCCTTTTCCTTTTGTCTCAAAAAAGAAAGGTAGCATGAAAGCTGAGTGCACCAACCAAACCACCGCAGAGGCCATGGTGCTACAGGACACAGTGTGAATCTTAAACTTTTGGAGGGGCCGGATGATCTTCAGGTAGCGGTCCAGGCTGATCAGGCTGAGAAACGTGATGCTGACGTACATGTTGAGATAGAAGAAGGCCCCGACAATGTTGCAGAAGATCTGGGGGTCACTCTTGTTTTGATAAGCTATGCGGAAGGGCAGGCAGAGGGAGAGCAACAGGTCAGACAGAGCCAGGTTCCTCATGTACACGGTGATGGAGGTCTTCCGCTGCATGCTGCATGAGAACACCCAGAGCGCGAGGGAGTTGCTGAGCAGCCCGATGACGAAGATAAGGGAGTACATCACAGGGAGCGTCACAGACAGGAACCCATCTTGGATCTGACAGTAGGAATTGCTTYGTCTGTGTTCCGTGACCTCGCTAGCAGGAAAGGGAGTGCTTAAAGAGTCCATCATCTAGAGCCAAGGATCTGCAAAGAGAAACGCAGAGGGTGTTAGAATTGACATTTGCACAGACTGGCTCCACACGAGCATCATTCTTTTTATGATACACCTGGGTGGTACCTGGGTGCCCCAAGTCACTACAGACACAACCTTGCAGTCCCACAAACTTTTATACAAAGGCCACCAGCATGGCTAGTATGCRGAAAACCACCCTGGGGACCTAAAAGCACTAGTCTGTACAGGTTGACACGCTGGCTTTGGGCCAGGAACTGGCACTGACTTCTCTCCCATGTGGTTCACACCTGTAGGAGAACGTCTACAAAGAATCTGTGTGTTAAGCACCGGAGAGAAAATAGGCCCCTGTCCCTCAGCAGGCTGGTCCAGGAGGCAGGCAGCGCTCTCCCGTCCCAGCTGCGGTGACCGACTTTTCTCCTGTCTTCTTTCATGCTGTTCTGTGCTACCAGCTGTTAAGGAAGGATGTCAGACTAGACTGGTAGGAGTTGTCTGCTGCGTACTAGATAAGCACAGCCCCATCAGTAGCAAAATCTGGAGTTCCTCAGGAGGGGAAAACCACCTTTTGGTTGTACCTGAGCTCTCTGGGTATAGCAAATGAATTCAGGCTCTGTGCAGGGAGAGAATTAYGGATATCTTGACCTTGTTGAGGGATGATAACCAGATCTATCAGCGCTCCGTACCATCACCTTTGAGGCTGGGAAAKCAAGCCCATGCCTGGCTGTTCTTTCATTTCCACTCTGCTCTTCTCAGACACTTGGGTTCACTGGAGAAGCAGGGCCTCCTTCACCAGGCTCTTCCCYGTCCCCTGCCCGGCTTTCTCCTTTGGGCACATCCCTTCTCCCGCAGTRATCCCAGGTGCGTGCTCCTCGCGCAATGCAGGATGCAGGATCACCATCACCAGGACAAAGAGGCTCCAGCCAGACCCACCAAGGTGTTCCCCAGAAGACCAGTACCACTGGGAGGTATCTTGGGGCTAACATCAGTGTGACTGTATGCACTAGCTGCCACCAACCCTGCTCTCCCCCTTCCCGAGCCTGTGCTGTGCCGTGGGCCCGGCTGAGCCAGCTCTAAGCTGCCCGGCTCAGTGCACAGCCAGGGCTCTCTGCAAGGCAACCGCAGGAGCCGCCGCGCAGCGCTCTGCCTGCCGCGGCAAGGCTCTTCCCGCTGCCCCAGCTGGGCGGGTGAAAGCCAGCTCCGCTGCGTTCACGTGGGGCTGGCACGGGCTGAGCACGGAGGAGGGAGCGCGTACCTCCAATACCGTGCGTGTGCACGAACGCGCCRCGCTCCGCGTGCTCGTCCGTCCACCAGCCCCTCTCCCGTGAAGCGAGAAGGGCTGCGCGCACGCCTGTCCCTCCGAGCTCGCCTTTCCCATCTGATCCGATCCCCTCCGGCTCCGGTGGGCTGGTGCCCTCGCCGAGGCTGGCAGCTGGACCGCGCGGGAGGGTGCGCGGGCAGCGCTGGTGCCGCACGGCCTGGCCGTGTCTCGCAGCTCCGAGGAGCTGTGACTCAGGGGCTGGAGGAGGGCACGGCGCAGGCATGCGTGCGCTGTGTGCCCGGCTGTGGTTCCAGCCCTGTTCTCAGGAACTTTCCCCACAACCGCTTTTCCATCCGCGGTGCCGCAGGGCTCCGGCGCCCGCRGGGGCAGGCAGGGTCTGAGCTCTCGCTGCCACGGGGCAAGTCGCCGACGGCCCCGCTGCGGCCGTTGCTGGCACAGCCCGGTCGGGTCGCGCGGGGGGACGCCCTGCCCCAGCGCCCACGGCTTCGGCAGCGACCTCCCCGTGAGCACAGCTCCTCCCGGGCACGCGAGCTCGCGCTTCCCCTGGCCGGGGGCTGCTGGCCTGGCTCCTTCCCAGCCCCTCGCCCTTCGCTCCCTCTCCTGCTCTCTGTGATGCCGAGTGACCCGCAGCTGCAGAAACCTCCAACTTCCTTCCACCTGCTGCAGCTTCTCTAACGCCCTTCTCCCTGCGCGCACGTCCCCGGCACTGGCGGCAGGGCGCCGCTAGCCTCAGGCACACCAGGTGCTCCTGAGTCCCAGTGCTTTAAAACCACTGTGGATCAAATGCCTCAAATTCAACGCAGGATTTCTGGTTTGCTGCACAGGGGTGTTGCCAGCAGGGACCTTGTGGCCGCCCACCTGGATCCCCGGGGCGTCGGTGTGCCACTGCCACGTACCCGCCGCGGCGCCTGCTCCCTGGGGGAGCTCAGACCTCGGCAAGGGTAGGCGCCAACCACCGGGTGCGCGCGGAGCCGCGCTCGTCATACAAGCGTGCGCYGAGCGGCGTGTGTCATCCCGGCGTGTGCCGGTGCGGATGCCGTGTGAGGGGCTGCGTGGCAGCGTGACCACTGCACGCAGCTGGGAGGCTGTGCACCGATGCACGCGCTTCGTGCGCACCTGCACGGCCGCGGCACGCCAGGAGCCGACCGGCGGACACGCTCTCCTGGCGAGTCCGGCTGTGCCCGAGCGCGGCTGTGTGCGCAGTGCCCCTGCGCGGTGGCAGATGTGCCTGCCCGTCCCTGCCTCCTTCTCCCTGCCCAGCCCCAGCCCGTGCTTTTCGCACACCTGCRGCTCCTGCGTGACTGCTAGCTGGCTGCAAGAGCCCCCCGAGCCCTCTTCCCCCCACGCTTGCACAGATGACGAACGCTTCCCAGTGACTCATAGCGAGAAGAAAAGCCACCCGGAGTCACCTACCTCAGCACCTCTGCTCTGCTCCTTCGCCTGCCGTAATAGAGGTTCCTGCTCTTGCCGGGGCCCCTATAAGCCGGTGGCTGGTGACGACGACGTGTGTCCTCACCGGTCTCCGTGCTCCTCCCACGCGGGGCTTGTTTGTTTTTTCCCTTCCCGGCAAGGCAAGTGCACCTTGCAGGGGCACATCCTGGCGCAGGTTTGGCAGCGCTCCCAGGCACACCTGCGGTGGCGGCAGCGCGGAGAGGAGACCGGGAGCAGGCTTCGCACGCCGGCTGCGGGACGGCTGGAAACGCTGCGCGTGGCTTCGCCCGGGCGGCTCCTTTCGAAGGCACCGCGGGCTGCAGCACAGCTCTCCCTAGCTCGGCTCCTTCGCTCCAGAACGGCTCGGCTCCCAGCCGGAGCCGGCGTCTGGGAAAGGGCCCCGCGCCGCAGTGCGCCCAGCACCCACCACCCTCGCGAGCCGCGGGGACGCCTGGCACCCGGGGAGCGCTCAGCCCGCAGGGAGATGGGCCTGGTGGTATCCCACCAGATGCAGCCGCCCCACCGCTGCGCGCCTGGATTTACGCTGCAAGGAGSAGGGCAGTTACCCCCAGTTTTCGTCCTGTCCTGCGGAGTGGGAAGCAATGGAGAATGCAACAGAATCTCCTTGAAATTGCAGCTTTTCCCAGAGATCCCTGGCCTGCCCCCACGCTGGCCCAACAGAGCCGGCGTCAGCCCTGCTCAAAGCGCATCCCCGGCGCCGTCTGCCCCGAGCCTGTTGGCCAAAAGCTGCCAGGGGACATGTCAAGTCAGAGGGGACACTTGGGGTGGCCCCGAGCCCTCATCCCAGACGCCGAAAGGACGAAAGCCCCAAGAATGGAGCAGATTGTTCTGCGGAGAGTTTCCGTGTTACCGGATTTAGCTCGCAAAGCACCGTGACGTTCGCCCACGCAGATGCAAATTGCCGCGGTGGGCAGGGGAGGAATGCAAAGGTGATGGCAGTGGAAAGGAGAAATTATTTCGTAAACCGTTCTCCTCCACTGGCCGCAGCAGCCGGATCCAGCAAATGGAGCGGTACGGACCGCTTGGCCCGAGACGGGGCAGCGCCCTCAGCGCTGCCAGCTCTGCTCCRCAACCCGGGAAACGGCGGCCCCGGGAGCTGAGGTCGCTGAGCAAAGCCGGGGCAGAGCCGCGGAGGGCTCACGGTCGTGGGCACTGCCGCGGTGGGGCAGGGCACGGAGCGGGCTGGCGTCCCCTCCTGCCTCCCGGGAGCCCTTCGCAGTCCGGCGCCTCCAGAGCTCTCGGCACGAGAAAACCCTCGCGCGGCCGAAGCGCCGGCTGGGGCTGCGGGTCCCGCAGGCGAGCTGGGACCCCCCGGCTGGGCTCCAGGACGCTCCGGGACGGCGCGTGCCGTCCTCCTCCCGCTGAGCCCTTGGCACCTCACCCGAGCGCCTCCCAGCCCCATCTCCCTGCCCTTCGCGCGCCCCTCGCCTCTGCCCWCTGCAGCCTGCCGGGGGGCCGCCGTCACCCGTCCCCTGTGGCTTGTGCCACCCCTCAGCCCCCTCTGCCCTTGGCGGGYGTCGCATCCCCTGCGGGACATYGGCRGCTCTTACCCTGAGCGCTCAGCTTYYCCTCCTAAGCACCAGCTGTGGCAAAGGCAGAGCAAAAAGTTAAATAAAGCAGAGATTAGGCAGCGCAGAGAGGAGCAATCCGAGCGATTTAGCCCTTCAGGGCCGAACCCGGGGCTTGGGCAGGGCGCTCAGCACAGAAAAGTGTGGCAGAGCTACGTTAGGGTTGGTCCACATGGGTTTCTCCCGRCACAGGAGCTTCCTGCGTGCCAGGATGGGACCCCAGAGGGTCCCGTCACCCGCGATGGGGGTGCCTCCGCTGCTCGTGAGATGTGCACGCAGCTTGGGATGCGAACATTGAGAAGTCAGAATTAAGCTGCCCTGAAAAATAAGGTATCTCTGATCTACCCCTCCTGCCTCCCACTGCGCAGCCTCCCCTGCGAGAGGCTTTTGATCCCGTTATTTTTAGAACAGCTCAAAAGCAGGTCAAGCGACCGTTTGTGCGGGGCGCAGAGAGAACCGTACTCGTACTTATCTGTACGTTTGCCGCTTGGAGGGGACTCGCGCAGGAAGCCCGCGAGCGCTGCCGTGTCAGCAGCGCAGGCTGCCTCCCCCCCGCGAGCCCTCCCAGGCCCTGTCCCACGTCCCACGCGGGGGACGGCTTCCTTGGGGGGACGACGCCCCGGGCCCGTCCAGCGAGGGCTGGGGTGTCCCCTGCGTGGGTGCCCCCTTTCCCACTCAGCTTGCCGGGGCTGGACTGGGCTCCTCAGCACCCTGCGGCCCCGACACCGTCCCCCGGCCCGGGACCTGCCAGGGGAGGCATCACACAGTGCTGCTCCCTGCTACCGTGAGAAAACGCAGTTACGCTGGAAAGCACGGACAAGAAATGAGTAAGGGAGAGTGGTTTGTTCCAGCTCTGGAAATCCCAAAGCCTGGACAGTGGAAATCATGGGCTGCCAAACTTCGTTTCTCCGTCTGGTCCTGGTGTCTTGTGCTGCATCAGCTTCACCTCCAGATCCTGCTGAGTAATTACGTTAGAAAAGTCTAACCAGAGCCGCCAACCAGCAAGTACAGAAATAACTGCAACCTGAGACTGGCGTGGAAGTTCGAAAGTGCATTTCCACAATATCAGCTAGCTGCTGTCAGCCACTTTTAAACGTACACATAGGTATATTTATACACACACACTCACATATGCATAAAACACATGCAAGCAGTTTTGTTCCTCGCAGTTCTTGCCCGGCCCTTCTGGAGGGACCTGGCTTTGGAAAGAGCCTAAGAAGGTGCCCGCTGGGAGGGAACTCTTGGTTGCTGTTTTCGCCTGTGGTAGCCACGAGAGCCCAAAGAGAGAAGTGAGGCAAGGTTTGCGGGGCTGGGACATCCTCTTTCAGACCAGCTGATARAGCCGGGACCGCGGCAGCTGGGCTGTGCCTGCGAGTCCTCTTGTGGGGCTGGAACAGCAGCCGCAAGGTTTCAGCTCAGGCAAGGCCGGGACGTTGGCTTGGAGCAGACCATAGGTTTGGTCGGCTCGAGAGAAAAAGGTGTTCAGCAGAGCAGAGGGGTCGGTGGTGGTGGGAGAAGCAACACGGTCTTTAGTCCCGAGGGACAGATATTTGCRGCCGTGATTAGAGCGAGCGCGCCGCGCAGCTTCCGCTCGCAGTCCGTCTCGCGGCACGGCGAGGCGCCGCYGGGTTTGCGGTCCCTGCGCCTGCCGCGAGCCGGCGCTTGCAGGAGGAGGCCGAACATTGTCGAGCCGCAGCGACATCGTTAGCTCGGGGGATTTTTTGTCRAGAGTCACAAAGCGATGAGTTACGCTGCCCCTCACCTTGCAGTTCCCCTCGCCAGCTCTGCGGTACAAYCGTGAGCTAGGAGAACAGGTCAGGGCGGGTTTTTCTTATAGCTGCAGAGTGTTTGTTACGTGAACCGAACTCGGAGCCCGGCTGTGAAGCACCTGCACGGCGCCGGGAGGCCTCGACACCCGCGCGCCCGAGGAAAGCGAGGGCTGCTCCCCGCTCGCTCCGGAGGGGGAAGCGGGCGCCCCCCCCACCCCCACCTCTCGCTATGTTGTTATCAGCACCGGGACCGGGACCAGAACCGGGACCGACCCCGGCAGGGCCCAGCGCAGCCGCCGCCGCCACCCGCAGCCCCGTGTCCCCCCCGGCGGCCCGTTGCTAGGAGGAGGACTCGCAGCACTCGCCTGGTCCCGCCCCCTTGGGGCGGGGCGTAGGGGAGGCCGCGCCCCGTCCCGCCCCTATCCGGCCGCCTCCCGCCGTGCCCCGGCAGCCGGCGCCCATTGGCTCCGCCACGTCGGCCACGTGACCCGGACACTCGGCGCCCATTGGCCACGCCGCGCCACGTCGGCCACGTGACCCGGACACCCGGCGCCCATTGGCCCCCCGCGACTCCCACGTGCCTCAGGAGCCGGCGCCCATTGGCCCCCCGCGCCGCCCACGTGCTCCGGCACCCGGCGCCCATTGGCCGCGGCGGCGGCGGCGGGGACGGGGACTTCCTGTCGCGGTACCGGCTGGTGTCGGCCAAGCTGCGGCGGCGGTTCCTGCGGAAGCCGAACGTGGCGGAGGCGGCGGAGCAGTTCGCGGCGCTGGCGCGGGAGCTGCGCGCCCAGGAGAGCCTGCCCTACGCGGCCTGGTGCCAGCTGGCCGTGGCGCGCTGCGCGCAGAGCCTCTTCCACGGGCCCGCCGAGGCGGCGGCGCTGGCCGAGGCGGCGCGGCTCTTCCTGCGCCAGGAGCGCGACCTGCGGCAGCGCCTGGCGCTGCGCGGCGGCTTCGGCGAGCACGTGGCGGCGGCGCAGAGCTGCGGCGCCTTCGCCGCCCGCCTGCACCTGGAGCGGGGG
>NW_020448752.1:1576495-1669814 GCF_003343035.1 Apteryx rowi
GTGCTGCAGGAGATGACCAGCCCCGCGGGCCAGGGGCTCTGAGCACGACGCGGCCGTCGCCGACGCTGCCCTCGCCTCGGCGCTGCGGGGGAAGCGCGTCCCGGGTGCCGTGGGCCCGCACCGGCGTTTCCCTCCGTGCCGCTGTGACTCTGTGGGCTGCGCGAAGACGCTGCRTGCAGCGAGCCCTGTCYGTTCAAAGACCCTGTCCAGAGGCGCCRCTGCTGGGAGCCTCCCTGCGGGCTTTTGTGGCCGGCCTAGTCCTGACCCGGCACGGACACCGCAGCACTTCTTCCCCATGGCTTCCCCGTGTGTTCCCTGAAATGGGATCCTTCTCCCTGTGTGACTGAAGGGGCGTTTTGTCTTGAGACCCTCTTGCACTGCAGCAACCCTCTGCTGGGCTGTTCCGCTGCTGGTGATGCAGAGCGCCAAGTTGGCCTCGGTGGTGCCTTTCCTGGATGCCAGGAGCGATCCCTGAGCAACGGTCCCCGATCAGTTGTGTCCGTCCCGGCCTTTCTTCTGTTGCCAAAAGTCTTGGTGGGGACCAGTTCTCTGACCCTTGCTCGGCTTTGGGCCATTCCTGTTGCAGGGGCGAAGCCGTCTCAGCGGAGGCTCCGGAGCACGTGGTAGCCCTGGGCGGGGGGCAGTGGCCAGAGCGGTTTGGGAGCCCCTGCCAGCAGCAGCGTGTGCCCCKGCAGCGCGGTGGGGTGCGCGTGTGCAGCAAGGGCCGGCTTTCATCCGCTGTGCCGGCGCGTGCACGAGCTGATGGGAGCGGTGTTGCATGGGAGCCTGCGGGAAAGACCCGCCCTTTGCATTAAAGTAAAGGAACYGTTTATGCACTTTATTTCCCAGGCTCCAGGCTCTTTCTTTGGCTGCGGCCATGGGGGGGCTGCGTGGCCTCTCTGAGCCTTGGAGAGACTGCGTGTGGGSACGGTGGGAGGAAGTGCCCTGCAGGCAGCTGCGAGCAGGGCTGCGGTGCCGCGGGGGGGTCGGCTGGACCGAGCGGGTTCCCCCCTCCGAGCTGTTGTGGCTTGGCTGGGTTTTAAAGTGTTTGTGGATTCTCCGCCCGCTTCTGCAGCGGTTGCCTTGATGACCACCGCGGTCATTTCTACCTGTGACCACGGAGTAGTGGCGAAGATCAAGAGAGTGATCATGGAGAGGGACACGTATCCCCGCAAATGGGGCCTCGGTCCCAAGGTGAGCAGGGTGGTGGTGCCGTGTTGGATCCYGGGGAGGAGAGGGGGGCTCAGCTTGTTGGGCCGTGGGGCTTGGGCACCCTCGGGCAGAGCTGGGCCCCTCCRTCTCTTTCAGGGATGGAGATCGCTCTGGCTCATCTGGGACTGCGCTGGTCTCGCTCGCGCTCCTCTCCGGGGAGCCGCCTTCACGTCCCCTGCCAAGAAGGGCCTGTGGAGGGGAGGGCGTCTCCAGAACTGCCTGGCCTTGGTTTAGTTACTTCGAACACTGATTTATAAGATCTTTGTGTCGATGCTGAGATCCAGTACACGAACTTTCTAATCCCTTGGTGTGGTATGTGCATCTTGCTCTGAGCTTCAGAGAACAGGCGGAAGGAGATTACGTGAAACTTCCTCATCTGTTTCTGCTGCTTCTTCTGAATGAATTCCCATTCTAGGTATGCTTATAGGTGGAGTGGTTTTTTTTTTCTTGCTTGAATCTTTTCATTTTCTAGCAGGTATTTTCATTTTTTGGCCTCATAATTGTAGAAGTTTGTAAGAAATATAAAAGTTCATATAAATACATTACATGTAAATGGAAACGTGTRTAAGCACCAGAGGAGCAGCAGAGCRACGGGTTAAAGAATGCCTTGTAATCAGAGCRAAGGACACTGTTCCYRGGACACTATTTTCAACAGTAAAATTGAGGCCAAAAGGTCYGCGCTCTGATTTCAGGAACATCACAGACAGCAATTAGAGCATAAATGTTTAATTCAGAATGCGGTTGCCTAACTTTGGAAATTGCTTTTTGTATGCTATCCCTTATAACTGTGCTACTCGCTCGTGATACATCAGAAACATTTTGGAAAAGTTTTAACATGAGCAATATTCATTTACTTGTTGCATCTGGTGTTTTATGTTCAAATACTCAAGATGATGCTTCTCTTGCTTTGACTGAGAAGGGTCTTTGGGYTGGCCCCTGTTGTGTATTAGAGATGTTTTCAAGACAAAAGTTTTGATATTTCAGAACATCTATGGGTAAAGTCATCTTGAAATTGAAARGCTACAAATGATTCTAAGGTGAATCATGCTTTTGACAGCATCTTCGGTAATTTTGTCAAGAGAAGCTAGAAAAAATGCTGGCTCATAAACTGGTAATTCAGCTTGTGTACATCTGTTTTTTTCCCTATTTGGAGCTTGGTTAGCAGTGAGCTGTTGCTTTTTCCTTGCTGATGTGTCTGACGGGCTGAATACCAAATGCTGGTGCAAGTTAAGAAACCCGATTGCTAGAGTCTCCCCAGCGACCGGCCCAAGCTCCTTCTGGAGACGCGGATGAAACGTCTCGGAGGGGCCTGTGCTTTCAGTGCTACCGAACAATCTGTCGCTGAACTCGGAAGGAGCATCCTTAAAACGCAGGCGGGCTGAGCCAGCTCTTCCGCTCTCTCGAACGCTCCCCGCACCACGCTGTTGGCTGCCTCTGTAGTGCCCTTGCTGCTGTTGCTGCCTGTTCAAACCAATTCTTAAAAATGGGCTCTCTAGGGAAGTCTGGTTTCATATCTGAGCCAATATCATCATTAATCCATTTGGGGAGCTTGGCACCTTCGCTTCCTGGTTTAGATTTACRGTAAGTTTGGCTAAAAGGAAACCTCGTGGCAACTCAGCTCTAGGTCCTGAGCTTGTGATGTCCCTCCGAAATCCTCTTCTCCATCCCTCGGCTCCTGAGGTAGGTGGGCTTGTGGGCAGAGGTGTTGGAAGAGGAATTTTGAGACTGTGGGAGGGGGGCGTTTTTCCTCACGCTACCGAGTTAAAATCGCGGGGTGAGTCGGTGGGTTTTGTGCTTCTGTCTCCGAAGATGACCTTGCTGGTGAAGGAGGGCAGGCTTGCAAACACGCCTGTGTCTTSTCGTTGCTTGTGCACCGGCTGCTGGAGATGAAGAAGAAACTCCCCAGAAACTGTATAAACTCTCTCTTGAGCTCTAGCTTCATAGCCTGTTACAGCTGGGTACAAGATAACTGTTACCGACACAGGTTGTGGCTTATGTTCTCTGTTTTATTATTCASTTCTTTATATAATTTTTTCTTTAGCATAAACAAGTAATAATTGGTAAGCGAACGTGTTCATTTACTTTGTTTCATCATCACTGATATGATTTTATAGTTAAATTAGCTATGGATGTGATGTACTGTGCAGCAAAAAAAGAAGTGCATCGAGTGCACTTTTGACCCTGCTCTTTTGAGTTAAAATTATATTAAACTGTTATTAAAATAGTYTTATGTGGTGGTTATCAAAAAAAAAAAAAAAAGACTGCACTACTCTCTTTAGAAACTAGAACGATAGCAGTGTGGGGCTAATTCCTAGAGATCTGATGTCTGTAAGAAGCCTAGATTAACTGCAATCAGAAATGGCATACTTAKAATTATCYGTGGACAGTTTTTAAGTTGCTGTTGCAAATCCTCCTCTCCTGGGCGCTGCTAAATCCTAGGGCAGAAAGGGGTTGAGCCGAAGCGCTCCTATCGCCGCTCCRGGTATTTCAGGTGTCTGAGCAGGCGGATGAAATTTGGGGTTGGTCACGGTGAGACCTCCCACCCAGTGACGCCCCGCAGGGTGCGAGCAAGTGGAGATCCCCCCCCAAGCCGCGTCTTTAAGGCTCCCGGTTTGCGGAAAGGCTGAAATTCCCGCGGTGGCCTGTTTTCCACCCCCACCCGCCCACGGCAGCCAGCGTTGCGCGACTGCGCTGCAGGCTTCCCCCCGCGGCCGAGCTGCAGCGGGGAGACCCTGGCCTTTTGCATGGCTTTGCTCGGGGCAAAAAATCCGGGGGGGGGGCTCGTGCCCCGCGGTGGAGGGGTGTCGCGGCGCCGGGCAGGCAGCGGAGGCGGCTGCCCGCCACGTCTCGCGGTGCGAGACCTGCGGAGCCGGGGAGCCATCGGCTTCCGCGCGAGAAAACAGCCGGACGGCGACCCTCGCTGCGGCGACGTGGGGCACGGCCCGGGCGCGAGCGGGGCAGGCCTGYGAGCGGCTGCTGCGGGCGAGTCGGGAGGTTTGCGGCCCAGAAAATAATCATTTTTAATTGCCTGCTTCCTGCGTTTCTCATACAGCCTCGCTGTCAGCCGCCAGCGGAGGCAGGACGCTGAGCCGCAACCACCTTTGATCCCCTTGAAGCGCAGTAAGCGTGCACGCACCGCGTCAGAACAGCGGTGTTTCTTTTCCAGCGCCGTGCTTTAGTTTGCAGAGCAGGTAACGAGCGTGCTCTCTTCCTCCCCGTGTCTCCAGCTGCGAGGCCGACGTGCCGCCGGCGCGTCCCGCTCCCTCGGTGGCCGGCCGCAGGGCTGCTGTGCTGTCCCTCGCGGTGCTGCCGCCCCTTCGCCCTCCGCGATGGCTCTGCGCCGTGGGCTGGGGCTGATGCACCGGTGCGTTCGCCGGCCGGCGAGCCCGAGCTGGGCTCCCCCGAGCAGCCCGCCGCAACGGGACCGCGGCACGGCCACGGAGAAGAGCCGCGCGACGAGGACGGAGGAGAAGAGGAAGGCCCGGGGGGGCTGCGCTCCGGCAGGCTTCTCCTGGGAGGAGAGGTACGGCTTGGGGGGAAACGCGCGGCGGGAGGCTGGGGTGCTTTTCGGGCACTGAGTGCTCCGGGTCGGGAAAGGGAACRAGCCCCTCGCCCGCTGGAGGTCTGGGTGGCAGGTCGGGGAGGGTGAGCAGTCCGTCCTCCCCTTCCCAAAACGCAGGAACCCTGCAGTTCGCTGGGGTGGATTTAATCTCGCACAGTCTTAGCAAAAGGATATAGTAGTGGCCAGGAATGTGACCGCGTAGATGATGCAGGAGGGACGTGTCGAGGGACGTGTCAAGGGACAGGAGAGGTGGCTTGCCCTGCTAGGGCCAAGYGCCGGGGGGCTCAGACCCTTCCCAGAGCAGACGGGGCAGCCAGGGGTGAGGCAAAGCCCCTGATTTGGTGGGAGGAAGCCACCGAGCTTGTTTGGAGCTGGAACCTGAGCTCTTAATACGTTCTCCTTCTGCGTCTGCACTTTTTTCCCCTCTGAGCTTAGTCACGTTTGAACACTTTGTTCCCTTGGCTTCAGCAGCCCGGAGTCAGATCTCACCCCCCGGGTCGCTGCCTGGGGGAGACGCTGCTCCCGGCGCTGCCCCTCAAGGGGGGCCAGACGGACACCCAGGCATCGTTGGGCAACCTGCTGCAAAAGGCTCGGCCTGTCCCCTGGAGAGCCGATGGCTGCGGTGCCCGTGTCCCTCTTCCAGTGAAGAGGCACCTGCAGAAAGGGAGTTTGCCCCAAAACTGCTTGTGGACATCCAGAGTCCAGATCAGAACTGTCTTGTCCACAAAGCAGCCRGCTGGTGCTTCATGCCGGGTCACGTTTTGTAGCACTCGGATGCCGACCTGGCTGCCTCGGGAGGCAAGTAATGCTGGGCACTACCGCTATGTTGCGCTTTCCAGGTTAGCGGATGCGGCCACTCCGCTGTGGAGACTTCCCTAYGAAGAGCAGCTGCAGGTAAGACGTCTTCACGTGGATTTCTGTGCCTCGCTGTCCCTTCCATCCCTCCTCCGGCAACCTCTGCTTTAAATCCTGTAGCCTGTTCAGACCCCTTTTACCGCTGCTTTAATCCTTCAGTTATTCTGAAGGACAGAAAGTACTGAGGTACCTATGGGTGGCCTCTACGATGACGAACAGCCCGGGAGCGTGTTCTTGCATGGTGGTCCTGTCCAGCACAGGACAGCCGCTGAGCTGTGGCTTCAGGGTCTCTGACGGGATGCGGAGACTCCCTTGGACCCAGAGCTCTGGGGACATGGACCCACGTTTTCTCCCTCTGTTGCTCTGAGCAGCGGCGGTGCACAGCGCCATGAGAGAGGCCAAGTTTCTCTAGGGCTACGTCCTACCTGCAGCATTGCCTCCTGCGGGCCACGCGAGCTGCGTGGCCAACAGCTTCCCGCTGTCTTGTGAGAGCGTTCCTGGCTTAGGACTCCTCCGCAGGTGAAGTACGAAAGCCAGAAGAAGACTTTGCGGACGCTGGCATCCCGTCTCGAGGAAGCAGGCGTAGATGTGCAGAAACCTGGGGGACTCTGCTGTCCTCTCCGTCCTATAGTCCCATCAGTGAGTATCTCGCAGGGATGCTGTTCGCTCTGAGGTCCTGGTGGGTTGTTGCTCAGCTCCTGAAGAGTTTCATGGTGGGGATTAACTGGTTGCAGTGACGGCCGGGACGGCTGCTGTTCTTGCTTGCAGGAGCGTGAAACAGGCCCGCTGATCAGGAGCCCTGGTTCTGTGTCCGAGCCGAGCCTCCAGCAAGCTTTGCCTGAACTATTCTGGTTTTTGCAAGGCTCCACCTGGACATCCCCCAGGTCTCGCTCCCTGATAAACCTTTCACTGTTCTATCATGGAGAGCCATTTTTCCTTCCCAAGATAAAGTTTTGGGGGTCTTGGGCACAAACTCTGTTTCTGAATTTTGCACATCTGTGTGTGTCTTCCTGTGTTGCTAATCGAACACCCAGACAAGGTTTTGGCTTTCCTTCATTACTTTTTTTTTTTTTTTTAATCCAAGGCTTTACTTTTCCTTCTTTTTTCTTTCAGCCCATCATTAATGGCTACCGAAACAAATCCTCCTTCTCGGTGAACCGAGGACCGGATGGGAACCCCAAAACCGTGGGGTTGTACGTGGGAACTGGCAGAGGTCGGTGCAGGACAAGGCGCTGGGTCAAAAGCTGCTGCAGCATGCAGGGTCACAGCCGAGGCTCTGCCGCAAAGCGCCCGAATCCTCTGGCGTGCCGACAGAAACGCCCCCGAGGCTGGGGCAGCGGGCATTAGCTAAGTTTTAAAACCTCCATTTACTAGTTGAAGAAAGCCCAGCTTCTAATTTGCCAAGTGCAGCAGTAAATAAGATAGTGGTGTAGCAGCACCTCTGCGATTCATCTTAGTTATTTCTATCTGTGGTGTTCCCAGGTTTTCCGTGTGCTCCGGAAGTCTGTGCTGGCCGGGGACGGTGGGGGCGGTTTGTGCAGAAAATAATTGCATGGATGCGTTTTACCTCTGGCTGCAGAAGCTTAGGATTTAAGCTGACGGTGGGAAGTGCTTTAAGCCCACACCGCTGATCTCCAGTTAGAAAAGCAGCTTGCTCGGCTCCTGCTGCCCCGTTTAAAGACGGGCGCTGAGCTTCCCCTGGAAGCTGTAAAGAGGCGTTTAAACGAGCTGTCTGAGCACTCACCTCTTCCTGAAAGTTAGCGATAACAGTCACTGGCCAGGGCAGTTCTGGCAGGTCCTGAAGAATACGTTACCCGGAATCTCATAGGGATTAGTGGGGGAATTCAGCCATCAGGGCGGTTTGTGTTTGTGAGGGTTTTTTTTTTCCTCTTTACAAGGGGATAATTCTTGGGGCAGAYCTTTCTACAGTTTATCATGTCAGATGCTACGATCGTTTATTCCTCACTGTGAGGAAACAGTTAAATACCTGCTTGTCTCTCTCCAGCCAGAAATATTGTCTGCGTGAAGGCCGACCACGTGGAGAACATACCCACGAAACACAAACAAGTAGCCCAGGTGAAAAAATAATAATAATAATAATAATTTAAAAAAAAAAATCTGTGTCTAGACTGGGGAATAGAGGGAGGCTGCAATAACGTTTATTTGGGGGAAGGCTACACTTATGCGGGGCTTTCAAGTCCGTTTGCATGTTGTGAAAATTTCCAGTCCTCACCCAAGTATTTTTGAAAACTTAGAAGTTTAGCGTGAGAACCTCTAAGCTGTCCTGGCGGATGAGGCTAATCGAGTGACAAAGAAATCCTGCAAATCTATTACAACGCGTGAAAATCACAAATTGAAATGATCAAAGTGTCTTGCTTTCCAGTAGCTAAACTCCGACAGAGCTTTTGCTCAGTGTATTTCAAGGAAATAGAAGAAGCCGACGACAACAGCAGGGCGGCCGCCCGTCTGAGGGGTACGGAGTTAYGCCAAGGCCAGGGCGGTAGGTTAAGGCGCCTTCGCTGTCCCCCTTCCCCGCAGTGCTACGAGGAGTTCCTCCGGCGCTCCCCGCTGGAGCCCTGCATCCTCTTCCACCGCGGCGGACACTGGCGGGAGCTCGTCGTTCGCACCAACAGCCGCGGCCACACCATGGCTATCGTCACCTTCCACCCCCAGCAGCTGGGCCAGGTGAGTTCGTGGGGGACCGGGACCCACACAGCAAGGACACCGGCTGCCCGGTCCTGGAGGTCCTGCTGCTGGTGTGTCCTCGCTCCCCATGTCCTTCTGGGGAAGACGGGGGAGACTGAGGATGGAGCTGAGGCTTCTGAGAGGTGCCTGAAGTGAGCACCCTTGTCCAGGTGTCCTAGCGAGGCTATTCCTCTCTCCTTATCCACGAAGCCTGAGCATGACCAGAGGTTTCTGGATGGTGTGCAGCCATCTTGCATAGAAGATTTCAAAGCTGTCCTGAATTTAGCATCACTTTTCTGCTACGCAGCTAAAGCAGGCTTCACCTCACATGCATAAAAAGCCGCTGATGGGCAGTTTTGTATCCATAGACCTATGGACAAATCTAGTATTGAGTGAGATAAGCCAATATCAGGGTCCCCCAGCTGGCAGGACATCTGGCACGCAGGAAATAATGGCAGGACCTATCCAAGATCTATAAAACCCCAGTCAGAGATGATGCYCAAACTACGCTGTTCACGCCATGTTCAGCCTCGCATGGGGTTTATGACAGTGCGGTGCTATGGCTGAGCTTTTCAGGGGAGCACCGGACCTACCGGCTGGGTGTACAGCTGGGGAGAGGTGTCTAAGCAGATTACCCAGACACAATTTTTCCTTTCTTGCTCTTGACAGGAGGCGCTGGCTGCTCAGAAAGCATTGCTGAAGGAGTTCTTCACTTGTGGACCTGGAGCAGTATGCAGCTTGACCTCACTTTATTTCCAAGAGAGGTAAATGTGTTGACGCTTCTAAAACTTGCAGTGTGCTGTGGTATGGAGGAGAGGCCCCAGGGGAAGACTGAAAACAAAGCTTTCTCCTTTTTCTCACCCATCTCTGATCATGCTCAAGTTCTACCAATTCAGGGAGCACTTCAAGAGAATGACAGATGCTTGGATGGCTTTCTTGCCAACACGACTTTGAGATGGCCACATCTTTTCTTTATCTTGAAGCACCTGAAACACTTTAATACACTTTGGCCTTAACTCATGGGAGTTTTGAGCCTAGGAAACTGAAGAAAAAAATCTAAAGGAGCTTTCCCAAGACAATAAATCAAGCTAGCAGCTGAACTGGGAATAGATCCTAGGAGTCCTGCCTGATAGTCAGTCACTTTGACCCTGCTGATGAATTTTAGGTTGTGCAAGTCACAGATCCCTTACTGTTGAAATGTTCACAGGAAATAAAAGTAGGTGTGGGGAGAACCATTCTCCCCTGCAGGCAAGCACCCCAGGAGCAAAAACAGGAATACAATAATTCTTTGCAAACCCTGCCTTCTCATGGCTTGTTGTATTTGTTCCTCAAGCACTATGACCCGCTGTTCCCACGAGCAGTCGCCCTACCAGCTCCTTTACGGAGAACCGCACATCTTCGAGGAGCTGCTTGGCCTGAAGTTTCGCATCTCTCCAGATGCGTTTTTCCAAGTAAACACGCGTGGAGCAGAAGCGCTGTACCAGGAGGTTGGGAAGCTGAGCCAGGCTGCTGGAGACACCGTCCTCCTCGATGTCTGCTGTGGCACGGGTGAGCAGCGGCTGTGGAGCACGAGTGCTGTGAGCCTGGCTATGACTGGGCTTGTGCCGAAGGTATCCCTGCTCTCCAGATCCCTGTTTCTTCAGCGTGGAGCTCTGGAGTATTCTTGTATCCCTCATTTCCAGGCACGATCGGTCTCTCTCTGGCTCGCCAAGTGTCCGAGGTTATTGGTATTGAGATAGTGGAGAAGGCAGTGGAGGATGCCAGGTGGAACGCGACATTCAACGGTGAGTTCAGACTCGCCGTTGCAGAGAGTTTCAAACTAATTGTTGAAAAATATGAAGCAAAAATCAGGGGAAGGCTCCTAACAACTACCTGCAGTCAGTGGTGCCAAAAAGCGAAGTCCTTCATGTTATAACTGACCCCCTCTCCTTGCCTTCATATGCGGTAACAGTGCTCCTTCCCGCACTGTTTTATTGATGTGATAGTAAAAGACTGGAGCTGGGTGATCATGTAGGAAATATATGGTTTGGGATAGCGTGGAGAATCAGTTGGATGAGATGGTTGGTGCTGATGGTGGGTAGCATCTTTCTATAACATATGCATTTCTCAAAGAAATATCCTCCACTGATAAGATACTCTGATATTTGCTTTGCCTAAGTCGGCCTTCTTTCTCGTCACATCTGGTGAGACTGACTGTTCTTGCACCACGTGTTTGCCATTTTGCTTCACAGGAATTTCAAACTGCGAGTTTCACAGCGGGAAGGCAGAGATGGTGTTACCACAACTCCTGTCATCGTGGAAGGACGACCGGCCCCTTGTTGCTGTGGTGAACCCATCCCGGGCTGGGCTCCGTAAGAGAACATGCTATTTATTCTCAGTCTTACAAAGAGAGAATTTTGAATGAGAATGTCAAGCCCTTTGCTCCCTTAGTTCCTCACCTGGTTGCTGACCGCAGCCAAAAGCAGCTGTTTCAGAAGGACTAAGAAATCCTGCGGTCGGCAAGCTTGGCCGCGGTGCTGTTGTCCCACTGAGCTCAGCAGGCTCGTGGCACGCTCCGAGAGAGTCGGTCCTTTCACAAGGCTGAAACGAGGCGTTTGGGCTGCTTTTGGTTCTTGCTTTGTGAGAAGGTGAAAAGCGGGCCATGCCCATCAGTCTCTTTAAAGCAGACAGCTCTAATCTTTTTCCATCTTTCATAGACTCAGAGGATATTTGAGGAGTGAAAGCCTCTGGAGGTCTCTGGTGCAATCCCCCAGCCAAACCAAGCTGACTTCAGGGTTATATTAGGTTGTGCAGGGCTTCCTACAGTTGAGGCTTGAATGTCTCCAAGGATGGGAATCCCCAAGCCTCTCCTGGCCCCGTCCCAATGTTTGACACCCCCCTTTCTGAAAATGTTTTCCCTAATGCATCTAATTAGAATTTCYCCTTGCTGCAACGCATCTGTTGCTGCTCATCATGTCACTGTGCACCTCCRAGAAGAGTCTGGCTCCATCTTCTCTACAACCCTTCTATTAGGCCACTGAAGACAGTAAATGGATCATCTTTCTCCTTCTCTTCTTCAGGCTGAGCAGCCCCAGCTCTGACTCTCCTTGTACATGCTGTGCTCCAGCCCTCTGAGCATCTTGATGGCCTCCCCTGCACTTGCTTCAGTGTGTCCTGGGAAGCCCTAAATGGGACATAGCATGCAGATGTGGTCCTATAAGTATATAGGGAAGGTTTTACCTGCTTCTGTTTCATTTAACAAATTTTCTCTAATCCTTTATTCTCCTGGGAAGCAGAGGAAGTTCTCCCTTGGCTCCACCCTGCCAGAATCAGCTGAGGTGCTGGCAGTGGGAGCCACATCCTTGGCTTCCTAAGACCCTGCATCTGAGACAGGACATGGCAAAATATGCAGTATTCTCTTTTCCCTTTATTTCTGTCAGTTCAGCGAAGTTCTGTGGTGCTGGATCTGTAATCGTTCTTTCTGGAGAACGTGCTGTCATGGTATCTCACTAGCCAAGCTTGGTGTCTTTCTGTTTTTGCAGATTACAGGGTTGTGCGAGCCATCCGAAACTGCAAGGCCATCCGAAGGCTGCTCTACGTCTCCTGCAAGCCGGAGGGTGAAGCCATGAGGAACTTCCTTGAGTGAGCACCCCGCTCCCTTCCTTTCCACTGACATTAGTGATAGACCTTATTGTGCCCTGAGGACAAACACACAAATATCTGACTGTTGCTCAGGAAGGTTTTTATTGTGACTGAATTTCACTGGATTAATTCTGCAGGTGTGATCCAGGCCTAGCCGGTCAGTGGGATATTGAGTCCCCTAGGTTCAGTGCAGGAACATGGGCCTCTATCCAAAGAAGTGAAGTCAATGGGATTAGTCACCTACTTAAGGTTAATCAAATAATTACGTGTTTTCTGGGGCAGACACATTTGCAGATGATAAAACTGCCTGCAGACATCCTACCACCAGACTGAGGATCATTTCCTCATGGTATTAAGTGTCTTTTGAGCTGGGATGGCTTGTGAGAAATGAAGCCTTAAACCTGCCACCAACCCTTCAGCTTCTCCCTGAGGTTTTCAGGGCTGGTTTGGGATTCAATATAGGGGATTCCAGACCTTATATCAGTGTCAACTGCAGACTCTGATGGATGTTAGCCAAACACGAGATGAAACCTTAATGCATCCTCTGTGCTATTGCACCACTGCGCAGTGGGAAATCTTCTACTTTTGGTCTAAAGTACAAACATTGGTCTAAAGTATTGAACATTTTGCTTTCTGTAGGTTGTGCTGTCCACCCGACCCCAGGAAGAAGCTGGCAGGAGAGCCGTTTGCCCCCGCGTTGGCTATACCTTTTGACATGTTTCCGCATACCGTTCACTGTGAGCTGGTGCTGCTGTTCACCCGCTGACGAGCCAGGCAGGTACGCAAGCTCTGCGAGCTGGGGAAGCAACCTCCAAATGTTCTGAAGGCTGGAATGGATGCGGTTATGTTCTTAACTTATTTTCTTGAAATATGTATAGAAATAAATATTTTTGCTGTTACCTTGGATTGCCTGACTACACTGTTCTGTATGGAAACGCTCAGATTTCTGGGGGTGAAAAGATTCTTGGTATCACTTCATCCCTTCCTCTCCCCTTCGAATCTCTTCTTTGGCTGCTGGTCAAAGCAGCCTGGAAAACTCTTCACCATCTCCCTGGTATTGTGGATTTTCACCACCAGCAATGTGAATATGAAGCACTGAAATTCCCACTTTTTCTGATATTGTTATGTCATCAGTTCTCTGCTTGCTTCAAGGCTATTTCAGATGTTTTTAAAGTTGATAGTGAACTTTCTATGAAGCAACTTTAGGAACTAGAAATCTTCATGCTTCATGGGGGAAAATGATCATTTTGGGGGTCAGGAAAATATTTCCTAAAAAACCTTCAATAGCAGTATTGAACCACTGCCAGTCGTATGAATAAAGAGACAATGAAAAAGTTATTTCTATAAATTTAAATAAAGAGGGAACGGACTTCAGTTTCTCTTCTTCCACAGCTCCGTCCCCTTTCTTTGCTAATGCTTGTTGCTACCTAAATATGAAATGCTCCCTAGAAAGTCAGCAGCAACAAGTTGTTTTCTTATCAGTTTGCACTGCAACAGCTAATTCGGAAATCTGGTTTACTTTGAATCTGTCCTGCCATGCTGGACACCTCGCTGCTACATGAACTGCTATTTTTATTGCTAGTTCTCACCAGCTCTTCAAAAGATGAAGCTGCTACAAACTGTAGGTAGGTCCTGGTGAGCAAAGATTTTTCCTTCTGTTTTGTGAACTTTGTGTTGTTTCAAGGGCTCTTTTTTATTTTTTTGAGTTGTGACGCTTATGTTGTATTGAAGTTACCTTCTGGGTTAATCCTGGTCATCTAGGCCAGAACAGTAGTAAGAATACACATAGGCAGCCAAGCCATTGAATTTGACTCTTTTGACTTAGAAAGAGGAATTCCCTAACTGATTTAGGTGAATAAAGGGTTAACAAACTACCTAAGGATGCAGGGACAACTGCCTGTCCTAAGGGCTACAGTTCCAGGTATTTTTCRCAGACTTTTAACTCCAGTGCTAAGAAATGCTGATCTTGAAAAAAAACAACTGCCACCGGTCAGTTCTCAGACTGTGCAAGCTTAAAATGTATGGGCTCAGCACCTGGGACTTGCTACAACAGGCGGATGCTAGACCAGGAAGGGAGGTGAGGGGGGAGATTCCTCACTCGTCTCTTGTGCTATCCCACGAGCATAAGATTTTTGCACGTTTTTACAGCCTGTTGTCTGCAGTTCATAGTGAGGGATGCAGTTTTCCAGCAGCGCTGTTTGTATAATTATATCTTGGCTTCTTGCTGTGAGATGATGACTTTTTAAATCAGAAAGTGAGACAGTGTCAGGAAATTGTTCCCCTAATCTCTGGAGACTAAAGATACAGGACAAGCGATRGAGCTTGTCTGCAGTGTGTGTGTGTGGGGGGGCACAGTAGCTTGACTGTCCCCTTTGGGACATCAGGTTCTAGGACCATCACAGGGACAAGACATCTGTTTTACTCTTTTGGGGCAAATATATCAAGCAATACATGGTTTCCTGTGTATTAGCTATTGAGTATCTGAAAAAACACTGTGTGCTGGTAACCAGCCTGTGCACTAGAGATCTCCGACCCCCTTTCCTCTGTAGTAGGTTGCTCCAGCGCCGTCTGCTAAAATGTCCTCGTTTTCCCACTAGCGAGCAACTGTGCTATGCGTTTGGCTGCCTTCCCACATCCCTCGAATTGGCTCTGCTTCGGCTTTGTGTGTGTAATTCATGGGGCGTGCGAGGAAACGGAGAACTGCTTAAACGCGACAGTGGTGGGCATTCCCGTAACTCAGCAGGTGCCGGTGACGGCCTGGCTCCGGTTGCATCGCTGCGGGGCATTAGGACCCGGAGGCAGCTGAGCGGAGGAGGCAGAATCCCTCTCCCGCTGTCATCCTCTGCTTCTGCAGCCTTATTCCTCGTCTCCTTCAATGGTGACGGACTACCTCCTGCCCGGGCGGCCAGCCACAGCGAGGCCTTGCTAGGACCGCTTCCCGGCGGATCGATGGCATCTCCCAGGACCATCACCATCGTTGCCCTCTCGGTGGCCCTGGGGCTCTTCTTTGTCTTTATGGGGACCATCAAATTGACCCCTCGGCTCAGCAGAGATGCCTACAACGAGATGGTGAGTACGGCGGTGGCAGCGGTGCGGGAGACGTGCTCCTGGCAGGGCGCTCTCCCCTCAACCCTGCAGCAGGAGCAAGGTCTGCAGGGGGATACAGAGACGGAGCCCCAAGCGCCGGGAAGGAGAGGGAAGAGGGCTCTCCAAAGCCTCTCCGCCTCTTTATCTGGAGGACCCAGGGGGAAACAAATAATACGCAGCGCGGAGAATACCCYGGCAACCTTTGCTTGGGCTCTGTTTGAGCCTATTTACAGAGAAACCTCCCGTGGATAAGGACAGGGTAGGGAGGCGAGCAGGATGGGCTATGAAGGCACACTGGTGCCTGCAAAAACATGGGGAAATGAAGGTCTCCGTAAAGCAAAATCTGAAGGAGGGCGTAGCAGGGAGGTACAGTCAATCCTGGCAGGGCGGATACCTACTCCCTGGAAAAGAAGAGGAGGAGGAAAAGGAGATACCTGCCTGCTTTGGAAGCCACATGATCATTCTCAAAATTATCTGTGCTTTAAAGCAAAGAAAATGACAAAGACTGTCCCTACCTCACTGGACTTGTGTGGGGATTAACTTGTGACCATGAAATGCTTTGAGATTCTTAGCTAGAGGAAGAAGATATTAATAGTTGCACTATTATTATTATTCCCTTCAGCCTGAGATTGCAGCCTCTCCTCCCCTTGCAAATGTGAAAGGGGTGAGAAGAGGAAAGAGAAGTCGCTCTGTGCATTTTTCAGCCGGTTGGCAAGTTTTCGTTCCTCTCTGCCCAGGGCCAAACCAGCTGCAGAGCTTTACCTGCTGCGAGCTGCAGGCAGGCTGAAGGACCGTCYTCTGCATTTCGCTTCCTTGTCTGCATTTGCTTGCTCCCCTGCTCCCTCCTTACCCCATTTTTGTTACGTTTATTGCAATGGCTGAAAGGTTTTGGTATTATTTTGGGGCCCCTAAGAAACAGCGATGGAAGTTTCCAGCACATTCTGCTCTCTCCTGTCTGTGCACCTGCCCAGCTGCTTCTCCTGAGCTCTCAAATAACATCTGAATTGCAGCGTCTCGCCTGCACCCCAGCCTAGAGAGCTCAGCAAGAGGAATCACCAACAGATGACTGGGTAGCAAGAGATGAAGACAAAATGTCCAGAAAATAAAGCTCTTAGGCTGCTGCTGCATAAAAATTAAGGAAAAAAGCACTGAAACTTGAGAAGCATTGCAAAATCCTTGCTCTCTATGATACTTTGCTTCTCTGAGGGTCCCTTCCTACTTTTCCAAAAAGAATCAGGCCTACAGGTAGGAATTATCCCCATTTTTACAAAAGAGAAAGCAGAGGTGTTCAGATATTAGACAGCAACATCATACTTAATACCCTGTATTGTAACATGTTCGTGGCTCCTTAGGCTTTTGTGCTTTTTGCTGTGCTGCGCACTGGGGTGGTCTGTAATGTAATGGAGACTGCGAGCGAGAACCTGATCTTGCTAATCGATAACCGTGGCCTCTTGCCCCAAGAAAACACAGAACCTCTCTTACCTACTTACAACACCAAACTTGCAGTTGATTTCATTCAGTAATAAAAACACACATTAGTTGGTGTATTAAAACATTGAAAACAGCAGAGTGCTTTAGGGCATGGTACTAATAAGTTTCATTATAAAGCTGTATTTTTCACAACAGGTTAAAAAACTGGTGCTTTGAGGAGAGGTTTTGCTCACTGGAGGTTTAAAGTGCATTCTTAAAATACATACACTTGGAGTAGAAGTGTCCTGGGATCTTTAGTTATTTAGTAACAAGAATGCTGCATATTTTTTTTTTAACTGCATGTGAAGTATTTCATCTGCTTCTCTAAGAAGGAAGCAGCAAAATTTACAGAGAAGTGGGGAAGTTTTGTGTGCCCATAGTGCCTGTTTCCACAATTACATCTGAGGCAGATCTACACTCTGATTAGCGCATGTGAGATCTGCACAGCCGTGCACCTGAGATTAGGGCTTCCATTTCTCTCTTCCTGATTAGGCAGCAGAGAACACAATGGCAGGAATATCTGCAGGAATAGTATATTCAAGTGTGAATGGAAATAATATCAGACATTGCAAGTAATTAGGAGCATCATTAAAAAATAAGAAAGAAAAGCAAATACTTGGCTGAAGAAAAAAAAGTCTCCGGTACTTAACGTTCAAATGCAACAACTTGAATGTATGTAGGGAGAGAGGTTGTTTTTCCCTGTAAGAGCGAGGTGTCTGTTTAAGGAGGTTGTCTTGTAACTATACTGCTTCTAAATCCAGCAGAAACCAGACAGCGAGGATGGCAAAAGTCAGCTTGTTTTTATCAGAGGAAAGAAAAGATTGTAAAGCTGTGTAAGAGGAGGAGGAGTAGGCTTGGTGAATCTCAACTTTGATGTACAGTCCCATGCTAAGATTGCAGTGGGATATTCTAGGCTGCTTTGAGGTGGAAAGGGACTTCTGTTTTTGCTTCGTCCTTTGGCTTTGCAGGGACTAGGTGCATTATTTAATTATAAAGGGCACGCTACTTTTGGAGAGAGGTATTTTTCAATAACCTGGTTCTGCATTGTTAATTTTAGCGATGGTAACTTCAGACTTCAGGAGAAGGTACCCTTGCTACGTACTTGCTCACATTACGGTGCTCTACACTATTACTGTTTGATTCCAGAAACGAGCCTACAAAAGCTACGTGCGGGCCCTTCCCATGCTGAAGAAGATGGGAGTCAGCTCCATCCTTCTCCGCAAGAGCATCGGTGCCCTGGAAGTGGCATGTGGCATTGTCATGACTCTGGTGCCTGGTCGCCCCAAGGACGTGGCCAACTTTCTCCTCCTCCTCCTCGTGCTGGCTGTGCTCTTTTTCCACCAGCTAGTGGGGGATCCACTCAAGCGTTATGCCCATGCCCTAGTCTTTGGGATCCTGCTTACTTGCCGCCTGCTGATTGCCCGCCAGCCTGAGGAGCAGCCGCCGGAAAAGAGGATCCTGTCGGTGAATGGGGACGAGCAGCCACTTGTCCACGAGGCAGCTCCTGAGAAAGGCAAGATGAAGGTATCCTAGTTGAGTGCGTTTGAGGAATACGGACCCATGAGGCAGCTCTCTCCTAAAGCACCCAGAAAATTTGTTTTTTATTTACCTATTTATATTTTTTTGGCTGTCTAAATAAAGTTGCACTTGGGGTCTGAGAGACACAGGGGACGTCTACACTGTAGTTGTGCTTTTGCTGCTGCCTTGTAAGGTAGAAAAATACAAGCTGGCTTTAAACTAGATAGCTTGGAGGCTGTTAGCAGCCTGGCTGGAGGAGCACTGGCCTCGATAGGAGCTGCAGAACCAGTCTGAGAGCATGGGCAAATACGTGGGCACTTAGCCCCTACTAACTCAGTGCTGCTGGAGGGGGGCAATTAGTCCCTGAGCTAGGTGGTTTAAACCTAGCTTGAACACACCTCTGCTACATTGCAATCTTGGCAGCAACTGCTGTGTAGAACATAACCAGAGTGTCTAGGGCACGCGTCCCTGCGCTGGCTTGTGCAGCCCACCTCATAGAGCTATCTGATCCGCAAATGTACACGTTTTCTTTTACACAGTCAGGGGGAAAGGACCCTACTGAGCGTAAATAGTAGTATTTGTGTTTGAGAGAGGCATCTTTAGTGTCTGCTGCCTCTGTGAGCAGTCCTGCACGCGGACTGGTTCTCCAGGGAAAACGGGTGGTGCCACTATTTGCCTCTTCCTGGATTTCCACGCTTTGCAGAGGTTCTAAAACTGGGGCGATGCCCTGGCGAGAGTAACTGTTTTTCCCTGCTTCACATGAGCCACTGGTATCCCTTCACCCCTCTCAGCAGACAGTGAGGATCCCTGGTGAGGGGACGGGTAGAACTGCCCAAAGAATTGTTTTGACCCAGTAATAAGCCCCAAAGTTCCAAAATGTGTGCCTGCTGCTGGAAAAAAAGCATCATGCTCCCTATTTCCTTAGAGGGGGGCAAAAAAAATCCCCCTTTTCACTACTGCAACTTCATAGAACTGTGGGTTACTGCTAATAGATAAGGGTCTGAACCTGTCCAGGTACCTCATCGTGCATCCCACATACAGCTTGAGTGAGCTGGGGGAAGTCCTGTCACAAGAGCCTGAATCCCTGTGTGTTGTATCTGAAATCTTATGGAGTGTCATGAGAAGTGTGTTTTAAGTTCTGTTTGTTTTCTCGATGTTTGTCTGTTTTCAGTTTTTCCTTATTTTCCTAATTATTCATGAAAATAAACTTTTTGAAATTTGGAGGAACATGTCTCCACAGTAGCAAACTTTTTGAGAGATGCATCTGAAAATAGTTTTCATGGGCTCAAAAACTGCATCTAAAACAGGCAGAACCATGTTAGGGGAAATCCATGGAGAAAGACAAGATAATGAAGGATGGAAACCATCTGAACATTACTGGACTGCATTAACTACAGGCTTGTAAGAGAGACATCTGAACACCTTCATGAAATGTCTCTCAAATTTCTGCTTCAGTCCAATGTATCAGTGAAAAAAGACATAACCCCCCATAAAATGTTGATATTATATTTCTATAAAATTGATAGATGTTCACATGCAGTATATCCAGTTCTGATCCTCCAGTTTTCCTCTTACGCAAGGCTGCTACTTAAACAGATGCCCAAATATGCTACAAAATCCTCCTCTTAGAGCCCCAAACATTGACTCTCTCCTGTCAGATGTGCACCCCGGACAGCAGAAACTACAAGAAGTCACCTTCATTAGACAATCTCTTGTCTTTACAGACTACCTCAAGGTCACCCCAAATCCATTTCCTATGTTTCCTGAAAGACTACACTGAAGTTAATAGTCACTTCTTAACTCCAAAACAAATAAAAAAAAAATCACCAACTCAAAAACCCATCAAGGGTTACATTCCTACACAAAGTACTCACAAGCGCATTGCTGCAACCTTTTGGCCAGCTACCACTCTCAAGTGCACCTTATCTCTAACTCGGTAAACTTTTGGAACGAAATGCTTGTGTTTGTCTCTTGTGACACTCTTCACTAAAACCTGTACGGATGCCGCAGTAATAAAATAAATGTGAAACATTCAGCACAGCAAAGCTTATTCCTGCAAACGCCTTAACTACATGCAACCTGGAAGAACTCTGGACTGTAAGTGAATTCTGAAAAAAATCACTTCAAGAGTGTGAAATGCCTGATCCGCAGCAGCAGCTACTGGTTATTACACAACTCCTCTTGGAGCCCAGTAACAAGAGCTCTGTATTTATCTATATTGGATTGACCTCCATCATTGCCMCCCTGCATTAGCAAGCTATTTTTGGAAGCCACCAGTCATCTCTGCTTGCTAGAGGTGATAAGGCGCCAGGAACTAATTTAGTCCTTTCGCAACACCACATTATGCTAACTTTCCCTTCTTTTTTTTTTTTTCTTTCGCTTTTCTCTCTCCCYCTTCTCTCCAAGCCCGTTTCATCCTCTCCGCTCCGTTCAAACCCCTGCCGTGCCGCKGGGCCGGCACGTCAGGAGCACCTCTCCTCTCGCAGGAGGGGGCTGGAAGCACCGCCGAGCTCGGCCATTTTCAACTTTTTACGCCCCAAAACGCGCAACGCTCCCAGCAGCGCGCGGGCAGCCTCCCCCTCCCCACACACCTCCCCTCCCCACCTCGGGGGGGGGAGCGGCGGGCGAGCGCCCCAGTGCGCACGCGCCGCCCCGGCAGAGCGCATGCGCACAGCGAGCGCTGTCGCCGGCGGGAGACAGGGGGGTGGAGGGAGCCGCTGCTTCACCCCTCCCGGCGCTTGTCGTGCTGCGCATGCGCGCGGAGGAGGGGCGATGCGCCCATGGGCGGCGCGCATGCGCGGGGCGTGGCGCGCAAGTTTGAACTGCGGGGCGGTTGAGGAGACCCGGGCAGCAGGTAACGGCGGCGGCGGGGGGGCCTGTAACCATAGCAACGGCCCGGTGCGGGGCGCAGGGGCCGGGGAGTCACTCGCGAAGGGGGCAACGTCTCCCCCGCGGCCTCAGCCGCCGCTGCGGGGCCTTGGGGCCGGGGGGGCCGGGCCCGGGGCCCGCCGTCCCCGCTTCCCCTCAGAGGATAGGAGCGCAGAGCGTTTGGGGTTTTCTGCGCTGGCACCGACGTGTTTCAGTCCACGTCGTGTCGCCGTGGCCGCAGTAACGGACTGTCCGAGCCGTCGTTGTTTTGAAGCCTCTCAGTTACCGCTTCTCAGTCGCCACCACGCAAAGCAGCTCGGTGCGAGTCCTCCTGTTGCGGTATTGCTGTTCAGGGCTGAGCCAGCGCCTTCCTCTTAACAGGTTTTGCTTGTAAACGCGAATGCCTTGGGTATGTCCAACCGGCTGTCCCGGGGCTTCGGGGGAGATCTCGGCAGAGCTGGTCAGAGATTTTTGGTCCGGATATGCTGGATAGGGAGGTCCGTGAGTAATAAAGCCGTAGGAAAATAGGGGTGATTCTGACATCTTGAGCTAGTGAGAGCTGAGAAGGGAGTATGAGCTCAAATTCATCGCCTTTCCTTATGGAAAAGATAGCTTCCAGCAATGCAGGGACGTGCGTGCATACTCTACAAAATCCAGGAACTTGTAGCAAAATTTCATGTCCTGTGGGGGAAGGTTGGCATCTGTAGCGTATTGGGCAGAAGATGCTGTTTTTTTGTGATTGCACTTCAGCCAGAGCTAGGCAGGTTTGCTGTACTGATAGCTTTTGTGATTCACCTGGAAGTCTACCAAAACTTCAACTTTTCTTTGAATTCCTAGCTGCTGGGTTGAAAGATTGTTTGAGAATGCTAACTTCTTTTTAGGGAGGTCATTCTGAAGAAAAAGCTTGAAAAAGTGAAGCAATACAGTGCTTCCTAAAAGTATTGAAAGTAAAAGATTTTGTTTAAAAAGATTTTTTGCTTGGCAATACTGTAAATGGGCCAGTTTATGTACATCAGAACTGTTATGTCAAGTTCTGTGTAAAACTGTTCAGGTGATACGTATACAAAAAGTTATTTCCTTGTCAAGGCTGAAAACATGCTTCTATTTAAAATTCCATAAAATAGGAAGAAAAGTGGTGTTATGATCCTCTAAAATCTGTGCACTGCCTTTTGGGATATCGCAACCTGTTGACTGATTACATTGGTATAAACAGTGCAAGGAAATAAACTAAGAAAAAAAATTGCTGATTGTGTTTTGCTAACTTTCTGGTTATCTTAATTTTGGATTAAAATACTATATAAAATTTTATATCAGAAAATTTTCAAGTTGAAAGGAGTCTGTTTGGATTAATCTTTACTTGTGATTTCTTTTCTCCCCTCTAATGCAAGAAAGAATTGAGATTTGATACAACATGTTGTTTGTGCATCTTCTGAGTATGTTGTCTGATCTTTTGGGGTCAGGCTGCGTTAAATTGTTCCTCATGAAGTTACTCTATTACCTTATGGAGGATCCATCTGGGATCTGTTTTTCAGGAAAAAAAATTTTCTTGCAGGCAACTGGCTCTCTGATGTTCTCCAGCTGCTGGGGGTTCATCTATTTTCTTCCCCCTTTGTGATGAAGGATTGGAAACCATATGACAAATGAGTGAAATTCTCTGGTCTCAGCTGGGAATCTGAAAAGATGCAACGAAGGCAGAGTTCTAAGAATTCAAAGCAGCCTCTGCAAGTTCGCCACAGTAATCAAACTGATCTCTCCGCATGGCGAAAAGGAGGGAGAACTGACCCTGAAAAAAGTCTTCAGAATCGTCAATCTCGTAACAGTCAGGTGAATGAAAGCAAGCAAGACTCCCTTGAGCAAGCTGTGAGCTACTTTGAGAAAGGTAAGAGAGCACTTTTAAGATTAGATATCTAGGACTGAAAAGAGCATCACTGATTTCTTAAAGCACAAACAAACAAAACTCCCCTCAACTATATTCGCCTGTCATATTTCATCTCCCAGTTTCTAAGATTTGTAAACATCCTTTAATGTCTCAGAATGTTTTCCCCTTTCTGTTACTATGTAAAGGACTCAACAAAGAGAAATATGTATAGGGACCTTCAGGGAAGTTTCAGGTAGTTCAGTTACCATTCAGCAGTTCAGAAATTGTTTTATTCTTGTGGGGTTTTTTTTATTTTTTTTTTTTAGTTCAAGATCGGGTTTCACTGAAAAAGAACGAAGTTCTGCAGAAACACTTGGCTACAGTGGAAAGCATTGCCCTGCAAAAAGGATTACCCCCTGAAGCGTTTGATGTATTGCTGAATGTGGCACTCAGTGGCAAACTTGGTAAAATGTTTATATACTGCTTGCATGCCCTCTGGGAACATGTATCCCTTCCCTCTAATCAGACCTGCTTTGAGAAAATGTGCTCATGGTGACTGTGTTGTAAGGCACTTCAATGTAAAATTAGTATTTCTAGCATTCTGCAATGTAAATTCTGAGTCCATGCCAAAAATAACCTTAGCTCTTGGYACAGGTGAATGACACCCAGATTAATATTAGGTTATGGTTTGTTATACATATTTTTTAAGAAGCTTGTTATTTCCTTTGTTCTTAATTGCAGGTCTCTTAAAGGCTCAGAGTCAGTTCTTAGCAGCCATTGTATTTTTTCCTTGTCGTAACTGTTTGCGTAGGTTTCTTCTTCCCAGAAGCTAAATAACTGAACAAACTGGCATGGTTGTATAAATGAAAGTGCTAAAATTAAACAGTAAGTCATACTGACAGTCAGTTCAGCAGTGTCAGTGCAGACTCGATGCTGCTTTTTTAGAAATGATGGCCACCATTTATATGTCTAAATTAATGAACTATTCAATTAAAAAAAAAAAAAACAACTTTTCCTTCCCTCCAATCAAAGAGGAGCACGCAGGATTCTTTCCCCATTATGTAATTAGTTTATTACTTTTCTTGAGTTAAAATTATTGCTCATCTCCGAAACACTAAATTGCTGATGTTAAACTGACAATCATATACTCTTTTAACATCTAAAGATAATGGAGGGGGGCGTTAATCCATACCATGCTAGCTTAGAAATCAGAATAAAACTTTTTATAAAACATACTGTGCTCTTCTCTCTTATGCTTTCTGACTCTTTATTTCAGCCTTGGCTTGAATAACACCTAGTTGCTTTATGTTTATACTCCTCAGACATTTTATTAGACTAGATTTAAACTCTTTGAGGCTTAAAAAGTCATGTAAATTCTACAAAATGTAAATTTAGATCATCCGATTTCTCCATTACCTTCCACAGTATTTTCAGCTGTGCTTTTGGTACTTCATCTRTTATGTTGAATTAGAAGCCAAATTATCTTACATTTACCAGCAACTTGGGCAGTATAGTGAAATATACTACTGTAGGTGTTCTGTCCTATTTTTCTTAAGTTTTACTGAAGAACTGCTCACTTAATATTACCACAAATTTGTGTTACTTTTGGGTGACTTGCTAGGAGTCTAAAGACTGATAATCTAGTTTTCTAGTATTGAAATAATTTTCTTTGCTCAACCTGGAAAGAAAAATTTCCCATGATTTTTGAGGGAGAGATGAGTCCCTGGTGGATTCTTATGCATCGTTACTGTAAGCATTAAAGCTCTGAATAATCTCATCCAGCAAGGACTTTGACTTAACCTGCAAAAGCACATCAAAGAACATGAGCAGCGTCCCATTTAAAATTGTTTGTTTTCCAGCTGATGCAGTAAATACTCGGTTACTGAAGAGCCTAATTCCAGCCTCAGTAATACCAGAAACTTCTGTGGTTTCATCTGTATCTTGGCTCTGTGTCAGCAAATGCTCAGGCAGCATCCAGGTAACTTCATAAATGTTTGCAGTAGTAGTTGCTTCTGCAGTGGGGTGGTGTGGACAGATTATTTTTAGGAAGCAGAAATGCTAAGGCTTTCATGTAAAAAGTTCTTATAGACATTGCAGTCATGTAGAAAGACTGACAGGGACGCTGTTACTGGAACAGCAGTGCAAACTGAGCCACACTTAGAGTTCTGAGTGGAAGTAGTTGGTGTTCTTGGCAGGCTTTCTTCCATAGCAGAATTACTACAGACTGCACATCTGCAGCTGTCTTGTCCTTGAGAATGGTGTGTTAACTTTAACGATGATCTTCCTTATATGGGCTGGTGTGTCTTGCTCCTGTCCCTCACTTACTGTGGGATGGCTCTTTTTCTTCTGCAGCTGCTTTTTGTAAGATGGCTGATCACAGTGTTTGACTTCATTGATCACAAGGAACAACTTCATGCCCTCTATGGTTTCTTCTTTTCCTTCCTGCAAGACGAGAAGATGGTAAGGAGTGCTGAAGAATATATGGATTGACAAAATAAGCCTAAATGCTAATTGGTAGTGTGCATATTAAGGCTAGAACTAGGCAGGGGTAGCAGTGGGTTAGAGATCATTTTTATAAGGCTAGAATTTATTTTCCCTTTTGCTTTCAGGTTTCTGAGATTGCTGGGTAACTTAGATTCGGAAGCAGGGAAGTAGCATAGGATTGTTTTAGTTTGAATACTATAGTCAGGATGTTTAAATATATTTCCAAGAACTGATATTCTGTAACAAGAACAGAGTGACAGTATATTCTGTCTGAATTCCCAAGGGTCACTGTGACACTGCAGGCTCTGGAATTGCCTTTGATGTCAGACATCAGCAGGTGAAGTCTTCTGCTCCTGGGAAGGAATTGACTTGCATACGTTGGGCAGAAAGAAAAAAAGCCTTTTGAAGCAATGTTTATTTAACGATGAGAAACTAAATGCTGTTTTATTTAATTGATTTAAATGTAGTTTAAATGGGAACAAGCAGTCAGGAGATTTCTGCTATATGGCGACTGTGTAAAAATCCAGATGCTGTAAAATTGAAGTGTTTAGGTTCAGTTCAGATTCAGATGATCTTGGTAGTTGTTTTAGACAGATAGGAAATTGTTAATATCTTTCAATTTAGGTTTTTCATGTGGTTAAGACTTTTCAAGTTCCTCAAAGTACTGGATTATATTTCCTGTAATGTTTCTAATGGGTACAGGTTAATTTTGGTAATAATCTTTTTGGAAAACTAGATTCTTAGAATTTAAATTCTAATTATTTAAGATATCATTTTCAGACATAATGGGCCAATTGGAAAGTTGAGCAGAACTGGTGTGAAACTAATTTAAGACCCTTACAGCCTAAACTGAAGTTACAAGCTCTAATAAATTATTTTGATTCAAGGATGCCTTTGTCCTTTTACTGCTTATTCCTGAAATATCTATCCCTTGTTCCAAAAAAACAAGCCCCAGCCTCATTGTATAGCTTTATTACTATAGGGACCGCTCAAAATGAAGGTAATGGTTCTAAATAAAATTGACATGTGCCATCCATTTTAATACCACTTTGCAATGTGTGATCTGGCATCCAGATGACATGAGATCTTGTAAAAACGTGCTGCTTCCGAAGGGTTGTAAGCTATGCCCTGCCCCGGCGGGGAGGCAGGGAGAACTTGAGGCAGCCAACTGAATGCAACGGTATCAGCTTGTGAAGCCTGCATGGGGCGAGTGTCACTTTGAGTGTACGAGTGTGGCGTATCGCTTTAGCTATGAGGGTAGCAGTCTTCATCAGCGGGATAGTTAATTGCTGCCTTTTCTTTGCAGTGCCCCTATGTCTGTCACCTGCTCTACCTGCTGACCAGGAAAGAAAGTGGTGAGTGTACCCAGCTGTATGAGGTGGAAGGCCATTTTATTTGCTGTTTTGTTTGCTTGCCCTGACTTTTCTTCCAACGGAGCTAATACAATGGCTAGGCAATTTGTTGCTTTTAAGGCAAGGAAGCATGCCTGGTAGTTCAGTCTGATTTGTGTAATAGTTTCTGAATCAGAAACCCATCTATTTGTCCAGAAATAAGACTGGCTGATTCTGCTTGCTTTGCCATGACTTCCTATAATAAAAGAGAGATCTCATTTTTTACCTACATGTCTGGTATAGTGTTTTTATCCATAATGCTCTTAACTGTTTTTCCAGTCAAGCCTTTTCGTATTAGGAGACTGCTAGACCTCCAAGCAAAAATGGTGAGTTTATTTCAAATCCTGTAGAGTTTGAACTGTAGTTAAGCTTGCAGTTTTTAATACAAATGTCCTTATAGGACGTCTCAGGATGGTGTTAGACTTGGAAGTGCAGGTTCTAATCTTTGTAGCATCAAAAGTTTGTCTGTCTGCATGTGCATCCTTAATTCTCCTATGTTCCTTATGAGCACATGCAATGACCTGTACTAAGCTATACGTTTTATGGCTAGATATGGTAGGATATGTAAACTTAAAAGCAGTTTCTTTTCACTTATTTCCTTCTTTAATTTTCTATTCCCCTTCCTTTTTCAAGCAGTATCAAACCTGTGGCTGAGAAATAAAAGATCATATAGGATCTTACTCCCTTTTCTGTAAGAAAAACATAAAATCACTGTAATACTAAATAATGCTACGTTGATAGAGAAGTATAGGTAATATTATATAGCTAGCTTTGAGTAATGCTTTTCTGGAGCGTTTAGGCAGTACAGATAGAACTGTATTTCTCATAGTTCTGACTGTTTAATTCCTTTCATATTAGAGTTATGATGACAGAAAGTTCCTTTTCCAATCTCCTTCCTATGGTATTTCATTAACAAAGTTTCTGTTCATTTCATTTTCAGTTGTTCATCTCTGCTTACTTTGTGACAAGTAGCTTTAGAAAGCTTTTAGTAATCCTAGGGATTTTTTGCTTCTTGAATACAATATTGAGTTGCTATATTAAAAACATACCGCACACTTTTACTCTTGTTCTGTTACTTGACAGGGAATGCAGCCTCATCTGCAGGCTCTGCTATCGCTTTACAAGCTCTTCTGTCCTGAGCTGGTCTCCATAACCCTTCCTGGGAAGATGAAGGTAAGGAATGAGATTTACTGTATTTGGAACAATGACATTATTTGTGCTGAGCTTTCTATTTAAGCTATAGCATGATTCAGTGGTGAAGATTAACTCTATTTCCTCTTTCCACTGAGTGAAATCAGTTTTAGGTGAGGATTCTTTGCCTTGCATTTTTGTTTTCGCCTCAATACACTGAGATGATTTGGAATAGAATGGCGTATATCTTTATCCTTATTAGGATTACTTTTATCCTCCTTTTGGTATGCTTGCTGGTTTAGACTTGTCTCATATAATGTTAATGTTCCGCAGGAAAAGAATGGTTTTATTTGTGCAAGGCCTTGTCTAAACTGCTGACTTTCTCCAGTACAAATGACAACAGAAGTCAGTAAGCAGTAGCTTCCCACTTGAGAAGTCCTCTTCATAGGAAAGAGAACAGTAGGAAAAACGTGGTCAGTGGATTTGTCAGGGTCTGTGGCTTAATTGCGCCTTAATTTTTACAGAGGCTAATACGTATGTGTGTGCTTAGTCATTCGGTCCAAGCAGAATATATGTAGTAGAAACTGAATACGTAACAAAGAAAATAGCAGTAGATAAGACCTAAATTCTGCAACAAAGTTTCTTAGTTTCTGAAACAATTCAGTGGGACAGATTTAAGTTTGTTATAAAAAGCAGAGATCTTTTACTGAATCTATATGTAGGCAAGTTGTGGTGCTTCCATAAAAGAAAATGTATTTCAGTCTGTTTGTGTTATAACTCTATGAATTTATAGTTTGCATCATGCTGTACATTCATCTGTTGGAGAATTTACATTTTTTGCCATGCACAGAAGTGAAGCAGAACTAACAACTAAAAACCAAATTCATTTTCAACTATTTCAATTAACACACACTATTAAAAGTTTCCATACCTGAGCCCAAACCAACCTTGGTCAGGTTTTATTTTAATGCATACTTGAGATTTATTCTATGAATGGAAAAATAATCTTAAAGAGGATTATAAATCAGAAGTGTTGGAGACCTCTGACTTCTGAAAAAGGGGAGATCGTTTCAACAACCACATTTTTATATTTCTTCTGATCAATATTTAAAAGGTAATAAAACTGAGAAATGAATATAGTTTTGTGCTGTCGAAACCTACCCTCTTGGTCTGTCAAGCACAGACAGTTGAGTGTATATACATCTCTGCAGTGACATATCAGAATAGAAACTGATCTTTCTGTCACTTTTTTTTTTAGTTCAGCCTCCTACATAGATATCTGATTTATGTTTTCAGACTTACTTCAAGAATTCAGAGGGCCCATGGAAAGCGGCAATCAACACTATAAGGCGAAGAAACCAGGAAAATTCTCCAGTCTCCCAGCCACTGTTTCTAGGCACAGCTCAACATCAGTCACGGAAGAGAGTAGGTTATGGGAATCTAGGAGGTGCCAAGCAGCTCTTTTCAGGCTGAATTCTGTCCAATAATGCAAGTCAGGCTTTATTTCAGCACAGGGAAAGGTGGGATAGCTATATGGAAATGTAGCATTCCTGTTATAATGATAGCTTAGATGCCTTTTTGGCAAAACGGTAAGGGTGTTTGTGGGAACACTGGTCACAAGTGCATGCAATGTGTACTTGATTGCATTGGAAACTGAGTCATTGCTGTTCGTTTGTGTTTTTTCTTTACAGAAATGGAATACCCAGTTGGTTATACCTGCAAGCAGTGCCAACACAAATAGTTTAGCAGGGGACAAGGAAAAGAACCATGTTGATTTATACAGTACCAGTGAATCTTTTCCAGTGGAGCAGCTGCAGACCTTTTCCCAGCTCCTACAAAATATCCATCATCTAGAGGTGAGTGTCAGAAAGGTCTCAGCAAGCTGACTGAATGTTGGAGAGAGATCAGTGGACATCTCTGTGCCCTCTTTATATGCAAGTAGTGCATGTGTTACCTAGTTCTGACAGAGCAGCTAGTCCGGTGATGAAGGAGTGCTGGAGATGGTCTTGTTGCTGGTTAGAGACCCTGTGTGTCCACTGGCAAAGCGACTGGACAGCTGTGAGAGCATGAGCTTTACTAGCAATTTGCAGAAGGAAACACTGAATAACTAGTGGTCTTGATTTCTCTTGCAGTTTCCTTCCCAGATGGGTTCAGTGCTAACGAACCCCTTGTTGCTTCACTACATGAATTGCATCAAAGATGAATCTATTTACCTGAGACTGTACTATTGGATGGGCCAGACTCTTCAGGAAGGTAGAAACTTTGCATTACCTTGCATGTAGTGAATTAAAGGATGTCTGACACTTTTCATCTTGCAATAATGGTGCTTAACTATGCAGATTTACAGGGATATTTATATAGCAGTAAAACAAATCCTGAAGAGTGATTTGGATTTTGCTTCTGATTGTACTTATTCTTGCTGTACTCATGCTCAGATACAGTATTCTTTCCTGTTTAGAATGCTCTTGGTGTGTGGTTGATAGTAACCAATATGAAGAAGAATTCAAAGACTTCCTGGAAACCATCTACAAGACAGAGTGTTTCTTGCAGGTAAGTGCCTATTTTGTGGAAGCCAAGGGTTTCATGAAGTCTTCCCTTGAAGTGTGTTTGGGACTTATCTGTTTCCTGTAGCATCTCTGAGAGATGACAGTGTCTCAAGTCACCAAAAAAGTAATAAAAAATATGTATTCCTGTAGTGAGTCCACATTCTTGAGATAGGCCTGGTTACTGCAGGAATGATGATTTGAGAAAATGCACTTCATTAGCTAGTGTCTGGATGAATTGCGTGGCAGGAAGGAGATGTAAGCCTCTTCCTCCTCCAGGGTGAACTGTGTCAGTGAATATGGCAAGGTTCAGGCATATGAGATGAATTCTCGAATATTCCTCCTCTCTGTAGGAGGGATTTTCTTCCTGTGAAGAGTTCCTGTATAAGAGCCTTCCTCTCTGGGATGGCTTCTGCTGCCGATCACAAATCCTCAGACTCGTGACTTGGATCCCCCTCAGCAGCTTCTCTGGTACGTGATACAGATGCTTTGGATGAGGCTGGACAGTGTCTGGTCTTGGGGGTTAGAATCTGTGCACAGATTTCATACTTATCTCTCATTTATTTCAGAAATGAAGTCACATCTCTATGATCCTCTGGCACAGCTCTTTTTCACATCGTCCCTTTATTTTAAGGTAATTTAAGTAAGCACACTGGCTATTTACTTCTAGGTGGTATAGCTATCTCCACTTGTATAAGGTGTAACAGTACAAGGGATTGTACAGTGGACTTTTTTTGAGGAAGTCTGTGCCTAAGTAAGGGTTAAATATATACTTGGGATGTAACAGCTTTGGGAATATGAGTGCCTTTAAGATATTTTCTTTTTTGACTGGAATTAAACTAGGGCATTGGAAATAAAAATAACTCTCTGATAGTATGCAAGACAAAAGTTGCTTTGTTTTATTATAATTTGAACTTAGTATTTGAAACTCATGTTCTCCAGGAAAATTTAAGTAACACATACATTCAGTTCAAGGGGGCATTGCAATTAGCTCACTTCTCTTTGTGGCCCTGAGAAGCTATGTGTAACTTTCCTGAGGGCATGTTTCTGTTTAGTGTTATTCACTTATGTAAATTGTCATCAACATGTTTTCTTTTTGCCTCTTGCAGTGCAGTGTTCTTGAGAGCCTGAAAGAGCTGTTGCAGAACTGGTTAAATTGGCATGTGATTCAGCTGGATTCAGAGTCTGATTCTCAAGGCTATTCTTTGTAAGCTTATCTGAAATAAATGCAATCCTGTGTTTTGTGCGTTGTTCACAAATGTATTTTTATACATACATACATATGTCATATGTATGTATGTATGGGTACATATTCTAGCTCTATTATCCAGTATAAAGACTGGCTAGAAGGTCTGTAATGCTGTAATACTTCTGCTTTGTTGTAAGCTACCTTGTCAATCCTGTTCTTTACTCTTTCTTTAAAAGTATTCTTCAATTGGAACTGAAAACCGAAATGTCCAGAAGTCAGGATCCCCGTAACATTGACAGCTGGGCCACATTTAAAATAATGTGGATAACAATATGTCACTGGATATATTTGAGAAAAAAATGTTGCTGAATGGTGTGGGGGGCGGTGGGACAGAAGGATGACCTTCAGTTTCCTTTTTACTGCTTCTATTTTGTACTGTTTGTGGAGAGGTACATGTACTAACGTGCATGTCCTGCTACTGCCACAGGAATACCACTCTTTCCGGATTAGTGAACGTGGTGGCTGAACTGATCCACTTTGTTGGATGGATCTCTACTGTTGCACTGCGCTTGGAAAGCAATGCTACTTTCTTGCTGTACTTCATTCTGGATTTCTATGAGACCGTATGTATCCCATTTATTTTGGCATTCAAAATTCCATTTCCCTGAGGGCTGTTTCCATTTTTTTTAAGCTAGAGCATGAAACTGTGTTCCTGAGTTTATAGAATTTCAATTCTGATTAAATGCCAGAACTTTCCAAATACCTGGTAGATCTGCAGGGGATCGCTGCTGCTGCTGCATCAATAGGTAGAACTAAATATTGCTGCCAGAGAGTGGTTGCGCTTAAGTCAGAGGTGTATTGCAGAAGAGGAAGTAAAAACCTGGCGTAATGTGAACAGCTGAAGTCTTTTTTTAATGCTAATTTATAGAAGAGAACAATGTTCATTTCAATTTCCAACCACATATCTTGATTTGCTCCTTAAATGTTCCCTTAAAAAATGAAGTGTCTTCTCCAGTTTATTCTGTAGACAAACTAAGCAGCTTCATAGGGGCTTAAGCCTGCTCTCTAGCTTCCCCAGTTCCTCTGTGGGTGCGTGCTTACTGCCACGTGAACTCCAGCCATGCTGTTCTTGCTTACAGTTTGGATAAAATTGCAGAGTTAACAAAACAATAAAAGTTTATCAGGTGCTGACATCTGCTTGTAGCTAAAACATCTGTAACAAAATYGCACATAACAAGTGGTCACAGCATTTGCAGAAGATAGTGTGTTTAAAATAAATGCTCGTTTTGTGGGAATATACAGAGAATCAAGCAGGCTTCAGTATATGATTATTGGTGCTCTAGCAGACAACTAAGTTCACGTGGGTTGGTTTTAATGTTTTTAAAGGAAGTGAACTTAGCCACTAAGATATATTACTTAGCCATTAAGATTTGAATTTGTCCTTGCTTCTTTGCTTACATATTCAGAATTTTTAATTCTCTAGAGATTTCTAAACTCATGCAGTTGAGACATTACCTAAAGAGTCTAGTTTTCTGAAAGTATCAGTAACTCAATTACATAAAAATATCTGCCTATACCTTAGCTAGTGTAAGTGTACTGAGGGCAAGAGGAAAGGTGTAGGTCTCACAAGCTATGTTTTTGGTGAAAAATCTGTTATGAGCTGGGGCAGAGAGGGGGAGTCCTAAAACAATTGTGGTGCCCAACTTAACATACTATAAAAAGTATCCAACTTCTAGATGATGGGCTGTCACAGCTTAATTGTCTGATCTGAGCTGCAGTAACTAGGTAATCATATTCTTAGCCCACCACGTTTCTAAGTAAGATGCATTAGTTTAAAATACCTTTCAGAAGAGAAGTGGAGTAGTCTGGACTTGGGAACAGTTACTGTAGCTAAATTGGTGGATAATAATGTGTTAAGTCTCAGCAATATTGCTTSAATTCTTTATCCATACTTCAAGACTGTCGTTATAGCTGAAGATCTTGTTGAACCTGCACAAATTATAAAATGCCTTTGTTCCTTGTAACTCAGCCTTAAATTCTAAACATGAGTCTAATCAAAAACCTCTGTTCTATGGCCATATCATCTTTTCTTAGAGTAAGGCTTTATTGTGTGGTCATGCAATTCCAGCAAGGTCAAACAGAAGAATTTACTTTCCCATAGGGAAGAGTTATATGGTCTGTTTGACTTGCTGGTATCGACAAACTTAGGCTAGGAGACAGCTCTGGTCAAGTGGAATCCAAGCCTCATGTATAAAAATGATATAAAATATCAGGGAAAAAAAAAGTGGCTGCTGCTTTTTTACAGGGATCTGGGTAGATTTAACCCAGCAAATAACCATGTCTGAACATAAGGTGTACTTAAATGGTTAAAGCAGACACTGAGACATGTACCGCTGAATTTGTCTCCTTTTGAGAAGGAAACAAATGGAATTGCTTCACCCTGGCCGTCCCTCCAAGGTGAAGTTGATGGAGCTGGCAGAAAAGTGGTGTCGTGCTCTCTTTTGTTTGGTAGAGGTTTGGGGGTTTGTTAATGRCGGTAACAATCTGCCTAGATTTGCTTCATTCCTGCAGGTGTGTGACATCTATCTGAGGTACAATCTGCCTTTGCTGATAATGCCTCCTGCTGGGGTTTTCTACCCAGCACTGCTCAGCATGGATTCTGTCAGCTTGAATCAGCTCTGCTACATTATGTACAGGTACTACAAAGGATGTGGGCTGGAGGGACTCCTCTTTTGATCTTTTGGAAATAACATTACTTTGGTGTAAAATCAGAATCCTAAATCTGCTTTTTCTCACTATGCAAGGCAAAGGTGAAATGTTCCGGCTGTACCCAGCTCTCATGATAGTCTTTTACAGCTGTAGTTCCTACTCTTTTTTTTCAATCTGGATATAGGAGGATTCTGACCTCTCTCCTTGTATTATATCCATATCTTTGACATGTGAAGGAAGAAGTTTCCATATTGTTTTAAGAGAACTTAAGTCAGACAGCAACAAAGAGCTGGAGTCGTTAGTAGCTAACCATAAAACTTCTCACTCCTGTGCTCTGATCACTAGACTTAGGCTTTTCTTCTGAATTCTGTAATGTGCTAAGCACTTCTGCCAYCTCCAAGCCCTGTGGGAATTTGGGGCTGTCTCGTGCTGCCTGCAGGTCTGAAGATGGCACTGTTCAGCTCTCTGCAGGGTCCATGAAGAGGGCTGCTGTTGTTGGCCTAGTTAGTTCCAGTGGTTGCATCTAAGAGTAGCCAATTGCTGACAGCTGGTGTAGGGCTCTCCATGTGCCTTTTCCTCTAAGGAGACTGCAGGGTAATTAACATGACAGGATGGTCTCTGGGAAATAAGAGCTAGCGCTTATTATATAGAACAACTGTCAAGTTGCATTACTTCCAGTGGCTTCCATTCCTCTACCTGGTGAATGGAAGTCTCCCCTCTTAAAGACACACTGCGTGTTTCTGCTGCTTTCAAGGCTCTATGTCACTTCTTGCATATAGCCTTTATGAAGGTGACTTTGTCCCATGCAAACCAGTCACATATTGCTCATCCAAGAGATGACTCTCTCTGATCAGGTGTCTTCCTACTCCCGCAGGAGAGACTGGGTCTATGCCAAGTGATAAAGCACCTTTCTCCTGCCTGTGTGTGTGTATATATATTTTTTACCCATAGTGGAGAATTTGGTGGCCTCTTTGGAGGAAAAAATTTCTTAATTCTCTGCGTAAGCATTCCTCCAGCTTTTTTCAACACTAATCTATATTAAAATTTACAGGCATCTAATGTTCTCTTTTGTTTTCTCAGGTACCGGACCAACTTGGTAGCTGCAAAAGAAAATGAGCTGATTAAAAAGGTATTGTGGACGAATCCGGCTATGTGCTAGAATGGACCTCAGTAAGGAGTTGGGATGAATAGAAAGGAGGTGTTCTAACAGCATTCTTTTTAAGGACTAGAGGGAATATGCAACTGCTTTGAGGATGTGGCTTACTGATTTATTTTCTCGTTCCTCAGAAAATACTGCAATTCCAGTTCAGTAGTCAGACCTACCAAGAGTACAACCAGTATATAATAGCCATGGTGGGGTGTCTGTGGACATCCAGTGCGTTCCAGAAGGATATTCACCCTCAAGGTGTTCGTCTGGATGATGAAGTGCTGAAGAAAACCAGAGTGCAGGAATTCAAAACCAGCTTTAACATTGTCTACCACCCAGCCATGATGGGTTACGCTCTCCTCTTCCTGCAGCAGGTAATGATGTGGGCCAATGCTCAGCCCTTTGGCAGCGCCAGATGTTCTGTCTTAGCAGTTTCTCTAGGGAAGTGTCTTGGTACACAGGCTGAGTAATTGGCATTTTTAGAGTCAACAGAGCTTTCAAAAGCTGGTATGGCATTCTGTGTGAATGTCAGAGCAGTGGCATAGTTTGAATAGATTTTTGTTTGCATGGTGTGAAAGTATGAATGTAACAGTTCTAGGATGTGAATTTGTGCTTATGGTCATTTTGAGGATGGAACTAAAATAGATAAATAATGAAAAAATAGACTAATCCAGTACAAGCTTCCCGATAGTGCATCCTGCCCTACAAAATATGGAGTGCGATGTAAACTTTTAAACTCCTGAAAATCAAGAACTACGGAGTTATGGTATGTGCAAATGTCCACGGTAGAACTTTTAGCACTGCTTCCTGGCTCTTGCAGTAGCTTCTGAGAATGGCTCAGTAAAAAGATATAAAAGTACCTATTTCAAGTATATAAGCAAAGTAAGATAATGTGGTGCTGCTTTGTATTGCCTGATGTATTTGAGTTCTGCTACTAATCTGGAATTCCAAGTGCCACCGTGCATTCAGTGCAGCTACTGAATAGTGAAGGGAGCAGCTTGCCACAGCTGTTACTGTGCTGAGAGGTGCGTGCTKCTCTCAAAATCAGGTTTTATAGTATGTCCAAGGGGTGTACAAACTATCTTTTTGTTGTGAGGAACACTGGCAGACTTAAGGCATGTGTTGGTGTGRGCTCCTGGGCTCACTGGGACGAATTGAGGAAACCTGAGGTCAAAAAGTTGAAGCAGATGTAATCCTGTTTAGGAATATGTCACAAATTTGAGTTGGTTTGTATGCTCAGTGCTGTGAATCCAGGTAATTCGTCTGTTACTGCTGACCTAAACCCAAGCTTTGTCTTAGCAAGAAGAAGCTGTTTTATTTTTGTTAAATAGATTTTAAAAATGGTAGAATTAAATTCTTTTCYTTGCTCTTTCTGCTATTACAGCAGGATTAGCCTTTCATATTTTTTTTGTCTAGTTCCCCTTCTGTTCTGAGGCTTCCTAATTTCTCCTTGTAGCTTCTGTAAGTAGAAAACTGCTGGTGGAGAATTCTTGCGTTCTTCCTACTTTAGGATCAAGAAAGAGGTTTTGCTTAGTAGCTACCACAGACAGATCTTAAGATAGGGAAAAATATTAAGCTGCAGGRCCATCTTTTCTTAAACACTTCAGTGCTGAGCACCAGAGGGCACTGCTCTGCAGCACACTGAGAGCAGAAGCGATAAACTAAATGTCAGTAGGTTTTCTCCTCTTTATCTGTCTCACTGTTGGGAATTGTCTATCTAATGTTTTGAAGTAGTGGCTTGTACACYGTAGAGACACAGTGGTTAAAGATATCTATAAATGTTCTGAGTTGCTATCCAGAAATGCTGCAGCAGGGGGCAAGATGGTCTCCATGTTGTCTTGCTCTTGTGGACTGGTTTAAGTAAAATGCTGGAAGTCTGTTCTTAAGCATGATTAAAAATCCTTGGACTTCCTTGCACACCTGGAATTCATGATACAGAAGGGGACCAAGCAATTCTGGACATACTTTTTATCTGACTTGACACTGTTTTTATTCCCTCTCCTTAAGGCCTGGCCAGATGATAACACCTTCAACTTCAGTTTAATTAAGGTAAGGTTTCTTTTTTTGTGAAATGAAAACAGGCTATTTTCAGCAACTACTTAGTCAGAAGAGGATGAGATGATAATATTCACTGACTTCAGAAATGCTCTGTAGAAATTTTGAAAGACAAAAATTCTGGCTGTAGGCATGGGTTCCAGCCCCCAACATGGCCAAACACAAGTACATCGTCATCGGAAAATTTAAGTTATGTGTCTAGCAATCTGTGGTTAGTGATCTGAGATTTTTATATATTCTGTCCAAGAGTCAGTACAGGACAAGAAGGCTGTTTATCTTCTGTGCAGATTCTGGAAAAAGTTCTATTTTTGGTGCAACTAAAGCAGAATTTCAATTATTAATAATGAACTTAAATAATATTTAAGCATAGTTTAATGTCGCTTTGTTATAGCTTTAAACAGGGGTCCTCCACTGAGTAAGTAGGTACAGTGGCAGTTTTCCGTCCTGCGTCACAGTGTACCTCAAACCAGATCTGGAGGGATCACCGTTGGTGATGGAAGGAGGACTTCAATATCCATGTTCATTTGGTCCTTGACTTCTTCCCCATTGATTCAGTAGTCTTTGCCCTCTTAGGACTGGGATTTATATGCATCTTCAGTATTAAAAAAGATCATGACTTTTCCATGTTCAAGCCAAGAACATGTAATATATRAGTGAAAAGTTTGGGCATCGGGGAAAAGGATGTGACCTCTGTGTACCGGTGGATATTTATGGAGTAGGATGGATGTTGAACTGTGGCAGGTGATATTTGCAGACACTTTCAGATGGACTCAAAAAAGGGACAAAGCTATGTCCTGCACATCTAACTACTCTTTCTGTTTCTATAGGGAAGGAAGTGGAACTGGTATCTGCAATATCTGTATGCACAAGGCTTAAAAGGCCTGAAACTCTTTATTGAAAGCAGCATCAATCGTGTTTCTCGGGCCTCTCAAAGTAAAGAAGGGAATGTGCAAGTGTGACCCTGGGACTCACTGGAGCCTTTTGACCACCTGAAACAGGAAAGCAGAATATAATGGACTGTGTCACTAATTCCTGCTTCCTTGGAAGAAGGAAATACGTAGAGCAGTTACACTTGTTTGCATTTTGATGCTGACACTTATTTTAGAAAAGTGAAGACACAGAAGGAATGCTTAGGCTGGCTTGGTTCACTAACCCTGAACCCCTCTGTCCCTGCTGAACCTCTTTGGTCTGAAGCTACTGAGTTCACATGCTGTGTAACGTCCACATTTTTCATCATCATTTTTCTTATAATGGAATAGCTGCTTTGCTYGAGGAACAAACATTTTCCATCTCAAAAGTGCAACGAGCAGTGCTGCTTCATTTAGAAGTAATGTCTGCTATCTGACCTGCTTTGCTCCTCTCAACAGTAGGTAGTGGAACAATTTAATCAGCCTTTCAGGGATACTGGGTATATACTGGATCGGAGGACTACAAGCTTCCTGAATCCCCTGTTGCCTGATGTATATACTGGGTCAGAGCATCTGTGACAGGCTGGCCAGACTGACCCTCTTAAACACTTGTTTCAGTATGAAGCTTCCAAAAGATACTTTTTGCTAACGTTGCTTGTAATGTTCTTGTAATGCATCTGGAATAGTTGGTGCTCAGCTGATGGTTTATTGATGCTTTGAGCACCTGAACAGTGTTGCCAGCAGGTCACCATTTTCTTTTGATAAGTTCAAATGTAGTTTTCATTTTTGTGTTTTTAGCTCTGTACATGTTGTGTATTATATGTGTACATATGTATAATTTATATTCTGTAAAATGTTTCCAGTTTGCCATTTTGAAGGGATTCTACTACAAAATGTATCTTTTCCTGTGATTTCCTTTTAGCACTTAGTAGAAGTCAGGAGAAGATGAACTCAGGTCTCCGGAATTTGGATGAACTTTATTTCACTGCTGTAAAATGAGGTCATTACCACTCAGACGGGCAGAGAATACTAAATTTTGCATTGTGAATTTGTACTTTGATCAAGTAAAGGAATTATTTCAGTTCCTGACAGTGGCTCCAGAGCCACTAAGGATGTGAAAGATCTTGATCGTTTCTTCATGCTCTTAAAATCATACTGGCTCCAGATTTTGTAGATTATCACACTTTTTTCAGCTCAAACACATGATCTGATAAATATATACATGTGCATATATATATATTTATATGTATATATTTAACAATAGCTATGACTGTTAGGTACGTTATTCTTCATAGATCCTACATGGCTTTTAGGAATCATATCTGTCTTTCCAGAGAATAAGAAAATCTTTCACTGAAGACTTTGAAAATAACTTTGACGAGATAATTTTTTGTTCTTCTGAGAAGTTAACTCCTGGTGAATAGGATCTTCTTTGATTTTGATGCTGAACCTTTCCCTATCTTCCAGATTTCAGGCACTCAACCTCCCTTGAAGGTGCTTGTTCCCATTTCCTCTCTTTCTCTTGTACTCAGTGTGGTAGCCATCTTCCACTCTTCTCTGCAATTCCTACAGGGAGATTTGCTTAGAAGAAAATACTCTTCGTTCACATCTGGCTGTGTTATTCCGGCTAATGTAGAAGCTGCTTGCTAATTTCTGTTGAGAGAAACAGATTTTCAAAAATCCAGATTATACTTCCTCATGGCAGAGGCAACTTTACTGCTTACAGATTCCTCCAACTGGATATGATTCGAGGTGTGGCCCCTAACATCACCAATTATCTCTTTTAAAGGCTGGTACTGCTGTTTTGGACTAGCTCAGTGCTTGATAGTTTGGGACTACCCCAGCATCCCTTTCCCCAACACCACTGGCCAGCAATCCCTATCATAGTGTCACCTGTTAGTTGTTAGACTCCTTTTTATGTTCCTGTTTCAACTAAGGACTCAATGAGGAGAGCTAGCATTATGTAATTGCTTTTATCATTTCTCTATGAAACAGTCCTCTTTTCAGAAAGATCTGAGAAATGCTAGTGCTTGTGCTGGAAAGTTTGCGTACTACGTTCCTTAAGTACATTATCTTCAAATGTTGACCAAACTTATCTGAAGACTTGTACTTCTGTATTGCTACGCTGGGATTCTGTATAGGGGTAGGGATTGGAAGAGTTGTCAGCCCCCGGAAAATCTAAGGTAAAGACATCAACCCAAGTTTACAGCCACTGAAGCTGTCTTCATATAGTACATTCATTCAGTTGGGAAGCTCATGTAAACAGAACATCTCAAAGGAGCATTTAGCTCTAACCAGGAAGAAAGACTTCATTACCTGGGTGCTCTTTGGAATTTGTGGAAGGAGCAGACAGAGCTCTGCAACCTTCCTGTCAGACTGGCATGTCTGCCAGAGGCTTCCTTTCAGTTAGGAAAGGTCTAGGTCCTTACGAGTGTGATGTATGTGCATCTATATAGAGGCCTGTAGCAGAAAGATTATAGCAAATGCTGAACTTCATATACTTAATGGTTCCCAAGGTCTTTGAGCTCAGTTTTTCCTTGAGCTCGGTGTGTAGGTGTTTGGTTCTGAAACCACAGGATCACGTTATGGAAAAGAGTTATTGCTGTGTCACCAGTCTTCTGTTGTATCCCATGTTATGGAAGTTGTTGACCAAATCATGTACAATTTTATCATTCAAGTGCATGGGTTGGATCCTTAGAGGTACAGAACTAAGTAACAGGGCAGGTAACTTTCTTTTAATGGTAGGTTTGTTGGTAGGGATGGCTGTTTAAAATCCTTCACATGCAGTGATGATGTACCAAGTGTAAATAGGCATTTGAGATGGCTTTCAGCCTCTTTGTATACCTTGGTGGTTGTCGTCTTTCTCATCTGGACATTTTTTGCCTTTTTTTTTCCTTGTTTTCCCTTTCCCTTTTTTTCTTTAATATGTCTGCCTTTTTTTTTTTTTCTATTAACATTTCACTTGAATGGAAGAATGAGCTTTTAAGGGACAAGTGTGCTGCTGTATCTCTTCTCTTAGCTCTCTCTTTACCATCTAACCACCATGGTAAATTTTGTAGACCATTTTCTGTTACCAGCATGTGCTCAAAGATGAGGCTGACCATAGCATCTGCTCTGAGGACTGAAATGGAGACTGTCTAGCCCCATCCATTTTCTGGTAAGTGACAAAATAAATTACTGATATGCCTACAGTGCCCTTTCCTGCTCTTTGTCAGGTGTCTGCTCCATGTATTCACCATTAAAGTGCATCAGAAACAACTGTCTTGGGGTACAATTTGGTAGAAACAATGCTGCACGCAGCAGCCCAGAATGTTTAAGTTTAGGTCACGCCTGTAGCCTCTCCCTGTGATAATTATTTGTGACATATTTCACTCTTTAAACAAAAAACATTTTTAAATGTGCCTGGAAACATTTAACATTTAAACTGTTCTTGAACTTCACTCATTACTTTTTTTCTCCTCCCATAGCTCTGATAGGTTTTGTCTAGAAGGAAGGTGCTTGCTTTCTTGTCAGTTGAGGCTCCTCTTGCAAGTGTTTTTTCTTTCTAGGGGATGCTATTTCCGTGTCCCAATTTCTAGGTTCTGCTGATCTCGGGGAATGCCGTTTTGTGTCCTGCCTGTTTCCATGAGTAAATGCTGGTGACTGGCTCCAATAGCTGCATGTTCTCCCTTCCCAGGAGACTTGTGTGCTTTCAATTTAGGGGATTCACAATATCACAGGCAGGCCAGAGCAGCAGCCGTTTTAGCTCTGAACTGCATTCTGCAGCTCTTCTAGTAGTCTGTTTAGATGATTCCAGACAGTGAGGCCTTTCCCTTTAGGACAATCTCTGAGTAGGTGTTAGATAAGATTTCAAAGTACAGGCCCAGAGCCGTGTCTGGGGTAAACTGGCGTAGCTCCACTGATTTCTAAAGGAGCTGTGTTGAGTTGCACCAGCTGAACATCTGGTCCACAGTTCACAGAACCAAAGCCATTAACCCCTCCACTGCAGACACGTTAACCTGAACTTAACACATCTGAAACTGCAAACGCCTCAGGCTAGAATTAAGTTGAAATCTTTTTCTGAAGCCCTGTCTGCTTTGTGTTTCTGCTGATCATGATTTTATTTTGTGGGGAGGGAATCATTTGTGCCCCTTTGTTCATCAGGCAGTGTTGCCCTTTCAGAGACAGCTTGCTCTGAAAGAGTTAACAATTTCAACCTGTTTTCAGCTGGAATGAAGAAACTGGTTCCTCTGTGTCCCTGCTTTCTATTCTCTTGTTGGCCTACTTCCCTCTGCTTGCATTTTGCATTCCTAATGCCATGAATAAATCAGGACCCAAGGATTTAGAAGGTGGTACAGCTGTAGCCACTCAGAAAATTGAACCTCTGAGGCTTGTACTGCCGCTCTCACAACTGCCAATATGTGTGCTTCTGCACTCTTCTAATAACGTTTAACTTGAACCAAAGGAAAATTCACTTCAGTAGCCTTTATCGATAAGGTTTAAACTCTCGTACTACTGTCTCCTCCCTCGGCTTCCTTTGTCTTTGAGTTAAAGCCTTGGGGTGGCCAGTCAGCTCCTGGCCGCCCTGACAAAATGTTGTATCGCAAATTTTTGCACACAGAAGAAAAGAATAAGGGAAAGTGAGGAACCTGACCTGGCTAAAGAGTTCGTTTTCTCTACCGAATCCTTAGCGCAGTGAAACTCTGCTCTCTGGCTGTGGTGGTAGATGTTCTGATAATATGTTGTTAATAATATGCAGTGGGCTCCTTTTATCTGTAGCAGTGTGGCTTTGCGAGAAAGTGTGAGGGAGCTATATCTGCTCTTCCATTAGAGGAGACATCTAGTCTGGGCGACAAACAACAAGTATTAGTAATGACCTTGCTCTGGAAGATGTATACCTTGAAAGAGTAAAGTCTTAAGATATTTTCTTCTAGGAAAGATGATTTCTGTTGCAGCAATGACTGTCCCTCATTAGAGCTCTGCTTTTCAGGGAAAAAAAGTAGTGGTTCTGATCTGATGCTGGCTTGATTTTTGCCAAATTTTGCTCTTGACTAAAACATGATGATAAATAAAAAATAAAATATCATCTAAAAAAGATGAGAAAAGCATATAGTGACGTGGTGTTAGGCACAGGATTCCTGAGATCTGTATTCAGCTGTTAGACCTGCCCCAGTAATTTCAAGTATTTACAGTTGGCGAGGCAGGTACTGAAGTACATAAATATCTTGGTGACTTCAGTAAGGTGCATGTCTTGTGATACTGCTTCATTCTCTGCTTTGCAGTTTCCTGTCTTGTAGGAGGAGAAAGTCTCCATAGAGGAGGGTAAGATTTTTAAAAATACCTTAATTACTTTGGTGTCTAAATTCAACTGTCAGACTGACTACAGTCTTGTAAAAGCATATAGGTTCAAGTAGTCAGTCTTCAAAAAAAAAAGCTGCAGGTACTTTACACATTTTTAGCCTTGGCAGCATTTAGAAATCTGTAGTTCAGACACATGATCCCGTTCTTGCRGCTTTAATGAGTTAACGTGCCTCAGCCAGGCTCTGGTACCCATCAGAAAAGTGCCACAAAATGGACTGTTCTGGTGCGGGTTAGGTGCTGTGCTGTTAAGTCGCTGTAATGCGGCTGGGTTCCTGAGCCCTGCGTCCCAGGTGCTATGTTTAGATGCAAGTCACAGCAGATACTTTTGAAAATTTTACTCTCTGCCTAAATCATTTGGGCTCTTCCCTTCATACAGTGAATACACAGGATTAAATTTCTTGGCTATATTTTTTTTATATGTAGGCTGTATCCTCATGCAGTGCGGCTTGCTTTCCTCCAGTGTCCGCACTGCTGCAAGTCTTGAGTGTGATCTCTCCAGGAAGAGGCTGCTCTCCGCAGCTTTTCTCCCAGCCCTCTCTTTAGACTTCCTAGGCCTGTAACATTCCCATCAGGGCTCATTGCACACGGATCGCTAAGCAGTTTCCTTAGGGCACCTCTGTTGTGTGTCTAAGTGAATCTTCAGCAGCTCCTCTGTGATCGTTTCCCTGCTCCTTTGTGTGCAAAGCCCAGTAAATAGGGAGGGGGATGGAAAGGCATAGCACAAACATGTTGACAGCCTTTAAAGAACAAAAAGGTCCCTGAAAACTGTCTTCCCTCCCCTTTTCTCCTGCATGTCTTTACTTTCTTTTCCACCATTTTTTCCTTTCTATTTTTTTTCTTTCTTCATCCCTCCCCCAAATTCTGTTACACTCTTCTTCACGTCCACCCCTTGTTCTTTTGGTGCACTTTGCTCTGAAAAGGTTTCCTCTCTCCTCTATAGTTTTTTCATTTGTTGCTGCATAAAGATTAAAACAGTTGTCCCCAAATGAGAAGGGAGATTCATTCTATTTCTGAATACACGTGAACTGTCTGCTTATATCAGTTCCCTAGCTATTCTTCCTCCTCACCCCAGGTATCATGCTTTTAGAAAGTACCCTGCTGTTTTTCTAAGCACTTTCATACTAATGGTAGGCAGGGTAGAAATCTGTGCTTGGAAGATTTTTGTGCTTACTGATACCAGCAAAGGAGGTGAAATTATTTACTTGACATCAGTTACTTAAACAAATGAAGGAACGGTATGGTGTGATGTTTGGGCAACCATTCGTGATTCTCCGCAAGCTGAATTTAGAACCTCTAATTCCAGCTTCCTTCCTTCTCATGGAGAAAGGGCTCTTTGTGCTCTGCTCACAGGCATGTTTGCCTATCTGATGTGCTGGAACTGATGGGCAGGTCTGTCCCTTTGTGTGCAATCTCTTCCCTCTAGCTTTGCGTTTGCAGGTAGGCACAGCATAACCAGTGTGATTAGTGATCCTGCATCAAAACCGTATTGCTGTTGTTTTGACATGGATGGCTGTGCCAGAATTCAGAGTCCCATCTGTTACTCCGATTAGGAGGAGACCCAGATGATGGAGTCAGGTGTCTCCAGAAAGCAGGACTTTGTAGGATCTCACGGAGAAACAGGATTCCTTCAAGCCATCAGGCACATTTTCCCTGCTCACAAGCCTTTCACCAAACCATTCTCCAGCAGCCGGATACACAAGTACACTGCAAGTGTATGGCTCTAGGGAAAGAGTTCTTTTTTTATCTATTCCTGTATTCGCCTTTTAGCAAGTATGCACTTTAACATATATTCTCAGTCAATATTTAGCTCTGTCTGTTTTAGCAGGAGGCATATGCATTCAATTTGGGATTTGGAGGCTGTTAGGATATCAATGACTAGTTTCTGTATATAGGAACTTTATGGTCTCCATCAGCTTCTCCAGCCCTAGTTTGGGAATTAAGCCCATCAGGCTCCACCAGCTGCTTCTCCGCTTGCAATGTCATGTGGGTTCTTCATCAAAGGTTGCTTGACAAAATGCTGCAGCACTTTATGTGCAAGCCAAAGATCGATTGAATACAGGCACATGAACATGCTCTAAACTGCTGCCTTCCTCACTGCTGGTGCGCTGTGCTCATGCTCTCTGCAGCCTTTCTTCACTTTGCATTMTCCATGTTCAGAGCAGTGCTCTGTATGAGGGATTTTTGAGAATTTATTCTGCACTAGTAAATCATAACCACCTTCCTGTCGCAATCTACTCTCTAGGCTCTTTTCCCAAGAATACAGTATTGTTCTTTAAAATACTTTAATTGGAACAAATCATGGTCCCAAGCGTCTCTCCCATTCTTATGTTCTAAATCAGTTCATTTCTATGCAGGCAAACTGAATCAGCATCACTTCCTTGCATGGATGCTAGACCTCTCTAGACCATGTTGTCTAACAGTTGGTTCCTAGGTTGGTTCCTTGGCTTTAATTCAGAAGTATGTTATTGTGATGATTTATCGTATTTTATGAATAGTTTCAGGTTATTTGAATCAAGAAAAACTGAAAAATTCTTGAAGTAGTAATAATAATAATGATAATAATAATACCTATCTCTTGTGCAGTGCTCTCATCAGCAGATCCCAAAGCACCGAGGAAATGCTGCCTACCATTGTTAGTCCCATCTCTCACGTCAGGAGGTGGGAGAGAGGTTTTGTGATCTGTTCTAGCTCCCTCGACAGCGCAATGGCAGAGCTGCAAATTAAACTGACCTCTGACTCCGAGCCTGATATTTCATTAAAGCAAGTGGGAGCTGAGAAAGAATATGCGAGTTCTGAAGAGGGTCTTAGCATCTCAGTAGTGATAAAACAAAAAAGAAAAGTTTTGCCCCCGTTGTTCCTATTCCTGTATTTCCATAAAGACATCTGTTTTGAGGACATTATTTTTAACAGGAAGAAGGATTATTTTGAAGGAAGTTTGGACAGTAATTGGGGGCAGGAGGGGAGGATTCTGTCTTTAAGTTAGTAAGGGAAAGAATCTGGTGAAGTTTCCAAAGGGTGGCAACAACATTTCCTCTTCTTCAGTATGAATAAAATGATGATCCTCGTCTTTCAGGACACATGAGATTTCAAAGGAAGGAAGTTGCAGCATGTGAGGAGAGAGAGAGAGAGAGAGGGSCTGCATTTCAGAAAGCAATTCTCTGAGACAAAGACTGTTTTAGAAGAGCAAGAAGTGGGAGATAYGGGAAGYGAAACAGTCAAAGGTAATAGCCTTTAACTATATCGACAGCTAAAGGTGTCATGTTACAGATGGGAATGCTAGAATTGCAGTTAATGTTTTTACTGGTTAGTAATACAAGATATTTAGCATTACGGATGTTCCAGCTTAAGAGCCATCTAGCCAAAATTAATATTGACTTTGAACAAAGAGAAGTAATAAAGACTTTGAGGTCAGGCCATACGCAACTCATTTCTATTTTTTTCATTTTCATACTAAAATAGTGTTACTATATCTTCATATAGCGCAGTTTTCACCAATCGTTTTCAGGGCATGTGCATTTGTATCCAGGGTGTTTTGTATTTTGTAGATTTGTATGTTTATTCTGTGAGGCTGATTTTGATTTCACAAGTGTAAATTGGAGTCTGTTTCAGTGATTTAAATTGACTTAAACGCCATCATTTTAAATGGATGATTACACTGAGGTAAATTGGAATCTGACTTCAGTTTCACTCTCATGTCATGTAAAACCTGGCTCAATTTTATCTATTGTACATTTGTATCTTGTATTTAGCATTGTGCATGTTGCAATGTCTCTTTTGAGTGTGTGGAGACTCTTAGTTCTGCTAACAAGACATGCCTTTGCTGTTTAGTAAAACCTAAAAAGTCTGAAATGTGCTGTCGGGTAGAGACATGCAGTAGGTACCGCTGCGTCTTTTGGAAGCTGGATTCTTGGAGTTCTTTGTGAGATTAAGCTTTCTTCAGAAGTCAAAGCATATAAAACTCAGCATCTCTTCTCATAAACTTTCCCGTACACTGTACACAACTGCAGCGTTTACATGAAAGGGTGCGTTTATGACAAATCGGACTTCATCTCCCTGATTTCCTTTGAGTTCTGAATTGTTAGGCTGTTTGTCCCAGTTATAGTATTGAAACATGAGGTATCGGGGGACAAGGATGATGCTCCCAGCCATGAAAGCAACTCTTTCACGAGAGGTTCTGTTTTGTCTCAAAATTTAAACTAAACTGACACAAGATTTTTTCCTGCTTCTTTTTGCTGTCCCTAGGCTATCAATACTTTAGGATGCATGTACTGCCAAGTACCTTATTTTTTGTGGTCCGTGCTGTCTGTTAATGTCTCTGTGCTGTGGTCTGTCTCATGTGCATATGTAACTAGGCTTGATACGTACTCACTTTGTTTATCTGTGTTGTCATGTTCCCTATAGTTTGATTTGATTGTCTCTCTGTTGAATGGTGTGTTTGGAATTGCTTGGGTAACTCTTCTAGTACAGGGCTCTTTTTTCTTTTCTTTTCTTTCTTTTTTTTTTTCCTTCCCCCTCCACTCTCCTTAGTTAATCCAGGACCTATTATTTCTGTCTGTGTATGTATGCACAAAAATAGCCCAGAAGAGACTCGGTTCTGTTCTGCCTTTCTATCCCTACCTAGTCTTTTTTGTCTAAATATGGCTTTTCAGAGCGAGAAGTTTGTTGCATCTGTACAGCTGTTGCGGAAATAGAAGCTATTGAAGCAGCTTTTAAAAGCAGAAGGTGTGGAGTATGCACATGTCTCAGGTTGGTACTTAGGTCCCATTTCAATATAGTTATGTGAGGTTTCTTCACATCGTGCCTCACTATGTGCTGATGGACTCTGCTTCTGACTTTATTCGCTTACCTAGGAAGAAAGGAAAGGTTCCTCGGAATGGCAACTCCTGTGCTGGAGCTTCTAGCTGGTACCACTGTGATGAGCACATTGGTTTCTTGAGAACTCTCCCCAAAGTGTTTTACTGAATATCACATATATTTTGACTGCCTTCTCCGGATTTAAGGTGGTGACCTAGAAAGGCTTCTGATCCTGTTCGTATGCACCTTCCAACAGTGCTGTGGGATTAGAAAAAATTTTGTTCCAAAGGTCCCAAAACTGACTGACATGTGAACTTGACCTCCCCACCACCCTCACTGTGGCAATGGGTAACTGAGGCAGGTAGGGCACTGCTGCTCTATGCAACACCATTTCTTGTCCGCTGTATGTCCATCTATAGCCCACAGAGGGCCGTGTGCCGCTGGGAACATGTGTCGCTGGGAATGGTTTGTCGTTTGTGTCAGAAATCACTTGTTGTTGCGGAGTTGCGAAGAGTTGGTTATATTCATTCTGACAGGTTTGAACATCTATGAATGAAGCAGAGCTTCATTTTGAGTTACAGTAGAATTACCAGTTGTGGGCACTAAATATGTGAAAATGGGTGTCCTTTATAAACAGAGGGACTGTGAAAGCAGTGATATTTCTGTAGAACATGACTGTATGAGTGGAGAATTAACATCCTTATTTTGTGAGCCCTGTGAAGATAGGGACTAGGGCTCCTTAAAAGTTGTTATGAAAAGGAACATGAAGTTAGTGTTTCCTGAGCTTTAATTTTCCCAAGGAGAGGCAGAGGCAGTCTAGTGGCTAAAGCACAGGACTGAGATCAGATCTGTATCCTCCTTCTGACTTGTCTTGACCAAGTTACTTAACTCTGTTTGTTTTCTTTTGTGTAATGTGGGAATAATATCATTGGCATCTCAAACAGAGTTTGAAATCTTTGGATGGAAGGATCTAAAGAATTGCAAACTATTTGTTACGGACGAACTGGAATCCAAACTCTAGGTCTGCTTGTGTCCTCAGCCAAGTTAGCAGCTCAAATCCTTCTGTTTCTGGTGAGCTGAGACAGAATACCCTGACATTTAAAAAAAAAAATCTTGGAGCAGGCTTTCTACCCAGCTTGGAGAACTGGCTGCTCTTTTACTTATTTTCCTTTCTTAAGGAGAATAGGAAGCATATCTCAAATTAAGTGATTATCTTATTTTTCCTCCTTAACTTAAAAATAGCCCATTTTAAACTTAAAGTTATTAAATCTTGTGCCAGACATCCAAATTGCTGTTCAGAAACAAGGTGAAAGTGTCTAGCATTTTCCAGCATACACATGGCCGAACCTAACACAAGATGAGAGCTGCCAGCCCTGAAATGCAGTTGAGAGACATCGGCCAGCAGCAGGAAGCGTGTCCGAGTCCAGCAGTCTGTGTCAGGTCTCCGGAGGTCAGACTACAGCGCCTTTTGTGCATTTGTATTTCTCCCCCCTCCTTTTCTCTCCCCTTCTCTCTGTCTCTCTGTCTCTCTCCATGTGTATTTTGTCTCCTCCTCCTCCTATGCGTGTGTCTGTCTTTGCATCTCCACTCTTCTCCCTCCCCTCCTTCGGACTGATCGTTAGCCAAGGGACCTCCAAAAGGTCCAGGCACTTTGCGGGATTGTCCTTGTTCCTCCCGCGTTTGCCGAGTCAAGGGTATCTCTTCCCAGGCTTGGAGAGATGCTGTTACTCCTGGTGATATGATTGCATAGCAACCCAGCAGCACGGGGCGGTGGAGGAGGAGAGACGGTGAGAGCGTGCACACGGCAGCGCTGAGCCTCAGCATGCATCCCTGTCACAGGGACTTCTTTGCTGATTCACAGAGGCAGCCCCAGTCCCCGCTCCCGAAGCCCGGCTGCTGCCTGCGTTTCAGACCTGGCGGAATCGGAAGGTAGGCCATGACAAAATTTGTTTCCCACTTGGATCCTGGCTGTGCTGGAAAGGGGAAAATATCGAAGGTTGTTTAACCTCGGAAATACACTCTGTGTTTGTGCGCGTATGTGCATGTGCATATCCCTTCACAGTAACACCGTCCATGTACGTGTGGGTAAGGAAACTTGCAGAGGAGGAAAAAATGGGTGGGGGGGACACAGTGGGAGAGAGAAAGGTAGCCCAGACTGATTCCCCAGGGGAGAGGCCAAGAAATGGCAAGCGATGCAAATTCCGAAGGCAAGCAATAGTATCAAGCATCCCAGTTATCGCTAGCTTTGATTCTGTTCACACTGAAGGCTTATTTTTCCTGGCAGTGTTTTTGGCTGAGCTGAAGGGCTGCTTAAAGCAGGGTGTGTGGTGGCCTTCTAGCATTCTCCTGAAGGGATTAGACCGCAGGCAAAGCAGAGCCTGAAATATTTTTTGAGTAGTAAGCTGGGATCGGGCAGTAGTCCCAGCTCTGCCCTTTTCATTCACTTTCTTGCCTAGTCCAGCCTTGCTCCCTTTGTGTTTCTGCCCTCCCTCTCCCCAGCTTCTTCCCAATCCCTTTCGCTTATCCCTCCTCCTCTCCCAAGGCCTTCTATTGCCACTGACCTTCCTTTTGAGGAGGGCAGCCCAGAACTGCTACAGACCATCCACAGGAGACGTGGGACATCTGCTGCTCTCCGAGGCTGAGCTCTCTGCCTCCCTCTCCTTTCCCGACAGGGCAGTTTAGGGAGCAGTCAATGAAGATTTAGTCCTGCCTGGCATGACAGATTATTACTGGTCCCCAGTCCAGTCCTTTCCCTTAAGTCTCCCCTTCTCCACAGCACGGCGGGCACGTAGCTCCGATGATGAAATTATCAGCACTTTATTAACAGGGTCTCTTTGCTGGGACTGTTCTTGTGCTGTGGCAAGGGTGTGAAGCATTTGCTCTTGTGCTTTTAAATGCTGTGCTGGCTGTGGGAGAACTCGTGTTTGACAGCAAGATTTTGGGTTTTAGCATTGAAAAAAATTCTAATCAAGCCTTCGTAAGTCTGTGTTTTATCGTGCCCTTACGCTAGGTCCTTCACACCTTCCCTCCTGGCTCTCGCTGATCTCTCTGGAGCCATGAGAATTTTTGCTTTATTGTTCTTTTTAATGGTCTTTATTGCTCTACTACAGCCCCCTACCTGAATACACCATGCAAAGTGCCAGCCGTAGGGCTCAGTCATGTTGGGAGGAATTCCCTTTTCCTGACAGATCTGCGTGTGTGTGTGCCTGTCCTGGTTTTGGTTCGATCTGGCGTTGTTACCTGCCAGTTCCACATGGGGAAAGCTGCTCTCGACCGCTATGTGGATTGCCGGGCAGGACTCTGGTGCGAGCAAGTGTGGAATGGGACTCCAAAAAGGGAATGGCATATAGCCAGGGAATTTCAAACTATCTGGTTTCGCAGTGCTGTGTCCAGGAGCACACGTGCCTTGAGTGTTGGAGTGGGAAGGCAGTTGGGTGTCACATTGTAAGGCTGTGTCCAAGTTTTCTTTATTAGTTAAAGAAATTAAGATGAGGACAGTCTCTCTGCTAGTTAATACCTGAGACAGGTAAATCACACTTGGTAAAAATGGCCAGGACTGTAACCACGGATGGAGTTGTTCGGATTGGCTCTTTTTAAAACTAAACAAAATGGGTTAGTGAAGGGATTAGATAAATGGATTCAAACAAGAGCCCTGAGTTCTTGAGATGAATGGTGAATTTCTGACTATAATACTATTTTGATGAATACGTTCAAGACTTTCACTTTAGGCTAGGTGCCAATGATAAAAGCACAAAAGTGGAATTGTAAATCTCATGTAACAGGACGTACTGAGCAGACAGAATTCACTCTTCAACCAACCTCATTTTCACAGGCATATAAAGATCAAACCGAGTTCTTAAGAACTGAACCGAAATAGCTCCATCCCTTTTCCTTTACTGTTTTCCCTAGCATAAGAATACGGTAGCTCTTATGCATCTCAGAAAAGAAAAGGAAAGGAAATGTGACTTCATGCAGCACACAAGCCCCTTATAAAATGCATTGCCTCACAAGACCAGAGAACCCACTGCTGTGGCTGGGAGTTTAAAAAGCCATGCTTTGGCAGGGGAAAGAATATTCAGCACACAGACATATGTTAATTTAACACTGAGACTGAGAAACAAAGCATCAAGGAAGCCAGAAGTTAGCACAGCGTTACCTTGGTTTACACTGTACGGTTAGCGTGCTCTTCCCGTCACTGCTAATCATTTATACAGTATGGCAAATGGATGATGCATTTTGCACAATGCAGCAAGACTCCTTTCCTGTCTCTGACAGCAGGGAAGGGAGAGCTCGGGTTGTTAGAGGAGAAAGACAAAGACAAGGTTCAGGATTTTTAGTGGGTTAAATAGGCTGTTTTCAAGGCTACAGAACATGACCGAGTCTCTGAAGAACTGGGTTCAATTTTTAAGGTTGTTTCAATCTCCTTCCAGTCATTAGGCAAGTTATGGCTCCCCTGCTGTTCCCTGGCTGAGGTGGGGAGGATGCTTGCACCTTCCCCTGCTCCTTTCGTCTGGCGGGTCTGTTAGACTGCAACTTCTCCCTGTCTCCCACAGTGGGGCTGTGTTTGCAGCTGGGTTGTCGAGGTGCTAGGATAATTATTTGTATTACTTGCCTAATTGAAGGAGGAGGAGAGGAGATGGGAAGAATTCCTAYGCAAAGTGACTTTTGGAGACAGCAGCTTAAAACCCAGTTGTGAAGCTGGGAAGAGCCTGTGAAAGAATTTTAGATTTCAGTCTTCCTAAATAAAATTGCCATAAGTTATTTTTAAGCAGCGAGAGGAACACTCAGTTCTGCATGGCCTTGCTGTGGGCAGGCACCCACACTCATCTGGTCAGCTGGGGACATCGACTTCCCTATTTCCTGGTGCAAGAATGTAATTGGTGGAATATTTCAGCTTGGGTTTTTACAGAAGACACTGTGTGTATATACATTCTTTTGCCTGGGAAAATTGAGATTGAGTGAGCAAGCAGAAGAGACCTTTCTTCTTTATTAGGACTTGTGCCACCTATTTATCCCTTGAATTAAAAGTTCATTTTGGTTATGAACTCCAGCTCCAAATGGTCATTTAATAATGCGACTCCGTAGATGCAAGAGTGCCTCACTTCACCCGCATTCAGTGAATACAATATCTTCTGTGCCACTGGGTCGCTACCAGATACAGCAGAGATTTTATGTCACTTCTTAAGGACAGCTGCCTTATCGTTATAATTAATGAAGGGGACCTGGGTGCTTAGGTGGAGGTGTCCTGTTCTGCCTGTGAGGAGAGGCAGTGGGAGAAGGTACCGGTTCCTGTCAGCTCGGTGTGCTACGACACATGCAGTGCTAAACCTAGCTACAGCTTTGGCATCTGGGCTTTCTGCCCTTGGAAGATGGGCCTCTAAACGCCTGTTCATGTGGAATATTGCTGATGGTCCCTGTCCCCTTTCCTTGCATAAAAGAACAAGTGAGATTTGGGGGATAGTGGGGTGATTTTAAGGAGACTGGCTATCTACTCCTGATTTGTAAAGACATGGAGATGAAGAACCTATGCTCCAGGAGGGAGATGTGTGTTATTTGTAGGCTTGGTCCCAGTGGGACAAAACCTTCCCTTCCTTCTCTCACCAAATCTTGACCTAGTGGGGTCTTGGGAAGTAGGTCTGCTGGCCCTAGATCCCATGCTTAAACTATTTATTTATGTGTGCAGAAGGCAATTTATTCTGGAACAGGATGTGCTATCACGCTGTCTCTGCCAGCTTGGGAATGCTCCCTTTGTTAGTACATACATGGGAGCTGAACTTTGAAGTATCCGCAAGCCTCCCACCTTTCCCCTCAAAGGACACTGAGCATGCTGAGCTAAAATGTTATTACTTCTCTTGTTCAGTAAGTTAAACAACAACAAAGTCATTAACATTTCCAGCAGCAGGGAATGTGTTTGTATTTCCATTCCCCTCATGGGATAAAGGCTGCGCTGCCTTGCCTCGTAATGTTGCCATATTTTTTCCTTATGGGCCAAGAACTGAAGTGGAAAGTTTCAGTCTAGAGGAACATTTTGGAGGAAATTAGCAATTCAAAGCATAAGCCTTGTGATAGAAAGACCTTCTTGACCTATTTGCTGTTGTTATAGAGAGTAGAGAGCTGCAAATGTCAAATCTGACATTGGATTCTAGTTTCCACGAAAGGTGCCTAATCCTGGGAGTTAACTGTAGAGATACGGGTCAGCCCACAACAGGAATTCCCTTGAAATTTAGGAGACTTTGGATCTGGGGTTGTATCAGGGCTATTTTTAACAATGACAGTGAAATGCTCCTGGATGTCAGTACCTAAAAAGGTGCAGGAAGAAATAGTCTTGTGCAGCTCATGCTCTTGTGGTAAGCTGTTCTCTCTCTTGCACGGGATGGAGAAGATGCTGCAGAAGATGGGGCACAGCCTGTGTACCTGAGTGCTGCCTTCCAGCCAGTCAGCACTGCTGCTGCGATGGAGCTGTAAATAGGAGCAATGCAGAGATCCCTGAGGAGAGCAATAAGTCATGTTGCAGAGCTGAAGCAGAACCGGTTGAGCAAGGGCCATTATAGCCGCCTTTGTCAGACAGCTTGGAAAGCAGTGCAATGAGCCAGGCTCTCCACTGCTGATTTTGTAACAGGTACAGCTCAGGCGGGAAGAGGAAAAAGGCAACTGCTTCATTTTGAGCACTCCTTGATGCGGGAGCATTCAACTACTGGAATGTAACATCAAGACTTTTGACTTCCTTATTTTCCAACTAGAGGATCATCGCTAGGCTGAATGGTTGTGGCTTGGTTACTAATGTGGAAGTTTTAACACAGCAGTGTGAAACATGTAACACTGTATTTCTTAATGTATACTAAGAGCAGAGGCATGTTTTGGGTGCTTTTGATGTGGGAGGATGCTAAGCAATCTCCCACATGTAAGGAGGTCGCATTTCTAGAGCGGTCTGATCACCTTTGTGCCTGGAGCAGGTACCTCCAGGAAAGGCCAGGTGCCATGTGAGAGACACTAGTGGGAAAGGTTTCACTCCATGCTCTCCACCGCAGGGGAGTGCCCCAGTGCCTGCTTTGTGGTGAACCATGAGGCCGTTTCTCATGATGAGCTCAGATGGAAATTTTCACCAGCTCCCCGTTACATAGGGCTTGGATTTTTCCCTCTTGCACAGGAATGTGCCCAGAAGATCAACTTAACTTTGAATCTGGTGGGGATGCCCAGCCACATAGCTCCCCAGTCCTCAGCAGGGCCAGAAGGGACAGTTTGTGTAATAAGCTGTGGAAAGTGGCATTCTGGCTGCACAGCATGGAGCTGGTTCCTGCAGTTCCCTTTGCCCAGGCTAGTATGAAAGGTGACCGTGAAAGGTGTGAGCTTTCTCCTCTTTGGGAAAGCTGCTTGTACAGTGGGTGCCATCTCCTAGAGCCTCCACTGAGCTAGTAGCAAGGCCTAGAGGTGATGCTGCACTTGCATTAGACTGTAGTCAATATGATGTTTTCATATAGCCCTAGGACTGATCCAGAAAGGGGAAGCTCTAGGCTGCTTGGTATTCCCTTGTGCATGCGCTTCTGCACAGGCACAACAGGATCAGCCATTCTGCACGCTATGGTTGTCCCGCCCTGACCCTGGTTCAGCTCCTGGGAGATGGATCTGTCTCTCACTACACATGCAGGGCCATACTGATCTCCATCAGCAACTGCCTTTCTTCTTGAAAGCATAGCATACCTTCACCTTCCTCTTGTTTGGGGCATGGCAGGCAGAAACGCTTCCCCACAGCACCAGGCTACGGAGGGATCACAGCTGATAAGAAGCTGTGCTGCCTCTCAGCACAGGACTGGATTTGCAGGAGATTGTTCTGTCCAGCTGGTTCAATGATCAAGAGAGTTGGAGCTTCTCCCTTCCCTAGGTCGCCTGCATTGTAGCCTCCTTCACCTCCCTCTTACACTGATAGTCAGGTAGAGTTTTCTTAATTACACCTTGTATTTTGTGCGCTCTCTCCCCTCCACCCCTCAAAGGTAACAACCTTTGAATGTCTACAGTCATTTAGCGTGGATTTTTAGCCAGGCCATTTTAATTGCCAATGTCTAAATTTCTTTCATTGACCTTGTCATATGGCAGTAGCATGCGTGATTTCCAGCATCAACAAATAGCAGAGTGCACAGGGATGAGCACTGGTGTGGGAGAGGCGAGGCGGATCGCACAGCCCGGTTCTTGACAAGCGTAGGCAGCAAGCAATAGGCAGTTAGTCCAGAAGCATCCACAGAGCATCTACTCTGCATGCTGCAGTGCCCAGACTGTGTACCATACTGAAGCTGGAAAGTAAAAGTGCAAGAGCCAGAGCTATTTTGTGTGCCACAGCAAAGGAGCAGAGATCAAGAGCATTTCTCCTCGCCTCGCTCCTGCAAGAGCAGGGAATTTGGCAAGCGATCACATGTAGTTGGTTTACTCGCAGCTGTGCCTCATCGCCTAGTTGTCTCTCCCATCAAGTATCTTTCTTTGTATGTAGTTACTTCCAAGTTATTTTGGGTTCTCCATATCTCGACTTTGTCTTTGCTCTCTGAGAGTGGCAAAGAGCAGCTCAGATCTTACCACCAAACCTGTAAGGAAGGTTCACTGTGGGAACAAGGTATTGCACAGGATATGCTTGAGATAGTGCCAAAAGCCTTAGCCAGCACTTAGCTTTCCAACTCTTGTTCTGCGACTGCTGCCTCAGACAGGCTTTTGTTCGCTTGTGCCGTGGCTGTGTGTCCTCCCAAACTTTGTCATCATTCAAAGAATTCAGGAGCCCAGCACCCAGGAGGTGCCGAAAGGGCTCTTCTCCTGTTTGTAATACTGTTAGGGAGCATGGACACCCACCACATCCTACATGCAGATACCTGTAGGACATGGTATTCCCTTCTCCTTTTTCAGAGCCACAGCTACACTGCATGGAGGCTTGTTTTGTGCAAAACTCAGAAAACTGAGAGCTTTGGAATGGTAGCTACCATGAGACACTGCAGAATCTCATCAGCAAAATGCCATGAATTTTTTAGCTATGTAGTAGAGCTCAGTGGGATTCCTCTGACAGCATATTTGAGGCAAAAGAGCTCTCCATGCCCTGAGAATTTTATCTCCTCTAGATGGAACAACTTGGCTAACCTCATCTAGGTTGGTTAGATGTTCATCAACAGCTCAGACCTCATAATAGGGTAAATGTTGGGGGAATAAGGCATATGTAGGGCTTGTTAGTATCTTCTGCCAAAGGCAGAAATAATCCACCGCTCCCTTGGAGTTACACGAGGTGAATTTGCCCCATTAACATCGTGGGGCTCTGAAGACCCTGGGATTTATAATCATTAATGTTTCGTGATAACCCTGCTAGTGCTGGTGACAGGAGGAGGATGGGGGATGCTGTGATGCACAATCTGTAATACTCATTTGTGCAAATGGGCAGGAAGAGTAGAGGACAGGACCTTGGGATTATCAGCACATTTGGAGAGCTCAGCACAGGCTGTTCTGCTGGAGAAGGAGAGAATTATGGCTCTAGAAACTGCTAAAGGATTAAAAAATCATAACAGGATAAGCTGCTCTCTTAATGTGTGTAATGGAGCGGGGAGAGGCAGTGAAAGCGCAGGCAAGGGAGGGAGGGATGGGAACGTGCGAGAGATGGGCAGTGTGTGCTGGAGCCTGGGGCTTTCTCCTCGCCTGGCTGTCCGCTGCAGTTGCTGGCTGGGGAGGACATGCTGCCTGCTCCTGCCCTGCCAGGACCAAGCACAAAGTGTCTCAGCTGATCCAAGTGGGCTGGATGTGAAGGAGGCAATGCACCTTCTTCCAACAGCATCACTCTGCCTGTACCTTGGAGGCAGCCCTACCTCTGCTTTAACGTGAGGTCTGGTGGCTGGAGCCAGGTGATGGTCCCCTTCTAAAAGCAGAAAAGCAATCACAGAATCCCTCAGCACTGCATCTTAGCCCTTCACAGGCAATACTCGAGCATCGCTCCCGAGCTGCCAATCTGTTTGACCCTGAAAGTGCCGAACCTTTATGGGCAAGGCCCTGCGTAGTATTCACAATTTTTGCATGTCAAGTCTCCAACCTGCTGTGAACATGTTTGTACCTCTTGTGGTACAACCGACCAAATGTACGGTTGCATGATCGTTCTAGAGATTTGTCTGACTCAGGTAAACCGTTACCTTGCACCATTCTCTGGGCTTTATTTTCTCATGGCTTTCTGTAAAGCTGAGATGATGCTGGTGCTGGGGAATAGCTCACTGTTTTAGCTCCGTTACAGTGAAAACCAAAAGAAGCAGCACGGTGGCCAGAGGTTGTGTTTCAGATCTGTAGAGTAGACAAGGGACCACTGTTAACTGGCTTTATGGATCATACAGTTTTAAAAACCAAATAAAAAGAGTAAATTTAAAAATTCATAATGAGTAAGAACTCATAACAAGGTAGCTGGTCTTGTGAGATGCATGTATGGATGACTGAAGCTCTAGAAAATGTTCCTTCTGAAGATAAAAGGGAAAAATAACATGTCTGAAGATGTTTAAACATAAATAGTCGTGACAGTGCCCTGAGGGCAGTGAGATCTTATTTCCCCTATGCTTTTAAACTCTGTTGGGCATCTCTTGTAGTTCAAAAATCCCAACTCTTTTTAAGATGCAACATAATCTGTGGAACTCACTAACACAGGATATTGTTAAAGCAAATTATATAACTAGGTGCAAAAAGGAGTTGGACATTTACATGAAAAAAGATTGTAATGTTAGCACTAATATTAAAAAAATATATTGCATCCTCCTAGTCTGCATGCTTCATGAAGGAAGCACGGTGGGCAGCTGGGAAGAGGTTATCTCCATGAGGAGATGTGAGCTGATCCAGGGGCTCTCATGCTGCGTTTCAGGTGCTTGTGCCCGGAGTCGTCTCCATCCCCATGAACATCGGTTCTGATGCAGCCGCTGGTCATGCAGGAATGGCCCTATGTCCTCCCACGGTGTCCTGAGTGGCATGTTGCAGACCAGGCGCAGCACAGCAGCACTGCCCACCCACTGTCTCAGGTAAGAGTCTGCGGGCCTTTCTCATGGCAGCTTTCTGCGGTGGTCACGGATGTCTGTATGCAGAGCAGACGGGACGTCCTCTGTTCCTGTTGATAGGGAAGGCAGTTAGCTCCAGCCCCCCATCAGCTTGTATTTAATGAGCGCTTCAGCTCTCCTCATGCGTTATAGCTGCGAAGTGTTTCCCAAAGTAGAGCAAGAGAGACAACCCGCAGAGCTAGATTTCAAACTTCCTTCTGCATTCTGGTCACAGAGACGAACTCAGAAATATGCCTCTGGTGAATGCTAAGGGCTAAGATACCACAGGGCAGAGAAGGAGTCTGACCTTTTTCTAGTCTAGTTTCCTCAGGGAATGGAACATCAGCGCTCATGCTGTGGTTCTCCCTTTTCCTTCCCCCAGGTGTTTCTGAGCCAGCAGGTGAGGCTCACCTGAGCTGGGCAGAGAGAGGAAGGTCTCTGGTTTCTGGGAGTCCTGGGTAAATGGCAGGCTTGCAGCTGGGCAGAACTCTTGCTGGCTGTGTCAGGGCTTATTGGCCCAGGGTGGGTGTTAGATGCATTGCCCGGCAGCAGCTATCCGAGTTGGTTAATGAACAGCCCAGCAGATTAAGCAAGGAGCGAGAGGGGTAGAACAAGATGAGCAAGCTCCCTCCTGAACTGCCTGAGCAGTCCAAGCATCTCCAAGAAGGGTCAGGGCTTTGCATGGCTTGCTGGGAGGGGAAGGGAGCTGGAGCAGGACACCCCATGGCACCCACTGTGGTCATGTTGCAGGCGGGCATGCAGGGTGGGTGCAAACACACTCAGCTCAGGTCACATCCACCAAAAGTTTCCCTCTTTCCCTGCCCGAGTTTGGCTTTCTGCTGTGCAAGTACCAGCATGTTCAATGCCATGCACCAGCAGGCTGCTGGCTCCTGCAAAAGCGACAGCCTGCCTTGCCTGAAGGGTCTGCCATGCCCTCCTTGTCACAGGGGTAGGTGTCACCTACTAGGAAGCAGCCCTCCTCTGTTGGGCTCAGCTGTCCTGAAAGCTCCCAGCAGGCTGTGGACAACCCATCCTTAACTGTGCCCTGGCCTTGCTGAAGCCCTCTCCTCTGGTCTGCAAATGAGTCCTGCGTCTGTCGGGGCAGAGATGTCGAGACAGGCAGAGGACGAGGTGGTGGGGAGAGGAGGCTGGCTGGGCTGGTCCTGAAGGGAGGGACACCAGCAGTCAGATGCACGGGCAGGGAAGGAGGGAAGAGAGGGAGAGATACAGGCAGCTTTTCATTCCTTCCCTGTAGGTGGAGGAGAGCATGGAAACAATGCTGGGTGGCAGGACTCCGGAGAACGCTGTGGGGGACGCAAGGAGCCAGCCTAGAGCCTTCTGGCAAAAACAAACTGTTTGCACCCAGCCCAGGCAGGCAGGAGCCGGGGCCAGGAGTGTCCCTGCTGGCACCTAGGAGGGGGCTAGGGCGCCCAGTGCTGGGCATGTGGGGCACAAGCAGGGCATCTTTGGCTTCTTGGGGGTTAGGTTTTGAGGACCTGACTGTTTACCTTCCTGGTAGCCAAAGCCTGCAGGGACCATTCTCTGGGGAAATCCCTGCCCTGGCAAACACCCCAGCTGCCGCCTGTGCACTCCAGCACTGGAGGGCCAAGGGGGCTCTGCTGCTCTCCTGGTCACCCTGTCCCAGACCAGCATCACCTTTGCCGTGCACTTCCAGAGCTGGAGGTTCCCTGGTGCCTGGAGTCATTCCTTTGCCTGTGGCCAACTTCTCACGAGGGGCTTTTCCAGACCAAGGCGCCCTGCGGCAGGCAGATCCCTGCCCCATGCACAGGCAGCTGTGGCGGCACCCCCGGGGTTAAGGCAGGTCGGAGGCCGCTGGAATGCCTCCGGACAAAGCTGGGATTGAGGCTGGCGACGTGGTGCTGCCGCCCCCCTCCAGATTCCTGGGGGGTCAGTGCTCGGGGCAGTCACCACCGGCCCTGCCCGCCGGCCTCACTCTTCCCTGCGCACAGCGCTCGCCGTCCTCCCTGCCGGGTGCTGCCTGCCGGCACCCGGAGGGGTGGGAGGCGATGCCTGCTCCTCCGGCGAAGCTGAGTGGCCCTGCTGCGGATCTGTGGCTCAGCGCAGGTAGAGAGGCTTTCTGGAGCCCACGTGTGCGTGAGTGTTACATGTTTGAAAATAAAACTGTTTGTTGGTGGGGGGGTGGGAATGCGGATAGATGCTGTCACTGCTGCAGCTCCTGGGAAGGGATGCTCAAGGGGTGCTCGGAGGGAAAGCACTGTTTGTTCTCTCTGCTCACTTGCAGGGGTTTTGTTCTAGGGCAGCAGATGTTCAACATCTGGCCAGTGCTTGGCCACTGTCACTCCGGCTCACCTACAGGTCGTGGTCAGTGAGTCGCAGGCTTTGTGGACTTTTAACCTCTCCTTAAACTAGGCTGAGGACTGTGTTTTCCATTGAACTGTGCTGCAGCTGCAGTTGTGCCCAGAGAGAGCTGGTCCTCTCCTTTGGCATCCTCTGGGATGGAGGGGAGCGCTGGGGTATTCCTTGGCAGTGCTGCGGGGCTAACCTACTTTGGTGTCATGAGGATGTGCACATGCAGGGTATTGCTTTTCTATGTGCAAGCAGCAGTTTTAGCTCGAGTGATTTATTATTCATGGTCCTAAGATTCCTGTGAACTCTGTGGGTGATGGTTTTCTCTGTTTATGTGATGCTTCTGGAGTGTCAGGATGGGGAGGCAGAGAACAGCCTGGCATTAGATGTTTTTAGATGAAAGAAACAACACCAGACCCAGTGATCATTTGATTCCTCCCTGAGAACCAGCGTGGAGGGGTATCATTCTAGCTATGTGGCCAAACTCCTCTTCTGACAGTTTGCTCCTGCCTGTTCTCCTTGGCTCCAAGAGAGGAAGGGGTTGTCTCCGCGCTCTGGCTTGGCTATGGCACAGTGCCGAGGGGTCTCCGGCAGGCACAGGGGCCTGGCTGCCCTGGATCTGTCCCCCGGACACCTCCGGGAGCCCTCAGACAGGCTGAGCAAYGAGGACCTGCACGTTCCCTTTGGAAGAGCTGCTCTTTTCCCCCAGATGCCCTTCTCTGGCGAAGGAGTGCCTGTTGGATGCACTGCTTAGAAGCGCTAATGCGGTTAATTATGGTTGATTAATCACCTGGGGCTAATTATCACAAATGAGCTCTAATATCAAAGTAGAATTGGGAGTGAAATGCTGCCATTTCCCCAACATAGCACAGCAACGCCTCGCTTGTGAAAACACAATGCGCTTGTGTGTTTTGGGCAACAAATGATTTTTGGAGAGGAAATCCCCTCTCACTCACCGAGTCCTACGTGAGATGCTTCCAGTCCTGCTAGCATGTGTTGGTGTTGCCAGCAAGTGCAATGATGCCTTCACTGCCCTCGCAAGAGGCAGCGCGGTACAGCGCTGAACGCTTAGGGCAGGGATTCCTTCCCCCATCGGATTTACTGTTCAGCACCCCGTTTCCCAGGCTGTGAGTGGCACGGTGTCTCTCCGGAGGATGTCTGGTTTGAGCGTTGGCTGTGCGGTGCCCTGGGGCCCCAGGTGAAGGTGTTCGCAGAGCAAAGCGTGCTTCCTTCGTGTGCCTGGGTTAGGTTTTGCTGCCAGCTGCTCCAAGGCTTCTCAGAGCATCCTTCGCACCACTGTTCATGTTGGAGAGGTGCCGAGGAGAAGCAGCATCTCAGAGACTTGCTGTCCAGTCAGGGAATATCCTTGCTCTTCTGTAGAGAAGCTGGTGGCAGCTCAGAGTGCTGTGAGTGGTATAAAGGAGGTTGGCAGGTCCCCTTGGTCACCAGGAACAACAGGGCCCGCTGTGCCACCTCTTCCCGAAGCACTAGAGCCTCTTGCATGGCATGGAGAGAAATTACCTTTAGCCCTGCAGTGACTGTGACACACAACAACCAGCTCTGATTTAATAAATAGCAGTGATAAAATTCATTGCAGAGTAACTGGGGAGCGCAGAGATCCTGCAAAACAGATGTGCAGCAAGCCTCTTCTCCCTGGAAATGCCGCTTCTGCTCTTTCCTGGCACGAAATCCTCTCTCTGGACATGGCCATGTGTTTCACTGGAACAGCTAACAGACCCCTCTGGGAGAAGGACAGTCCCCTTGAGAGCTAGAAAAGTCAAGGCAGAGGGGATAGTTTGAGGCAAGCGCTGGGATCACTAGGCAGTGCTCTCCGGATGCAGTGTGTCAGCTGGGTCTGCTTCTGCCTAGGTTAGAGCCTCTCAGGATGGCGCAGGACCTTCGTGCGTAACCCCCCAGGCTCCTAGCAGTGCTGCCGGGCCTCAGGCCCCCCTGGAGATGAATCTTTGTTGGAATGAGATCAAAAAGAAATCCCACAGCCTTCGGTAAGAGTCCCTGCCTGGAGCAAGCCCCTGGGCTGGCTTGGTCTTGCCTGCTGCATGTATTTGTCAGGAGTTTTTTGAGCCTGTTCACTCCACCCAGGTGTGCAGTGACCTTGGCTTAGTTTCCCCTCTTGGCCTGTAATGTGCGGAAATCGGAGTCTTTGACTTTCTCCCTACACCTGAAAAATATCCTTTTCAATTTCCACTGATTCCTTCCTTCTCTCCCTCCCATCCTTCATTCCTGCTCTCTCTCTGCCACTCTCTCCATCCTTCACTACCGCTGCCTGCACCTACCCTCATTTTGCCCTCATGGCCTTCCCACCACCTCCTCTGCGCTTGCCCCTTTGCTGGGAGCCCTCCCCAGCTGAGTGGGGGAGAAGAGGCCTCCTCAGGCCTTCAGAAGTTGCAGCTCCACAGCCGGCATGATGGAGAGCTTAACTGGGGCATATTAATTGTCTCTTGCCTTAACACAAGGCTCCTGGAAGCTGTTCAGCCACATAAACCCGGAGCCAAGCCCCCCGTGCTGACCGGAGCACACGCCACGGGTGCGTGGCAAATCCAGAGCTGCTCTGTCCTCTGCTCCCAGCTTCAAGGGCAAGGGTAGCTCTGGATTTTCTTTTYCCTGAACACCTCCGTGCTGCATCCCACCTGGCAGCATGGTGTCCGTGCTAGCTGGGGGACGTGCACAGCCCATGCTGAGGCTGCCTGTCTGAATCCCTGCAGGGCAGCGTGTCGTGGCCCTGCTGGCCGCCGGTGCGGTCCTGTGGGCGCCCGGGGCAGAGCACCAACACAGTTGTGGTACAATGCCTTCCCTCCCCGGGGAACCTCCTGCAGGCCTGTCTCTCTGACCACCTTCATGCTGTCCCCACTCTCTCTCCAGTGCTCGGCTGGAGGCCTTTTCTGACCACAGTGGGAAGCTGCAGGTTCCTCTTCAGGAGATCATAGATTGGCTTGGGCAGAAGGATGAGGAGCTCTCGGCACAGCTACCGCTCCGGGGAGATGTCCTCCTGGTGCAGCAGGAAAAAGAGATGCATGCGGTATGTTCCTCTGAGCCCTTGTGCATCCCCTGCCRTCCTTCCCCGGTCCATGTCACTGCCCATGCCCACAGCTGTAGGTACAGCCTGTGATTAGTACGCCAGTCCTTGCCTGCCTCCGTCTCTCCTTCCTGTGGGAGGACAGAGCTGCAGTCCTGTAGGAAATATCCAGATGGTTCTTCCCCACAGTGTGCAACAGGCAGAACCCACCTGGCTTCAGACAATAAATCTGCATTAGAGCCTCAAGCCGCCTGCAGGTACTGCAGCTGATAGTGGACCCCTGTTGCCATCGCTTCTTTCCTGGACTGCTCCCTGTGTCCCAGCTCTGCGATGGAGAGAATTGCTTCTCCTTGGCCTCCACTTARGGGATCCTGGGGCCTGAGGAGGGTTGTTTCTTTGGTTGATCTAAAGGTGACCTAGCAATCAGGACATGAGCGATTCTCACACGTATCTGAAATTGGGACAAAACTGAACAGGTCACAACTTCCTGCGCCCCTGATCAGAGAGCTTCCTTCTCACTGTCAGTGGCTGTTTTGGTTGTTTTTGCCTTGAAAACAAAACTGAAGAGTTGATTATTTTTGCTGTCCCTCTTCCTCACCAAAGCTAACCACTTCCTCAGTGCATGAACAGTCGATCGAGCAGGCAGCACCAGTGAGGGGCTGCAGTAGGAGTGCAGGAGAGGACATTCCAAACCAGTCTGCCTCCAAAGCCTGCCCTGGCGGAAGCTCTGCTTTGGTGCATCCTGTCATTCCCTCCTCTGTCCCTCCAGCAGCTGTACCAGTTGCTGAACAGCCGCTGGAACGACTGTTTGCGTGACCCTGCTCTCACTGAGAGGAGGGAGCGTCTCAAGCAGTGCCTGTGAAAGCATCATCGATAAAGCAGTTCCTGCTGTGCAGCTCTCACTCAGCGCGTCGCTGTCCTGGGCTTGCTGCTCAGCTGTCCCCCTCCAGCACGGCCCAGGCCTCTGCACACACTACCCTTCTTGCAAGAGGTCACTCCTTCCCTGACCTGCAAAAATATTTCTCTGTTAACTTCCCTCTGTATTTCCAGTGAGGCTTGGGTACTTTTTCTCTGGCAGCGTTTCCTTAAGATGTTGCTTACAAGTCTGTGCTGGTAGCTGATTTGGGTGCTGGAATGAGTAAATCACTGCAGCCCTTGGCTAACAGTGGCAGGGGCATAATTCTCTGGCTCAGCCTGTTGTCTCATTTCTGTGCTCTGCTTTCCTCTCCAGGCTTTCATGGAAGAAGTGAAGTCTCGGGGGCCGTACATTTACTCTGTCCTGGAGTCAGCACAAGCTTTCCTTTCCCAGCATCCATTTGAGGAATTAGAAGAACCAACTTCAGAAAGCAAAGGTCTGTGGTGCTCCCCTTTCCTTGTCCTCCCATAGCAAAGCACAGCTCCCAGCCTCTCCTCTCTTCCTGGGCTGATCTGGGGAGGATGGAGCACAGGTGGCTGGTGTGGCACGAAGTGGCAACATGAATGAACAAGATGTCAGTTAGCCTTTTCTTCTAGGAGGGCACAGTGTGCCTGGCATGCTGGCCAAGCCCTCCCTATCTCCCTTAGGCAGACGTTTGTTCAGGATTGGCAAGGTCAGGGTCCTTTAGATGAGCACCACCTCACTCTCCTGTTGGTCAGGGAGCCTGACACAGAGCTGACTTTGGGTCCTGTGGATTTCTCTAAACACCCCTCACTCTAGGGTCTTCTCCCTCCCTGGGGCATCCTGGCGTGGACTTCATTAGTGGGCCTAGCCCTGACCCACAAGGCCCAGCTCCCTTTCAGTCTGGGGGAAGGATTTCAGGCCTCTGCCTCTTGCTGTAATGCAGTGGGCTGTTTCTGATCCTTTGGAAGGTCGGATCAGTGCAGACCTGTGCTTTTGTCCAAGGTGAAGGCAGAGGTTGCTGGGGCGGTCTGTGATGGGGTACATCTCATGAGAGGCTACTCCAGTGCTCTGGAGTATGTTTGCAAAGGGGAGCAGAGCTTCTGCCTGTGAAGACAGACAGAGATCTGTGGGCAGGCTGGACCCCTAGAGAAGCTGGTGCAGAGACAGATACTGTTATTGCTTGGTTTTGCTCCCTCTTTCCGGTTTTCCCTAGATTCCTTCTCTCCCTTTTCCCTGCTATCCCTCCATATCTCTTACCTGCTCCCTGCTGGGCTGGGCTGTCACTTTTGCTCTCCATTCCCCTGCTGCTTTGCCTTCACAGATGTGTCTCCCCGGCACCGGATCCAGAACATCAGCCGCTTTGTGTGGAAGCAGGCGAATGTGGCCAGCGAGCTGTGGGAGAAGCTCACAGCCCGCTGTGTGGACCAGCACCGTCACATTGAACGGACACTGGAACAGCTGTTGGAGATTAAAGGGGCCATGGAGGAGCTCAGCACAACACTAGACCAGGCTGAAAGTGTGCGTGAAACCTGGGAACCCATTGGGGACCTCTTCATTGACTCCCTACCGGAGCACATCCAGTCAACCAAGGTACATCTGACTCTGAGAATGCTCTGGCCTTGGCCCCGCAGGTGACGGGATGCTGCTTTCCAACAGGTCAATGCTTTTCCTCCTGACTGCTCAGTCTGACACAGCCTTGCTACTTGGGGTCCCAAGGGCCAGGTCGTACCCTGGTCAGCTCCCCGGCTTGTGAGGGTGGATTTGACTTGCAGTGTCCTGAGGAATTGGCTGTTCTGAGTACATTGCTGTGGCACAGCCTTTATACAGGTACAATGGCTCAGTGTAGGCAGGATATTCCTGTCCCCGTTCTACTTCTCAGGAGATTTGAGTCATCTCCATCCTGGCTGCTGCTATTACCTGTTCTTTTCTGCTAAGCTAGCTTGGCCTGCAGGAGGGTTAGGCAGCAGTGGCTTGCAGCATACCAGCCACTAACCCACCCTAGCTCTTAGCAGAGGGATCGGATCCCAGAGTACTGACCACTTGCTTGCTTCTTTTCCTTTCTCTCCTGCCCTGGGCGTGGGGGCTTCAGCTGTTCAAAGAGGAGCTCTCCCCCATGAAGGATGGGGTGAAAGTGGTCAATGACCTTGCACACCAGCTCGCCATCTCAGATGTCCACCTTTCCATGGAAAACTCCCGCACCCTGGAGCAGATCAACACGCGGTGGAAACAGCTTCAGGTGGGCAAGGGCCAAGACCAAGCAGCACAAATACCTCACAGATGGGGGACACTGGGGAAGAGCTACTACTGAGGAGCTTCAAGGAGGCTGAAGTAAGGCTTGGCATGGTAGGGAGGGTACAGCTGGCATCACCTGAGGAGCAACAGGTGAGCATGGGGAAGGTGGATGGTAAATCTGCAGAGGTCTGGAGCAGGAAAAGGTGATGACAAGAACAAAGGAAGCTGTTTGAGGAGATTCAGGGTCTGCTGGTGGCCSGTTTCCAGATGCGGTTTTGTTGACCTCTGTGAAAATATGGATGCAGGTGAGCTGTGCTGCCCCAGCCTGTGGAATGAGGTGTAGAGGGCCGAGTTGTCTGGGATATGCAAATACCAAGGAAGGAAGAGGACCTGGGTGACTGGGGCATGTTTGAATGTATCCACATTCTCTCCTGAATGGGRCTTTGATCTGAAATGACTGACAGGCTCCCATTAAATTCCTATGTCCCCTTTTCCAGGCCTCCATAAATGAACGCCTGAAGCAGCTCCAAGATGCCCACCGGGACTTTGGACCAGGCTCCCAGCACTTCCTCTCCTGTACGTGAGCAGGTTGTCCTAGCTTCCCTGCTGATGGGCTGTTTCTGCAGAGCAGCTTAGAGAACAAGGCGCAGAGTCCTATTGCTGTAGCTGTGCTTGGCTGTAGCCCAGCAGCCCCCAAAGCCATAAATATGGCTAGAAAAGGGCCCGGGCCAGTGGTACGTCTTGTGCCCTGTGGGCCTTGCCTATGGTGCAGGGACTGGAGTAGGAGGTATCTCCCAAAGGTAGTGCTGGGCTGCCTTGCCAGCCTTCTAGGATCAGGGGTGGGACATAAGCATGCATCCCCTTCCGAGTGCAGAGCTGTGACAATTGCAGCAGCAGCTCCCAGGTGATACTGGGACCGTGCCAATCTCGGAGATTGTGTGGGTAAGACGACAGATGGCAAAAAAAGGCAGTTCCCCATATCCATGTTAGTCATTCAGGGGCCAAGAATGTGCATGTTCAGGAGGCTTTCATTCCCCTGGCGAGGCAGAGGGATGCCATTCCTACGGAGCCAAGCCACTGCTGGCTGGAGGCTCTCRGACCTGCAAGGGACATGCAGCAGATTCATGCTCCAGAGACTGGGGTCCATCCTCAGAAATGCCAGTCCCCACAGGGTTTCTGGAGGTCGGTGGGGTTTGTTGGCCCTGGTTTCTTTGCAAATCAAGTGCTTCCATCTAAAAGGAAGGCCAGAGTTTTCAAATGGTGGAATTGATAAGCTGCCTGTGACAAGCAGAAATAACTGAGGGTCATAAAAGGGCTTCCGTCCTCTGGATAATGAAGATAAAGTTGCAGACAATCAGTACAGTTATGGGATGAGTCCTCATCTGCCTGAGATCCTTCAGCTGATACGCAGAATTTAAGTTGACGGCATCAACATGAAGGAGCGTCTGGTGTTCATCTAACATCTGTATCTCTCTCCTTGCAGCCTCTGTTCAAGTCCCTTGGGAGCGAGCCATTTCCCCCAATAAAGTGCCATACTACATCAAGTGAGTACTTCCCCAAAGGCAGCTCACCCGTTGCCTGTGGTTTTCTCTGGCTCAGCAGAAGCAGGAATTGTGGACTGATCTGGCGGGTGGAGGACCAGCAGACTGGTTTGAGCACTGACCTCCAGGGAAGTGCAAAGTGTGTCACTCCCAGCCCGGCAGCACCAGGCTTTCCCTGCCTGCTGAGATGCCCCAGATGAGGGGCGCACCATGGTTCCCCAAGGCAGGGAGGGCTGGCTGCAAGCAGGGGACAGAGCCCTGTGGTCATCCTCTGCTCTGCTGTGGCTGGGAGTACTCTCACTGGGGAAGTGCAGCACACACAACGGGGGACCGGCTGCCCAGGTCCTGTCTCTCCCCACGGCAGCTGCTTAATTGATTCTTGGTTCCTTTCTATTTTCTCTCCAGCCACCAGGCCCAGACAACATGCTGGGACCACCCGAAGATGACGGAGTTATACCAAACGCTGGGTAAGGAAGCTGCCACAAAATTGCTTGAATAGCATCTGCCTTTCCTCCGTGTGAGGTGCTGTAGAAGGTCCCCTGAGCCCATCTGTTCCCCTCTGCGGTGCAGGGGCTCTCCATGCTCAGCCTCCCAGTGCAATGGGGTGTGACACCCTGCCAGACTCTGCCCCCCTTCCCCCCGCACACACTCAGGCCTGGGCTTGTGCTGGTGGAGGCCAGTGCCTGGGAGCAGCAAGTGCTGTTTCCTGCCCTGGAGATAAATGAAACCACAGCTCAGTATCTTTTTCTTTTCCTGTGTTTTGGCAGCGGATTTGAACAACATCAAGTTCTCGGCATATCGTACAGCCATGAAACTGCGACGTGTGCAGAAAGCCCTGCGATGTGAGTGTAGGAGGCATTTCCCTCATACTGGCTCTACCTTGATAGAGGCATTAAACTAATACAGTCTTCTACCAGCACATCAAAGGCAGGAGTCTGCCAGAGAACAGGGGGCCAAGGCGAGAAGCTCCAGGAAGATGAAACTGTAGCTGAAAAGCTAAGCRAGTTCACTGGCGAGGTTTCTGTGTCAGAGCTTTCCTTTGCAGGGCTTGAGGTGGAACTGCCTCAAGGCAGGTGTTAGCAGGAGGGATTTGAGAACAAAATGATAAAACACAGTAACAAATCTCTGGGATCAGGCAGGGGCTCACCCAGGAGCTCTAAGGGAGCCTAAAGAAGCACTGAATGTAACCAAGAGCAGAAACCAGCTTTGCTTGCAGAGGACTGGTAGGGGGCAGATAGGACTCTGTTACTTAAAGAGGAGGAAGGGAACCAATAAACCTACCTTCTGCACTGTTGATAAAACTTTAATTAAAAAGTAAGATTAATAGACATGTGAATATGATGCATTAAGAGTTCAACGTGATGCATGGCTCTCGGAAGGGAAGCTGTTCCACAGAATTTGATGAGTACTCTCTGAGGGAGTGAGTGAGCAGACAGATGGGGACCTGATAGATACAGGGCGCTTAACTGCCATAGAGCTTTTGACAAGTCCTTTCACCTAAGACTTTATCAAACTTAACCACAGGATGAGAGGGAGAGTTCCCTCCTGACTCAATGGGGAGGAGCAGCCATCAGTTGGCAGTGGGGTCCCGGGAGGACCATTGCTCCTTGACTTGTGAGAAGGAAGAAGGTGATGAGTGAGGTGAGAGGGGAGGTTCAGTACTCAGCAAAGTTGGGCCCTGGCTGCAGACTAGTTTCGTGACAAGGCTGTCACACACCTGGGGAAATGCAGTGTTGATATCGTGCACATGGGAGGAAACAACAGTTGGCTGTGGCCACTTTGCAAAGATCTCTGCCATAGCGCTGGTCAGCTTACTGCCTAGCAGTGGTCAGAGAAACCACCTTAAGCACAACTAGAAAAGAGACAGAGAACAAATGGAGCCCTTTTCTAGGCCACTTGCAGATCTCTGGTTGCCCACATCTTGGGTCTCATGTACTGTCCTGGCCCCTCTTCCCCAGCACAGAAACAATGTGGAAGAACTTGAATAAGTGCTTTGCATTTAAGAAGTACTTGAGAAGGGCAAGGAGACTGGCTGCCAAGGCAGCTTCCCTGCGATGGGAGGTTCAACTGGGATGGGAGGTGTGAGTCTGCCACATGGAAAAGAGGTGGTAGGGGACACTGCAGAGCTGTACGTGGTCATGGGCAGCATGGGTGTGAGGGTGAGTGGGAATGATGTTCACTAGTGTGTGAAACTGGGGTCCCTGCTTCCCACAGTGACTCCACAGGGACTTGGTGTGTGCAGAGGCTGGGTCCAGGCATCTGTGGCTCTGCACAGCCCAAGATGTGCTGGGAGGAGGAGCCTTTTGTGGATGGTATTTCTGTGGCTCTGATTTTGGCCATGGTGACAGGGAAGGACAGTTGCACAGAAAGGTGGCTTCAAGTCAAATCCAGGTGGTGACGTGGGTATTTTCAGGTGGAGTTTGCAAGTGGGGGACCAATTCTGGGAGCAGTGCCTGTCCTCCCAGCACCCCGTACATATGCTTCCCTACTGCAGCGGGACTGGGACTGCCCCAGATCAGGTCAGGGCTGCATCTCCCTCTTCTCAGTTCTCACCTCTGCTGTTTTTCCTCTCCATCTCTGATCCTTCTCTTCTTTCTGCTAAGTGGACATGGTGACCCTGGCCACAGCCCTGGAAATCTTCAATGAGCATGACCTGCAACCCAGCGACCGGGCGATGGATGTGGTGGAAGTCATCCACTGCCTGACTGCCCTCTATGAGAGGCTGGAGGAGGAGCGGGGCATCCTGGTCAACGTGCCTCTCTGCGTGGACATGAGCCTTAACTGGCTGCTGAACGTCTTTGACAGGTACCAGCCTCTCTGCACTTCCCATCTGCCTGGAGCTGATTTGTGGGGCTGCCCTGCTTGGAGGGAAACCTCAGTGCTGCACTGCCAGCTGATGGTGTTGCAAAGAGACCCTGGCTGCTAGGGACAGGGCTGGCTGGTGCAGGCTTGCCTTGCTGATCTCCCAGCACCAAAAACAACTTGCAAACCCATGCAATGTCTCGCCTTTCAGTGGTCGCAGTGGGAAGATGAGGGCCCTCTCCTTCAAGACTGGCATTGCATGTCTGTGCGGGACGGAGGTCAAGGAGAAGTTTCAGTGTGAGTCCCCTCATCTCCTTCCCCTAGGCCCAGTGTGGGGTCCTTGAAGTAACCTAGGAAAAGCAGGAGTGAGAGGTTTTCTGGCTTACACCTTCTTTGCCCAGAAAGAGCAGAGAAGCAGCTTTCATGCGGTGACTAATCTGCTTGCATYGCCACCCCTCCCTCCCTTCCCAAGCCTACGCCGCCTAATTTAGAAGGTGTTTTTGCACACTGACTGGTGCTGCAGTGATCTTGCTTGCATGGCACTATAAGGTACATTGCAGAGAAGGCAAATAGACAACACTTATTCAGTGCTTCTGGTAAGGAAAAACCTGGGGGCACGTGGCTGGGCAGCAGGTTTCAGACAAATCAAAGGAAGCATCTTTCCTCACCGTGTTTAACCATGGAATTCACTGCTGCAGGATACTGTGGAGGCCCAAAGTGCTGAGGGGTGTAATAAAGGGCTCAGACCAATTCACAGAGGACAGGCCAGCCAAGACTATTAAAGAAGTGATGTAAATGTAACCTCTGTCTCAAGTACGCTCTAAACTTCCAATTGTTGGGAGCTAGAAGGATACTGGTAAAGGTTATTTAATCCTAGCTCAGTTTTTTTCCCTCTGCCCTAAGCATTTGCTTAAGCTCCCTGTTGGAGACAGGCAGCTGGACCCCTGGTCTGACCTGTGCAGCTCTCTCCCATGCCCACGTCCTGCCCTGGCTGTCAGGACATCAGGTGGGTCTCTAACGTGGATGTCTCCATGTCCATCTGGCTGGCAGATCTCTTCAGCCAAGTGGCAAACCCTGGGGGACTGTGTGACCAGCGGCATCTCGGTGTCCTGCTCCATGAGGCCATCCAGGTCCCACGCCAGCTGGGGGAGGTGGCRGCGTTTGGGGGCAGCAACGTGGAACCCAGCATCCGCAGCTGCTTCCGCTTTGTGAGTAACATGGCCCTGGCCTGTGCCATCCCCTCGCAGCAGTTGCGCTGAGGGAGAGGTTCTTGGAGATGGTGAGGAGTTAGCAGCCTGTTGGAGCTGGGGCCTGCCTCTGAGCAGCACCTTCTCGCTCTTCCCTCCCCAGAGCAACGGGAAGCCTGCCATCGAGGCATCCCAGTTCCTGGAGTGGGCCAACCTGGAGCCGCAGTCCATGGTATGGCTGGCCGTGCTGCACCGGGTGACCATGGCTGAGCAGGTGAAGCACCAGACCAAGTGCTCCGTCTGCCGGCAGTGCCCCATCAAGGGCTTCAGGTAGGGGATGTAATACAGGGCCATGGCCCCATATTCCCAAGGGGAACGCATGGTGTCTGGTGGGAGCTGGGATGGGTGTAGTTCTCCTCTCCCTACGGAGGCCGTGGGGAGCCACAGGACCTGGGGTGGGCACAGCATTTTGCTGCCACTTTGGGGTCTGCCTCTGGGTCCACAGAGGGGCTGGCCTGGGTGGTGAGCTTGAACGAGGCTCCAGAGCATGAGCTGGTCCTGTCAGAATAGCAGGGCTGGTAATGTCCCCCTGACTGGGCGCAGACTGTCCCAGAGACCTGGTTGCTGTCTGTAAGGGCTCCTTGCCCTGGCCTGGAAGGGAACTGGGTTTGCACCATGCTCTTGGGGCAACCTAGATCTCTGCAGCAGCAGCAGCAGTGTTTCAGGCAGGTCAGTCCAGCTCTCCTGGTGCTACTGGGAGAGGGGAAGGAGCCTAATGCTCTTCTGGAGACTTCAGCAATCAGCTCTGTGGGCTCAGTGGAGTATGATAGCGCCCATAAGCCACCTCTGTCCCCTGTGTTGTGTGCTGAGCTCTCCTTGGGCTCTGAAATGATGCGTCTTTGCTGACTCTCATTGCCTCCCAACGGCCTCTCCATCTTTCCAGGTATCGGAGCCTGAAGCAGTTCAACGTGGATATCTGCCAGACCTGCTTCCTCACAGGGCGAGCCAGCAAGGGCAACAAGCTGCACTACCCCATCATGGAGTACTACACCCCGGTAAGGAGCTGGGCTGGCCCAGGATGGTCTCGGCTCTGGGCAGGTCCCCTGTCAGACGCATCCAGCCTTGCAGTGCTTAGGCTGGTGCAGCCACAGAAGTGGCTCCCTTGTACTTTTTGTTCCTCTTTGCATGTTGGGAATTACCTTTGGGCTCGTGGYGAGCAGGATGCCCGGATCCCCCAAGAGCTCAGCTTGGCTCACGCCAGGCCCCATGCGGGGCTGACTGAGCAGCCATGTGCTCACCTTGCCTCCTGGTTGTGTCTGCCTGGGGGAACTGCCTTTCTCTCTGTTGAGCTTGCAACCAGCAGCCTCAAGGGATTTCTTTTCTGTGGATGCTGGCTTATGATCCCTTGCTTTTTGTTAACCATGGCCTCGGTGTGTCTGTCTCTCTGCAGACCACATCCAGTGAGAACATGAGGGACTTTGCCACAACACTGAAGAACAAGTTTCGATCCAAGCAGTACTTCAGCAAGCACCCACAGAGAGGGTATCTGCCCGTCCAGTCCGTGCTTGAGGCCGACTTCTCTGAGACGTGAGTGTTGCCTGGGCCCTGCGCYGTGCCATTTGGCCCTGCCTGACGTGGGCTCCGCAGGCAGAAGCAGCATCTCAGCTGCAAGACAGGACTCCCATGGGAAGGGCTAGAGAGGGTAGCTTGCCCAGGGGGCTGATACAGCATCTTCATCTTGGAGGAGCAGAAGTTTCAGTCTCCCTCTCCAGCCTGTCCCTGGCTCTTCTTGGCCCAGGTGGGACCAGGGCAGCCTCTCCAACCCCTAGCTTTAAGTGAGGACTGCAAAGCCTTGCTGACCAGTGTGCGTCTCTTCCAGACCAGCCTCATCCCCGATGCTACCACACGCCGACACCCACTCCCGGATTGAGCACTTTGCAAGCAGGTATCACCGCTAGGCACTGCTGTCACACCAGGCTGTGGAGCGTGGCTCCAAGGGGTGCGGGGAGGCTTCGGGGCAGATGCACAGTGACCTCCCCACTGCATGCAGCCCCTGCCGTGCTTCCCCATGCGCTACGCCGCAGACACGGGCTGGCTCCAGCAGCTTGGGGCTGCACTGTCTTTGGGAAGAGGGCAGTGCCCCAGCTGCAGAGCTGGGCAAACCTGTCTGCTCCCACCTGCATACACCACTTTGCTCCAGCCTGAGACATGGCTGATGCTCTCACAACAAATCTTGATTTTTCTTTGAGTGGCAGAGCAGCCTCCACTTACTGTCATGCTCTGCCCAGTATGAACCCCTGGCTGGACCAGTAGGATTCTCCCTTGATGGTTTAGACCTTCCCGTGCACTTGCCAGTGTGACTTGCAAGATCCCCRTTGCTGCTGTTTTGTAATTTGTAATGCCTCCGTTCTCACCGCAGGCCCAGGCAGGGGAGGGACCTGAGACAGGCAGGGAGCCCGTATCCCAGGCCGGGATGTAGGTGGTGACTGTTATACACTTTTACCCCGTTTCCTTGGGTACGCAAGAGGAGACCAAGCCAGCTGCATGGCAGCCCTGTGTTCCTCAGACTGTTGCCCTGGATCAGCAGTGTTTTTTGTTTTCTAAAAAGGCAAAACTCTGTAAGAATCTGTAAAGAGGGACAGACTAGTGCAGGCCAGCTGGGAGACCTCTACCAGAGAGGGCCCTTGCAGGGGTGCCGTGGCTGAGGTGCATTGAGCAGACATTTAGGGTGTCTCTGAACATGTCTTAACCTGTTTTTATTTCCTTCAGGCTKGCGGAGATGGAAAGCCAGAACTGTTCTTTCTTTAATGACAGCCTGTCCCCTGACGATAGCCTGTGAGTCCTGCCTCCTTCCCCTGCTCTGCAGTGCCTGCTTAGCCAGGACTCCCGCAGCTCCGTCCCCACCTGCCCAGGGCACTGCAATACTTCCCCTCTCGGCCACTTTGGGTCTGRGGCTCCTGGGCACCCCCACCTACCCAGGGACGCTGAGCCGCTTCTGAGCTCTATACCTGGAGCAGCCAGAATGAATTCCTATACAAAACCACTTCCCTCTGGGCYGCCCTTCCCCGAGGGCTAGCAAGTCCCGAGAGCGATGTTCCTCACTAACGTGCTTTCTCCGCCTGCTGTAACAGGGATGAGGACCAGTACCTGCTGCGCCATTCCAGCCCCATCACCGACAGAGAGCCTGGGAGCAGCCAGCAGGCCCCGGGCAGCCTCAACACGGAAGACAAGGGGGAGCTGGAGCGAATCCTGGCCCACTTAGAGGATGAAAACAGGTAGAGACGTGGGCAACGCTCAAAGTGGGGTCTTGGGTCTAAGGGGAAGGAGCTGGAGAAACCCCAGCTTAGCCAAAAGGGCAGAGCTCCAGGTGGAGCTGTGGAATGGCTGCCAGGGCCAGAGGCATAGATGGGAAGAGCTGAGTGGRATTGGTTTGGAGGACATCTAGGCCAAACCCTAATAAACCTTTGTGAGAGCACGAGGCTCAGTGAGGGCATGCTCYCCAAGGAAGGGAGAAGGCTCTGTCCCCCAAAAATGTTCCTGCCCCCTTCCCAGAATGTGTTCCCCTCTTAAACCCAAAGCTGGCTGAACTGAACCCAGGGTATTGCCACCTCTTGAACCCCTGGGCTCCCTCGCGAGCAGCGGCAGTGCTGCTGTGCACTACGCAAGGCGAGGCTCTGCGCAGCACAGCTCAGCTCAGGAGGAGGTTACTGCTGGCCTCGCCCTTGCTCCCAATCCCTTAGCGAGTAGTTTGCATGTCTTTCGTACACTGCCCGAATGGGATACAGCTGCAGGCAGGCCACCCGACAGTGCAGGACAGAGTCCAGGAGGGGGCAGGTCCTCCCACCCATCAAGGTAAAGCCCCCGGGATGTTTTGTCTTGGAGTCACTGGCCATTCCCAGTGCACAGCTGTCGGGTGGTTCCAGCAGCCTGTGCAAAGGAGGATGGTAGCACTGATCCAAGCTGTCTTGCAGGATTCTCCAGGGAGAGCTGAGACGTTTGAAATGGCAGCATGATGAGGCTGTGGAGTCTCCAACTTTGGCTGCGGGCTCTCCTGAATCAGCGCAAGACCCACGTAATGATGAGCTCCTGGCAGAAGCACGAATTCTTCGGCAGCACAAGAGCCGTCTGGAGACCCGCATGCAGATCCTGGAGGACCACAACAAGCAGCTGGAGTCCCAGCTGCACCGGCTGAGAGAGCTGCTGCTGCAGGTATCCGCAGAGCAAGAACTGGGGCAGGTGGGCTTTGCCATGCCAGAGCTGAGGCAGTGACAGAAAGGGATGGTCAGAAGGTGCAGGACAAGGACAGAGGACTATGACAAACCCCTTCTCTTTCCAGCCCCCAACAGAGTCAGATGGCAATGGCTCAGCAGCTTCTTCCTTGGCTTCATCTCCACACCAGTCTGAGGACAGCCAGGTGAAGGAGCAGGAGCACAACACCCCCGACACTGAAGCCGCAGGTGAGGATTGGAGCTGAGCTCTCAGCCCTGCTCCCTCAGTCCGACTGCTCCAGGGGAAGCTGCCACCCGAGCACCCCACAGAGTCCCCAGCTAGCAGGCAGCTCTGCATGCCCGGAGAGCCTGCTGACCCCAGCTCTGCCCTCTCTTCCTGCTGCAGATGAGGTGGAGGCCAAAACACAGGACGTCAGCATGTGCCTGGAGGATATCATGGAGAAGCTGCGGAGCGCCTTCCCCAGCTCTCGAGGTACTCGAGTGAAGTCCCCCTCTCTGGCCTCTTACTGTTCCCTCAGATGAGGTTTCCACCTCTGCGGAGCCCTGCCCCGATCCCACCCTCCCTGCGACGGCTGGTCCCCTGCAGCACCTGCAGCCAAGAGCTACACTGTCACAACGCTGCTGGGACCGGCGCACAGCCGGGGTGCAGAGAGGATGAGGAGTTCTCCTACCTGCAAGATCAGAGCTCCTGAAGGTGCTGACCAGCTGGATCCTACTGGGCGAGCCGCAAGGCAGACTCCCACCCCGCTCAGGGCCCTGCATCCCCACGGGTCCTCCCCACGAAGACAAGCAGACCTGAGGGCGTCGAGTTTGCAGTGATCACCTCAAACCACCTCCGTTTCGTCCCTGCCTGGACCCCCCTCCTGCAGGAAAGATGAAGGCACCGGTTACCTGCCAAAACTGAAGAAATGGTGCAAACTCTCCTAGCTGCTCATGGATGGCTCTTCCCAGCAGAAATGTGACCAGGGGATGCTCGTGTGAACAGCCCCCCGCTTCCTGCGTGGGGTTTGGTGTTGGCACCGGTGGCCCCCGCTGTCGCTTTCTGCCTGGCCCTTTTCTCACCCGAGGGGCAGAGCTCTGCAGCTCCCTGCTTGACACCCTCCCTCGCCCAGGCTGCCTGTGTGCGTGCAGGAGGGAGATGTTGCTTGGTACCGGCGCTAAACACRGTGGCAAAGCTTCCTCCGCCTATACATCCTCGCCCACTTTCTGCCATCCCTTAACATGCCTATTCTAAGCAGGCGGCTCCAGGTGTCATTCTCCTGACCTCTCCATTTCTCTTTCAGGTATGACCTCCCTTATCTAACACCTTCTGTGAGCCAGAAGCTTTCTCTAACCAGCTACCTGGCTGCTTTCCTCCCCTTCCTCTTAACTGCCCTGCTCCCCTGCGGCAGGCCTCACCTGGACTCCCTGGGGAGCGCCCTGGGCCGGTCACACACAATGTTTGCCAGCTCCAGAAGATCTCAGGGGAACATAGGCCACRTGGGAGCGGGACTGTGGGCTCCTCTGGGGGTCTGGCTCAGTCGCTYAGCCATAGCATCCAGGCTTGGACTCACCGGACTGCAGAGAAAGGTTGAGAAGAAAGCTGAAGCCATGAAAGCTATGCGTCTCCCTCGGTACTCATGGGCTGCCGTCTTTGGCCGCAGCCCTTGGAGGACGCAGAGCTCAGCATCCTGCTCCTCTCTGCTTCTGCCCAGTGTCACCCAGGTTCATGGGCACCATAACGCTCCTGCAGCCACCAAACAGCCGCCCAGTCTTTAAACTCTTTTTAACAGCATCCAGCTACCAGCTTTACGGACTGAACTCTCCACTGCTCAGGGCTTCGCAGCCACCTGGCCACGTACCATCCGGTGGGGGAAGTTTGCGAGGGATACGGGGTAGGGAGGAGTCCATGTTAGAGCTTCAGCCCAGCTCGTAGCCTTATCTCGAGAGGAGCTTTATAACGGAGCCTTATCGTTTAATTTGCATATATTTCTATATAATATATATATATTCTGTACTTAAATATTCTCATGGACTCACTCCATTAAATTCTAATACCTTGTTAAGCGGCAGTTGCACTTGACTGTTTCAGTCCAGCCCAACATGTGCTCCTGCGAGGACCGGCACCTTCCCTGCTCCCCATGCTGCCTCGGAGCAGGGATGCCGAGCGCCAGGCCAGCCGCGGCGGTCAGTGCCGCCTGTTTTTTTGGGGGGAGCCGTGCACAGAGAGCCTGTTCTGCCTGCTCCGTGCAACCCGGAGCCCCTCTTCCCGTGGTGGGGACGAGGCTCCTGTGGCTGCAGGGTTTCTCCAGCCGTAGCCCACGTGGGCCGGCGCCGGGCTCTGTGTGCTCTGCTCCCCCCGGCCTCGGCATTGCAGGGCCGCGATGTTGGGCTGCGATGCAGGATCGGAGTGGTACGGTCGGGACAGGCAGGGCGCCTCCGCGCTCCCCTCGAGGAGGGAGCTGGGCTGAGGGGCCGGAGGCGCTCGCCGGAGGCAGGCGAGTCCCCTCGAGGGGAGGCGGAGGCGGCTGTTCTGCAGGGCTGCTTGGCGGCGGTGGCTCCTGGGCCCGAGGCCGCCGTCTAGGGCTGCGTTATGTCGAGAAAGCTGTCGAGTCAGGTGCTGTAGGGTGCCCCAGAGCGGGGCCGTGGTGGCCCCGGCGCTCCAGGGCCGCAGAGGGATGAGACGCCAGAGCCCTCGGGGCACGGCAGGGTGGGTGCGTGGCGGTGCGAAACCTCCCGCCCCGAGGGCGCTTGCTGTGGGGACAGGAGCAGGCGGTTGTCGCTGGCTGCGCCGGGGAGCTGCTCGGGGAGGTCTGGAGCCAGGCAGCGTGCTGGTGCCAGGGGTCTGCGTGCTCTGGACGTGGCGTGTTGGCAGAGGCGTGGAGGAGGAGGAGGCGCAAGCCTTGCTCCCAGGTACGCGGCAGGAGCGCGGCGGTGCTCTCGGCGTTTGAGGTGGCGGCAGCGGCGCTCGGCTCGCTGCGGCATGCTGCGTGCGAGGCTTCGCGCGGTGCCCCGCGCGCTCCAGCGTGGTGGTGGCTCGTTGTGTGCGGCTGTAGCGGGCGAAGGAGCGGAGCAGCGCGGCCAGGGGCCTCTCTGCGGGCTGCGCGCCGCGTCCTGCGCGAGGGTGCGAGCCGAGATGGCTCAGCCAGGGCTGCTGGTGGCTCGGGGGGGCCGGAGAGCAAACGTTATTGCAGAGGGGCAGGACGGGGGAGCAGGGAGGAGCGAACCTTTGGCTTCGCGTGCCCTCCCCTACCCTAGCGAGGTAGCTGCCGAGAGAGGAAGTCAGAATTAGGGCAAAGCTGCTGGTCCCCGGTGCCGGGTGCAGGGCCCCACCGGTGGGAGCAGCAGCAGCCTCGCTCTGCGCCCCGGACCCCGGGTGCAGGGGGAGCTGAGGCTGCGCGCGGGTGCTGCGCCGGGGCGGGGGGGGGGAACGGGCTGGCTAACGCTCTGGTAACCATGTACAGTGGTGCTGCTGTCCTCACCGCTTCTCTCCATCTCTGCTCTGGAAAGAGAATAAATTTGTATTTGTACCGAGACCTGGCTTGGTGCCTTGGGCTCTTCTTTCCGTGCTGTTTTCTCTCGCCCTCGGGCCGGTGGGATGAGGACGTCCCGGTGCCCTGTGCCACCCGGCTGCCTGCTCCAGTGGGGAGAGCAGCAGCTCTGAGCTGAGCCCTCGGCTCCCGCGCTTCACCCAGCGCCGGGCTGGGCGGCCGGCTCGCTGCCCCGGGGTGTGAGCCGCGTCCCCTGGCCTTCACCGCTGTTTCTCCTCTTCCAGCAAGGTCTGCTCGGAGCCACGCGACAGCCTGGAGGCTGCGGCGCTGGCTGCGCGGAGGCAGTCCCTCCTCCTAGCCCGGGAGCTTCTTYTGGAAACCCTCCGGCCCCGTACGAGGAGGAGAAAGCAGGACGTCCCGCGGGAAGTYCTCTTTCCCTCGGGGGTCTCTGGGTGCTTTTGCCCCAGGTGCTGCTGTTCCCTATGGCTCTGTGCCGCAGCGAGGTGCTGGGCTGAGCGCTCGCCCAGGGCCACGGCAGGGCTGGGGGCTCGCGGGCCTCCCCGCCGCAGGGGATGCGGCCCAGCCCCGGCTGCCAGTGAAGGTTTTGGTGCTGAACCCACCAAAAAGGGGGGGGGGGTGGATGGTGCTGAGCAGAGACCTGGCCCGCTGCTGCCCCCGGGCCCTGCCGTGCCTCCCCYGCAGGCTGAGCTGGGACGACTCGTGCACGCTCAGGCCTGGGGCAAAGACTCGAGACCRTAAACGGGGTCAAATCCAGCCTCTCCTTTAAATCCCTCTCCAAAGGCCGAGCCCAGTGCCCCAGCCCTGTGCTGCGGGCGCCAGGGCCAGGCAGCAGGCGTGCGGCTGCGAGCGGCGATGCCAGTCACGTCCAGGAACAAATCCAGCCCACGCTGCCAGCAAAGAGCTTTTATTTCTCAGCCAGCGAAGCTCAGCACGGCCCCGGCTGAAAGGCGCTCGGCTTGGCGTGGTGCGCTGGCCCCAAGCCCCCTGCACTGCCCGGGGGGGGCCCTTCTTCATCCCCTGGGGGTGCCCTGGCCCCTTCCCCAGCTGGTTCGGGGCAGGAGGGGGCCTCTTCTGCCCCCCCAGCTGCCTCCTCGTCCACCCCGGGGGTCCCAGCCTGGAGCATCGCCCTGGCGGTGCCGACCATCTGCTCTGGTGGCGTTTCCTCCCCTGCGTGATGCCCCGTGCAGCTCCCCCTTTCCCGCTCCCCTGCCATGGTTTCTGCCCCCGGCTCCAGCTCTGTGGGACTTCTGATGCCGCCTCCATCCACCTGCCCCAGCTCCTTGCTGGGGGAACCCGGCCCTGGGGCTTGGCCTTGCTCGGCCCTGTGGTCTCCCTGCTCTGGCGCCCTGCCGAGCCCGGTTGTCTCCAGACCCCCTCTGAGCTCTTCCAGCGCCCCTCTGAGCCTGGCTGCCTCTGGTGCCCCTCTGAGCCTGGTTGTCTCCAGATCCCCTCTGAGCCCGGCCACCTCCAGAGCTCCCCTGAGTCCGTCTTCTTCCAGCGCCCCTCTGAACCCGGGCATCTCCAGAGCCCCTTCGAGTCTGGCCTCCTCCGGAGCTCCTCTGATCCCAGCCACCTCTGGAGCCCCTCTGAGCTCGGCCTCCTCCAGCACCTCCCCGAGCCCAGTCTCCTCAGGAACTCCTCTAACCCCGGCTGCCTCTGGAGTTCCCCTGATCCTGGCCTCCTCCAACACTTCTCTGATCCCGGCCTCCTCCGGTGCCTCCCTGAGCCTGGCTGCCTCTGGTGCCTCCCCGAGCTCAGCAGCCTCCGATGCTCCTTCGAGCCCTGCTGCCTCCGGCCCTCGTTGCTTCCCCTCTCCTTTTCCCAGCTCCACGGCCGTGCTCTCCTCCTCCACCTCCCGCTCTGGCCCCATCCCTGCCCCGCAGCTCTCCGGCTCGGCCCCACTGTCACCTCCGTTAGCATCTCCCCCCGGCCCATCATTCACCGCTGCCTCCCCTTGCTCTGCTTCTCCTCCCGGCACTTCCCCTTCGTGCCCGGTGCTCCCAGGCCCAGGGCTCCCCTGTTCTGCCCCGCTGGGCTCCCCCTGCTCCCCGCCATGGGCCCCAGCCGGCTGCTCCCGCGGCATCGCCCTGCGCCCGGACCCCGGCCCGCCCCGCGGCTGGAAGAGCCCCTGGTAGCGCTTCCGCTCCTCCACCTGCTTCTTCCTCATCCTCTCGCCCAGCAGCTTCATCTCCTTCTTCACGGCGGCCGCCATGGCGGGGTCGAGGTGGGCCGCGCGCGTGAAGTCCTCCCGCGCCTCCCGCTCGTTCCACACGGCCGCGTGGGCCTTCGCCCGCTTGAAATGGGCCTTGGCGTTGCCTGCGACGGGAGCGGAGCCCGGGCTGGGTCCCGCGGCACCAGCCCCAGCGCGAGAGCCTTGGGGACGCGGAGCACAGGTGCCATCATGGGCACCGTTGTGGGCAGGGGGGACGGGGACACGAGCACCATCGTGGACAGGGGAATGGGGACACCAGCACCATCATGGGCAGGGGGACAGGGACATGGACACTGCCATGGGCAGGGGGACCTGGGACACCGGCACCATCATGGGCAAGGGGACAGGGACACTGGCACCATCATGGGCAGGGGAAGGGGGACAGGGACACCAGCACCATCATGGGTATGGGGACACCAGCACCATCATGGGCAGGGGGACCCAGGGCACATGGGAGTCGAGGTGGGACCCAGGGACTTGGGGTGAGCAGCATCGCGGGCAGGGGCACCCGGAGGACACGGGACCTGTGCAGGTAGGTCCCCGGGGCCATGGACATGATGGGACCGGGACATGGATACCGTTGTGCTTCTGGAGCAGCTCCGTCGTTTGCTCCAGCACCTCGTAGTACTCGCCCAGCTCCAGCTGGCACTGGCAGTAGTTGAGCACCAGTGGCGTGACCAGGTTCTCCAGCTTCAGCCAGGCGTCCTCCCATGGCTTCTCCTGCCCCAACAGTGGCGGCAGGTGGGATGCAGACGCGGCCACCCCCGGGGCAGGTGAGCAGGGCCCCGTGGTGGCCACTTTGCCGAGGAAACCCGGGCACAGGGCAGAGCCGGGCTGCCTGGCCCTGCTAGGGAAGGCAGCCGGGTGGCTGCTGGCTGGAGGAGGGGGCCACYGCGGCCCAAGGTTGGTGGCCACGGCCGGGTGCCGCTCACCTTGGCCTGCAGGTTCCTCAGGCAGATGACGGCCTCCTGGTACTTCTCGGCCGCCTGCCGAAACTCCTTGCGGAGGACGAGGCGGTTGCCCTCGCTGTGCAGCACGGGCACCGCCGCCAGCTTCTCCTCCTTGTTCATGGCCCAGGTGTCACGCTTGTACGCCGAGGGCTCCTCCACCTGCGCGGCAGCGGGGCTGAGCCGGCTGCTCCGGGCTGCGCCGTGCTGGCCGCCGGCCGGCCCTGCGCCTCCCCCCTTACCCGGAACAGCTCCATGATGAAGATGAGGGGCTGCGGCGTCCGCTGCAGCTCGTCCAGGTCGGCGTAGCCCGTGCTGTGGTAGTCGAACATGTTGCCCATGCCGCAGCGGTGCTTCTGCCCTTCCAGGGGGTCCTGGCCCTCCGCGATCCGCCGCATGCCCTTGGAGACCAGGGCGTACATGCCCGTGTGCTGCAAAGAGGATGCTCTGCTCAGCCACGCGGGGACCCCTCGTCCCTGGGGCAGACCCCTGCGGTGGCCAGGGCTTGGACACCCATCAGCTTGTCCTTTGGAGCGCATGGACCCGCTCCACGGAAAGGGGGAGCCCACCCCCCCCCTCCAGGTTGGGCACCCGCGAGCCCTGCACTCACGATGGCGTCGCACCAGAACTCGGCCACCTCCCCGGCCCGCATGGAGCTGAGCAGCGTCTCCCAGATCTCCAGCTTGAACATCTTGCCCACGATGATCTCCATGGGGATGCCGGCCTCCCGGCTGTCGTCAATCACCGTCCGCTCGAAGTCGTCCTTCAGCGTCTGGAAGTGGAAGGTGATCTGCGCCGGAGAGAGCGCGGTGCCGCCGGGGTTGGCGCTGCCATCCCTGCCCCACGCCATCCCTGGCCCCGCTCGGCCGCATGCCCAGGCAGCGGGACAAGCCTGCTCCCGGCTGAGCGCGGGTCTGACTGGCAGCTCTCCATCTACAGCGCGGGGATTGTGCCTGCTCCCAGCTTGTTTCAGACACAAAGCAGATGGCGGAGCCTCTTAACGCCCGGCGGTGCTATATCTGGCTGCTCTCACTGGATACCTCTTTATAACCCAGCACAGAGCGCTCACATAGCCAGGACCTCGTGGTGCCCGCATGGACCTGGCTGTACCCAAGGGCTGGTGGTCTTGGAAACCCCCCGACGCTCCCTGTTGGCACCTCTGCTCCTGCTTGACGTGCCTCAGGAAAGGCAGGCAGCTTTCCAGCAACCTGCCGTGGCCGCTGAGCTCCACATCCCTCGCAGGGAGGAGGCAGGTAGCAGCAAGGTGCACCCACCTTGCGTGGGGTCTCCCAGTACCCCAGGCCTGGAGCTCAGCTCGTGAACAGGGTACAGCCGCTGGGAACCCAACCCTCGGGTCATGGGCAGGGATGGAGGTGTCCAACCTTCCCCCTTTCTCTCCAAGCTTTGAGGCAAGAACCCACGTTTACCTTGCTCCCATCTTGGAACTTGGGCAGCTCCCCTTGGCCTCCGTGTAAAATCTTCTTTTTGACACCTTCCACGTTCAGCAGGTAGGTTTCCTCCATGGCCAGCTCCCGCCGCCCCCAGGCACAGGTCACACGCGCTGGCCCTTCCCGAGCCGAGCCTCTTCCTCAGGGCATCTCCCTTTCTTGACTATACGGCCACRTGTGCCATCTCCCGGAGCCGCCGCTGGCCTTTCGCTAGCTGCGCGGGGGGCTGGGTGCTCCCACCGTTGGGGCAGCACGCAGAAGCCTCCTCTCCTTCCTCTCCCCCTCAGGCTGCGAGATGAGCTGTCACGCTGTGGCAGCCCCTCCCCGAAGCCCATGATACCCTCCGTCACCTTCCGCCAGCTGCTGCCTGGAACTGCTTCTCTAATCCTCTTCCCATGCTGCCAGGTTAATCTGGGATTTGTCTGCCTGGTCTGTGAGGAATTAAAGAAACTCCCTAATCAGGAGGACTTCACCCCTTCAGCAGACTGAGAGCTTGCGCGGTCCCCTTCGCCCACAGTTGCCTTTTGACGCAACCACGCGAGGAGCCTTTCCCTGGCAGGAAACCACCAGCAACGGTGGTGCAAACACCGGCCAGGGGCTCGGTGCGGCCAGGCACAAGCTGACCCGAGGCATCGCTCGCCTGCCTCCTGGAGAACGGGAGGAACAGAAGAGGGTTGTAAGCRGTGCTTTATTGAGTCCGGTTTGCAGACACAAACATTCCCCAAACACAGAAACAAGCTCCCACCAGGCCAGAGCCCAAGTGCAACAGCCAGTGAAGTGCAGAAAGCTGTATCGCATGGGCCCAGCAGGAACTAAACCCCTTTGGGAGAAAGGTCCTCAATATTTACAGCAAAGCCCCGTGTTTCTGCCGCTCTCACAGGCACAGTCTAACTCTTTCCTTTAGCCCCACCAGCTGAACCCAGCACAAGGTACACGAGAGCAGCTCCGGACACTGAGCCTCTAGCGCTGCCCAGCAGCACGTCTGGCAGCAGAGACGTAGGACTAGAACAAAGACTTTCGCACAGCGGATGAAGGACGCTTCTGGTGCGGCAGCAGGCCTGCTTRGAAGTACAAAGACCTGCTGCTCCTCACTTCTCCATGAGAGATTCCAGCTGCTCCTGCAGAGAGGTCATCTGGGAAGAGGGAGCGAGGTGTCAGAGTAAGGCACGGCGGGACTCCTTGCACCTCAAGTCCAAGCAGTTTTATGCTTGGGTGGACCTTCCAGCTATCCTAGTGACCACCTTGCTTGCACACCACAGGGAGCTGCGCTGGTGCAGGAGGCACCTGCTTTGGAGAACCGGACTGGCACCCAACTGCCTTGCAGCCACTGCTAGGGCAGAACAGCATGAAGCGGGGCGAGACAGGGACCTGGGAAGGCAAGTGGGCAACCTCCTGCCTTGGCACGTGACTGAAACRGCAGAAGAGTTCACCGGACAGGAAACCCGCTGAGCACCCCCAGCTTCTACTCCGTGGGGTCTTGGTGTCAGGCTTTATCCCAGAGAGCAATCCTAGCAACCKTGGATTTATAACTAGATGTGCTCACCGTTCCTCCAGAGGAAAGGCTGCCATCAAYTCTGTTTCCTACACCTGTTTGTGTCTTAGAAACCTCCATAGAGCTATGGATGAGGTACAACCCAGCCTGGCTTGTAGCACTGGAGTACAAAAGCAGGTGACGTGGTACAAAATTTAGGAAACTGTGTCAGAGGCCAAACCTAGAACTGCGTCTTTTAACTGAGCCTCATGCGCCAATACTTCCCACTCCATTGTGGGAGCTTTCTCACCTGCTGCTTCTCTCGCTCTTCCTGCTGCTTGAAGTCATCCAGCACGGCTTGGAGACGGGTCTGCAGAGACAAAACACACCAGACCACAGTTACCAACGTGCTCTCAGCTGAACAGATGCTGGCACAATGTGTTGAGCGGTGCRGCAAATCCCAAACTGTGCTGACTGCCAGCCACCTTATCTCCTGCACAGCTCCATGGATTGCCTTGCCTCCAGGGGGGAAGCTGGAGTGTACGGCCATACCACAGTTATTTTTAACTCAGCATGCAAAGACCCCTGGCTTTTCCAGGGCAACAGCTGAATCCGTTTGCTGGGTCTAATGCCAAGCTGGCGCTGAACAGAACACAGAAGACTAGAAAAAGAGGCCCCAGGAGAGCTCTCACCTTGAGGGCCAGGTTCTCTACTTTCATGATGAGATCCTCCTGGCGCTTCCTCCTGTCCTGGGTCTCCTGGAGTTTACTCTTCAGGTTGTCGATCTGTTTCTGGATCCCCATGACTAGAAGAGAGAGCAAGCTCAGACCCGCAGCAGCGGAGCTGGGCAGCGCAGCCTGCCCGGCGCACTGGCGATCCTGCTGCGCTCTGCCACCTGACCCACCKATCTGGTTGGACCCCTCGTTCTCCTGCTGCTGCCCATCAGACTCATTCAGCTTGTCCTGCAACTGCCTCTCCAAGTCCTCCTCCGTGTCCATGATGTTCAGATCCTCATCATCATGATGATCCCGCTCATCCTCATCTTCGCTGCTGCTGCTGATGTCATTAAATATCTCCCGCAGCTCGTCATGTTCTAGGTGGTGCGAAAGGAGAAGAAAAACACAGCTGACGATGGCCCAGCACCCTTCGTCTATCAGTGGCCACACCATTACACGGTGTCTGTCTCCACGCAGCCCCCGATCCTTCAGACACTGCTACCCAAACTGACTGCAGCGCACACAGGGTCTCTCATAGCTGTTATCTGCTGCTACGGCAAACGGGTACCTGTTCCAGCAGGCTACAGGCTTGTGACACACCGGCCTCTACTTGCACCCAGGCCGACACCACGCTCATCTCGCGTGTGTTTGCCACATCTCTGGTTCGGGCTTATCCCAGGGAGAATGGGCCCAAACAAAACAATAGCCTTCCCCACTGTACCTGAGGAGCCATGGCCTTGTTTATGCCCAGACATCCCTGGGGAGGAGATGTCCAGGCTGGTGAGCGAGCCATGGTTATCTACTTCTTTAGTTTCATCTTCTGCAATGACTTCCCAGCCTGACAGCAGGAACAGAACGAGTCAAGGGAAAGAGACGACCATGGGAGATGTAGTACAACAACAGAAAGCTAAAACCTGCAGGAGATCACTGCCCCCTCCGGCCTTGCAGCTACGGATACCCAGGCAGAGCCACCCTGGTATTTGTTCTTTGAAGGCCTGTCCTCTGCTGTTACTTAAGTTTGGCTCAGTGCATGAGCACAATCCTCAAGGAAGGTCACCACAGAGAAACACCACGCTTTGAGCGTAGGTAAAGGTAAAGCTCTGTGTCTCTTGTGTGCTCATCTCCCAATCTCTCACACCCACACGCAAAGCTGAACTTGTCTCTCCTTTCCACAGCTCCAGATCACACCTACTGCCCCCTCCCCCACTTGAGCTTTTTTTTCTCCTAAAAGGATACGGACACTGACAGCTTCAGCATCGGTGCTCAGGAGACGCTTCACCTCTTTTTCCACGTCAGGAGACTCAATATACTGGGCCAGAGAAGGGAAAGGCAACAGAGACACTGTTAAATACCTTGTGCAGGTTGCTGCACGCCGGTCAGCTCCCAGCCTCCACTGCTGGACAGAGCCCTATTTTGAGCCTCTCTCCTCATATTCTTTTTGCTTGGCCTTCACTCATGGTCCACCCAAGAAGTTATTTTGGCATCTCTAGGAAGTGCCCCATCCTTTTCTGTACAGAGCTCCATGGTGGGCTGCACATTCTCACTTTTCTTCTCACTCCGGCAACCATCAACACTGCTTATGAAATCAGACCTTCTGTGTGTACACAAAAGTGCTCAAGGTGCAATTCACTGATGGATAGTCAACTCAAGTCCCTCCCTTCTCCGTCAAAAGGAGGTTTCATTTTTCACTTTTAAATTAGCTAGAGACCTTATTTAGTGACACCACACCTTTTCTGTGGGCTATAAGAATGTCTGAAGTGATTTGTTTCCCAAATGTCATGCAAAATATCGCTCCGTCGTGTTCTCAAAAAGAAACTGCAAAGCAAAAAGATTGAGTCTTCCCAGCCTCACGGTGCTGCATCTCCCCAACACCTTTCCTGGCTTTTGCATTTGCACAGAGACACAGTCTCTGAGCTCCATCTGTTCCCACTCCCCCAGCTGAAGCGACAGTTATTCTATTTGTAGTGTTACTTGCTGGGGAAGTGATCGGGCCATACACAGAGYGAGGATTTCAGCTGGGAAAGCAGCAGTGAGTGAAGTCTCATTTGCATGCGACCCTTCCTTTCTTCTTTGCGAGCAGGAAGAGACGCACTGTGGCAAGGCAGCCATCGGAATGGAGTCTACCCATGCTCTGCACAGAGAATTTTCCCACCTCAGGGGCATCTTGGAAAACAAGGAGGAAGCAACCAAGGAATTGTTCAAAGGTACTAGTCTCCCTTCCCCCTCATCTCTGGCAAGGAAACACGTAAAGCAAAGTTAAGAAACTCCACGTTTTCTGGACTGATAGCTAGCCAGAGCTCTAACGCCTCCACTTTTCTATCCCTTGGCTATTGTATCTGCACCTGTATCAGCATGAGAGAGAAACAACTCACCTTCTTCTTAGCTGTTTTCCGGAATCGTCTCTTCCGTACATTTTTCAAGGGAAGAGTAACTGCAACAGAGGAAACAGATTGTATGTGTCAGGCAGATGGTCCACGGGGAGAGCTGGGCCTGGCAGACTCAAAGAGAGCCCTAAAAACGGTGCAGCAGCACTGCCGGCACACGGCAGCGGTGAGCACCCTGCACAGCTGCGGGGATGCGGGGGGGGTGGCACGGGCAGCACCTCTACTCACTGCCATGGTTCCAGATGAATTTCTTCTCTCTGTCCTTGTCCTTCTTCTTGTTTGCCTTGGGGTCAGTGCTCACAGTTTGCTCTTCCAGAGGGGGATAGAGGTCGCCATCCACAGTGCAAACAAGCATCTGAAACCCCCCCATAAACACAAAGAAGGGCAAAAGGATGTGAAAGCTTTTCAGGAAAATGAACAGCGACTTCTACTGCACGTGGTTAGCCAGAGGGATTCATTGGCCTGGGYGGAGGAGAAAAACAGTGTTTTACAGGCAGCTCAGTTCATGACTAAGCACAGCTGCAGTTAAGCTGTTACAAGGACAGTGACATTTCACGCTTCAGAAGAGGGAGATTCCCAAACACCAGGCAGAGGTGGGGAATTTTAAACGGCTAATATTGTGAGAATACAGAAGTTAGCCATGTTATACCAGGTGTCCCACTGCCAAGGCACACCAGGATTTTCCTGGAGAGGGGTCGGCAAAGAGGCTGTTGGGGCAGGTGCGAAGGACGGCCCATACCTGGCAAATGTCTGCTGTCTTATAGAAGGTTTTCTTATCGATGGTTTTTAAGCTCTCAATGATGCAGGGCAGATCCACCAGCTTGGCTGCCAGCGGAACCCGGTCTACACGGACAATCCCATGGCGCCCATCCGCTGCGGGAAGCCAAAGGAGAGGTTAGTGCTGCAGATGGCTCACTAAACAGCTACACAGAGCAATATATTTCTGGGAAGGAAATTTCACAGGAAAACACGTGCAGGAAACAGGAAAACCCAAGTTCTGTGCAGTTTCACTTGTGGATGGGCAATTGCAGAAGTTTTAAGATGCCCTTAGTAATGTGGTCTCAAGTCAGAACAGGGCAGACTGGTGGGTTGCACCCTACAGATGGGACAGGAGCCTTCTCGTGCCAGGGCAGGCACGGAAACTCCCTCCTGGAGTCCGTCATTCACCGGATCACAGAGTAGTTGGGATTGGAAGGCACCTCTGGAGATCATCTGGTCCAAGCCCCCTGCTCAAGCAGGTTGACTAGAGCAGGTAGCGCGGAAGCCTGTCCAGGTGGGTTTTGAATACCTTCAAGGATGGAGGCTCCACAACCTCCCTGGGCAACCTGCTCCAATGTTCAACCACCCTCACAGCGTTTCCTTACGCTCAAGCGGAACTTCCCGTGTTTCAGTTTGTGGCCGTTGCCCCGCAGCCTGGTTCTAGACCAGCAATCACATCCCTGGTGGTGCGACAGTGAGCGGCACCGCACAGCTGATGTTTCGCCTGAACTAACATTTTCACCTCGGAATCACAAGCCTTTTTGATGGGCAGCGGGAAGCTGAGGTGAGAACACACATTTCTGAGGTTGTGGAAATCAGCAGGACCGGGCCAGGAGGGGCTACTAAGGCACGGCCTCATGGGGGCGAAGATGGGCTGCTCAGCACGGCCGCCGGCTTCTACCAAGTCAGGCTGGTTTGGGGAGCRCGTAGGGTAAGCAGAACCACGGCACAACAGAAGCAGGTGGGAAAGCCAGGCCGGTTGGAGCGAAAGCAGCTTTTACCAAGGCGCACTTCTGCTTCCGAGGCTGCGGGGCCAGGCGTGCAGACAGTTCCTCAATCGAGGGCAGATGTGTTTCTGCCAACAGGGCTGTCCAGCAAAGCCGGTATTGGCAAAGCATGCCAAGGGCAGCTCTCCCCAGAGGTCTCTGCTTGATACGTACAGGAGCCCTGAAGGTTTAACTGTAAAGCCCAGGGCCGGAAAGGCCTCCTACTTCAAAGCCCTCCTCAGTGGGAAGGCTAAAGGCAGCAGATCCTGCTCACTCACCGTGTAGCTCAATGGTGAGCCTGTCCTTCAGGTTGACGCTCCCAGACTGTACCGCTCTCCGCACGGTAGATGCATACTCCTGAAAAGGTTGGACAGGGTCTAAGACCACCAGCTTTAAACATCACTGCCATCCCGAGGTAGAAAAACAACTGCAAAACCACTCTAAAAGGTGCAAGAACAGCATCTTCCACCCAGAACCACACCTTAACCTTGTGGCTCTGCTATTCCCAGTGCGCTTCATGTCCCACAGCGTGACAGAACTGACAACAGCGTGGGGCCCCTGATGGCGATATCCAGTAGAGGATGATGGCTCTGGGGGAAGCTAAAGCTCCCTCACCAAGCTCACAGGGTGTCAGCAGGACACAGAGTCGCAGGTTAAGCACACGTCAAATGGCATTAAGGGCAGTGGCAGCGGGTGAGTGGCCAGAGGAACCGATGACGCATCCCTTGCAAGAGCTCTACCCCTGCAAGAGTTTTCTCCCTAATCCCGTAACTTCGCCTTCCGCGCATCCTGCAGTTCCAGGAGCAGCTCTCAACAGGAGGCTGCGGGGAATCTGCTCAAGGCGAGGGCTACTCACAGCCAACGGGCCGTCCAGGCCCAGAAGCGCCCAGCCTTCCCGGGGACGCAGGTTCCCCACCGGCTTCGCCAGCCCCGTTAGCCCCTTCCCCGAGTCCTGCGCCCGGGGGACGCGGCGGCGGCGGCGGCGGCGGCCGCCTCAGGCCTCTTACCGGCGGCAGCCGCAGCACAAACTGGCTCTCCAGCTCGTGCGGCGCGTCGTCCTTGCTCTTACTCATCCCGCCGCCTCAGGCCCGGCAGCGCGGCACGACGCGGTACCGCTCAGCGGGCGCCGCGGGCGGAAGTCAGGCCGGGTGCGCCGGGCCCGCCGCTCCCCGCCGCTCCCTCCCCTTCCGCCTCCCGTTCCGGCCCCGCGGAAGGGTTTTGGCG
>NW_020448752.1:1669913-1676265 GCF_003343035.1 Apteryx rowi
GCTGGCGCTGGCCTCCAGCGCCTTCATCGGCGGCAGCTTCATCCTGAAGAAGAAGGGGCTGCTGCGGCTGGCGCGCCGCGGCCGTGCCCGCGCAGGTAGCGCCGGCGTCGCCCCCGGGGGGCCCGTTACGCGCCGCCTGCTCCCCCTTCCCGAAAACTCCCGAGTGCGGGAGAGCCCGGCGCTGAAGTCTTTCCTTGCGGGATGAACAGCGCTGCCTTGGCCGTGCCTGCGGAGGGACGCGAGACCACGGGAGCCTCAGGGTCAGGGTCAGGGTTAGGATCGAGGGCGCGATCCCAGGGAAACCGTGCTCCCTCCCCCCCCCGTTTGCCCGAGAGCAGCGCGGCGGGATARCGAACCTCGGTGCCGTGTCTGTAGCTTCACCCGAGATTTCTTCTTGCTCTTCCCTCTTTAGGGCAAGGAGGCCACGCGTACCTGCGCGAGTGGCTGTGGTGGGCCGGGCTGCTGTGCAGTAAGTAGCTACCGTGGAACAGTTGCAGGAGCGAGAAACGCTGGGTGTGGCGTTGCTTCCAGTCGCTTTCCTGTTTTATTATCTTGATYGGAGTTTAGCTACTCGATTTTATCTCCCACTGTCCTTAAGAGTGTTGTTGATCTAATTAGAACTCTAAAATACTCTAAAGTCTCACGTGTTGCCAGGTCTCTCTGCCAAATCGGACTTGAGGAACTGGGCTGACCGGGTTGGGTTATGTGCTTCTGAAATGGCCTGCCCAAGCAGGAGCGCTTAGATCGTGTCACATTCGCCACATTATAGCTACAGGGATTTCAGCAGCTCTTATTTACGTTTCTCGAATATGATGCTAATGAGTGGTTGTATTTGATTTTACTCCTTACAGGAGCTTTCCAGGAGAGGAGCATGATTTAGAAATATGTAACGGGCCAAAACTTCTTTCAGCCTTGAGGACAATGTGGAAATATTTTTCTGTTGTTGCTGCTTAGCTGGATAGACATGTAACCAAGAGCCTTCTCTTTCCAAGAGAACTGACATCAGAGTTTTGCTTATTCTTGTTAGTACTGTCCTTTTGTGGTTGCACAAAATACCTTAGAGAAACAGAGCGCACTCAGATGGAGACCAAGCCTCTCTTCTGACTGCACTCAAACTTGTCTTATGCTGAATTGCTTCTACTCTGATGTTCTCCGGGGACTGACAGAGTTTCTCTTGCAGTGGGAGTTGGAGAAGCAGCGAATTTTGCTGCCTATGTCTTTGCCCCTGCAACGCTGGTAACTCCACTGGGTGCACTAAGTGTTCTTGTTAGGTAAGAAACCTTGGAAATATYCGTACCTCGCCTACTGCCCCTTAATGGGGAAAGCAGTTGCTCTGCTCTCCCCTACCCCTTCCCTCAGATACTCCATCCCTTGGCCTAACTGGCTTCTGGGGTCTTTTTATTTTTGCTTTTCATCTTTCAGTGCAGTGTTGTCTTCCACCTTCCTGAATGAGCAGCTGAATGTTCATGGGAAGATTGGCTGCATCCTAAGTATTCTGGGCTCCACGGTGATGGTAATCCATGCCCCTCAGGAAGAAGAGGTTTCCAGCCTGGAGTCAATGGCAGAGAAGCTGAAAGATCCAGGTACTCAAATAAAATGGGTCCAAGCTTCAGGCTTGGAAACGACAGTGGAAGGTAGGATTCCACTTGGGTAGGTTGAGAAGGACTGAACTAAAGGGCAACTGAGCCATCTCTGCTGTTCCGCACCGCAGTGGAGGGAACGTCCCCCTGCRTCCAGGGTAGCYGGCTGATCGCTTTTTGTTTYRGARGAGGCCTCCGTGGGGTCTCCACGTCCTKAGCATGAAAGATTGGTGATCAAACYTAGCATTTAATGCAAGCTCTCAGAGGATTTACACCTTAGTAGTTAACTCAAAACGTAAGGGGGATGTCTCAGCTTCAGAATGGCTTTTTAGGACTGTAGAGTCCTTTTGACTCCAGATGAAAGGAGCAGATGGGAACCCCACTTTACAGATAGGGAGTCTGGGTGACGCTCCCAAGTCACTGGGTTTGTGTTGAAGCAAGGAGAATGTGGGTCATTAACAGTTATCAAACGTGGGTTTTGTACTGTCCGTTCATGAGGTACAGACATGAAGAGAGAAGAACATCCGAGTTACCTGTCAACAGGCAGGATTGGCCCAAGGCGGTGCTGGGATAGGAAAGGGAATTGTCAGTACACGAGGGTGGCAGTGGTAGGGCTGAGGAAGGTCAGAGAAGGAACGTCAGGTGAAGATGAATGAAATGCAGGGAGTTAAGCCCAAGATCAAGTCRTCCCTGATATTTATATCAGAGGATGAATCAGATTGCAAGGATATGATTTGGGCAACAGCATTAACGGCAGAGTAAGCAACAGGAGATTAGGAAAGGAAGGACAGGGAGAAGAGCAAAGCAGAGTAACAGGTAAGTGCCGCTGTTCATTYGAGAGAGTGCTCCGGCAGGGTCTCGCTTCTGTGAAGTGCAGCTTTTCCTCCTTATTACTACCCCAACCCGCGCAGTTCTGCTAGCCCTTACCAAGCCGCCTACCGCCCTCGTGGGCCTCCYGCGGAGCTGTGCCCTAATTCAGCCTCCTGGTCTACAACAGCTACCCCCCGCGCGGCTAATGCCTTAGGCCCTGGTTGTGCCGCTGCCCCTTCCGGCGCAGACAGCTATATCTCCCGGACAGGCTGACTTGCGGTGCGGTGCTGCAGTCATCACCGTAAAGAACTGCTGTTGTCTCTGCAGCTTTGCTCAGGCTGGAGACCATCCCTGCTTCCAAACCCAAGGCCCTAAGGATGGAGGATTAAAAGACTGACTGAGGGGCAATTASCACTCCTGCCTGTCCTCCCTCTCTACTTGCTGTTCAGTTACATCAGCTACTGTTCACCACTGATATAGCTCTTAATTCTTCTTTCCCCAAGGATTCATTGTATTTGCTGTGTGTGTACTGGTGAGCTCCCTTCTCCTTATCTTTGTGGCCGGACCCCGTTATGGACGGAGTAACGTCCTGGTTTACGTTTTGGTCTGCTCTGCCATCGGCTCACTCTCCGTGTCCTGCGTCAAAGGCTTGGGGATTGCCCTGAAAGAACTGTTTGCTGGGAAGCCAGTCCTGAAAGAACCGCTGGGCTGGGTGCTGCTGGTTTGCCTCGTGATCTGCATCAGTGTCCAGATCAACTATCTGAACAAAGCTTTGGACATCTTCAACACGTCTGTGGTCACACCCGTTTACTACGTGTTGTTCACCACAGCAGTCATGACGTGTTCTGCCATCCTCTTCAAGGAGTGGCAACACATGGTGCTAGACAACATCATCGGCACTATCAGCGGCTTCCTCACCACCGTGTGTGGCATCTTCCTCCTGCACGCCTTCCGGGACATGCCCTTCACGCCCGATCTCCTGCCCCTCTTCCTGCAGCAAAGCAGGGCAGACTTGCACGCGTCATGGAGGAGCACGGACAGACATCAGTCGTGTCAACACCGGCCSCTTCTGCCCTCAGAAGACAAAGGCTCTCAGAGTGCAGAGGAGGAAGAGGAAGAGGAAGGGGAAGATGTGTGAGGAAGCCTCTGAACTGCTAGCTCTCTGCTCCCGCCACTGAGCAGCTCCACTGTGCAAGTTTCAACTTGCTGCACCAGATGTTGCTAGCTGCTGCTGTGCTAGTGGGAGTTAGCAGCTCTCTGCTACCTGCCTTGTGCGCGCGGTCCGTGACCTCCCACTGCCCCAGAGGCTGACGGCAGCTTCCTGCAGCTAGACACGAGCCYGGCAAACAGCGCGGCTGCTTGGGGTCTAGTTCCTCTTCGCTGTTCCTTTATATGAATAATCAATCTGCCCTTGTCAGGACACAGGCTCTGGCTGTGCGGAGGGCTGCAGCGCTAACACAGTGCTAACCGTTACTGAATGTAAAGACATTTTTTTAAATAGTTAGATTAATAGTTACAGAATCTAACATGGTGCTAAGATTACATGGAGAGAAGATGGGTACCTTGGTCTTAAGGATGACATACCCAGAGTATTAGTTCAAAAATTCCTCTGTAAAGTACTTGTTCTGCTGATTTTGCTAGAGTTTATTTACAGATTCACAGCCAAGAACAGAACACAGCCAAAACTGGAAAACTTCAATGGTGCTGCCACATGCTGTTGTGGCTCTTCCGGAGGACGCAACCTCTTCATGCAACTTGTCTGTTGTGCAGGTAGATGAGGCACCTGCTTACAGTRTTCTATTAAAACAGATTTGTTCAGTTACCAAGTGGCTAGTGACACGTTTGTGTTGAGAGCTGGGCCAGTACCGAGAGGTACGAAGGATTATGGGGTAGGCAGAACAGAGAAACTCAAGACAGGAACAGGGTGGGGGAATCGCTTGCTGTGGGAACAGGAGTGACCTAATGGTTAGCTCTTGAGGTTAGTTTCTGAAAGAATCAACTAGACAGCTGTATCCTCACTTACAGGCATTGGTATATGTGGTTTTAAGATGAAGCGTGGCTCTATTTAACACATCCTGAATTTATCCCCAGGAAGGCTGCTGGCTACGAGACACCTGCGTTAGTCGTCTCCCACCAGCCTGCTCCCAAGCAGAACTGGCTGTAAGAACTGGCTGGGCAGACTTGTCTCCTTGGGCTGTTCAGGACGTGGTGGACGGTACGCGCAGTCGGGTGAACCCGGGCAAGGAGYGCCCTATCTAAATGCCTTGAAATAACAGTGCTTTGAGGTGAGCTCTCAAACACCACGGTAGTCACTGCATCTTCCAGAGAGGTAGCTGCTGTGGCCGCCTCTCCTGGGAAGCTGCATGGAGACCGGGCACCCAAAGCAACTCGATTTGGGCCGAACCGATTTACCAGTTTCCTGTGCAGCGCTCTGAGCTGCTGTCCGTTAGTAACATGGGGTGCTGCGCTTCACAGAGCCAGGCGGTGACACGAGCACTCTCAAAAAGCTATGCTGGGTTTCCAGAGGGTACATAAGGAGCAGTCTGTTGCTCTTCCAGTGGCCTGCATAGCTTAGACACTCCAGTCCCATTCCTAGGGGCAAAGGCCCAGAAGGCAGGGACATTGCCCTCTCTCCAGAGATCTCCACAGGTAAAGGTATAGGTGGCTATCAAGTAGCTGGTTACCTTTTTCCTGCATTTAGAGTCTTTCTGAACAAACTATTCCTTTACAGGAAAGCATGTACTGTTAACTCACTGGGGAAGAAAGGTAAAGGCCACAGACTCTCTCTCAAAGGTGAGGTTTTGTTCATAAGACCAAATTCAGTGAGCAAGAAATCAGAATTCACAGCAGACCTTTTAGCCAGAACATAATTACTTCCCCTCCTACTAATTTTGCAATAAACAGGATCACTGGGAAGGAGGGAGAGTGACAAGAAGTGAAGGTCAGATTTTCAATTTCCAGGGGTCACCTACCTGAACAAAGGAGAATCTCATGTTAAAAATTGACCCAATTAATATTTATTACATTGACCAGGAGAAAGCTGTTAATGGAGCAAATCAGTATTAACAGAGTTGCRCTGCAGTTTGGAAATTTGTCACTTGGCCACAGGAATGACTTTACCCTATGGAAACCTGAAAAGATTTTCCAATAATCATACTGCGTGGGATGTCTGCCAGGCCCAACAAGCTCTCCTCGCTACGGGGATCTGTGCTGATGCAGTCCTGCTGCTCTTCCTCAAGTCACACTGCACAGTCTGCTGGGGACTGCAAGGCTCGTTAGCATCGCCCGAGGAGGGTTAGTTGCGAGCGATGAACGCACGTGCAGCACCGTTTAAGGCAGCGGTTGCAGGTTTGCTTCACCCACATTTAAGATTCACATTAGTGTTGGAAGCATCCCCCTGAGGCGAGCATCTCCGGCCCTACGGATACTTTCCCACCACCAAATCCTTTGTGCATAACGCGAGTAGCCGTGGCCCCGCGGTCGCGGGGTGAAGATTGTTCCTGGCGGGTGGGGACGGGAACAGCGCGACACCGCGCAGAGGAGCGAGGGCGCGTCTGTGAGGGGGGCTCTCATCCGGCAGCAACTTTCACCAAACTGGCCTCTGATTAAATCCTGATAGCCRGAGCTGCTCCCGGCTCGGCGAGGCGGCGGAGCGACGGGCGGGAGCCCCGGGGGGCTCCGGCGCGGCCCCGCGGCCCAGGCGCCCGTTCAGTCGGACAGGCTCTCCGAGAAGGCCGACTTGGACTTCTGCGTCTGCTCCAGCCGGTTCAGGATGAACTGGCTGGTGTCGATGAAGCGCTCCACGCAGTTCACGAAGCACGTCTCCGCCCGGCTGTCCAGCTTTGGCCCGGGCTTGTCCATGCACTTCTCCTGCACCGAGCGGGGCCACCGTCGGTCCCGGGATCACCGGCCCCCCGCCCCGGGGGGGGCTCCCGGGGCTTCCCTCCCTCCTCCCCGGGCTG
>NW_020448752.1:1676760-1686780 GCF_003343035.1 Apteryx rowi
GCGAGGAGGGAGGAGGCGCGGGCTCGGGCGGCCGTTTATTGTGCCGGGACACGCGCTGCGGCCTGCGGGGCTGCCCGCGACCGGGGCCTCCTGCCCGCGACCGGGGCCTCCTGCCCGCCAGGGACTGCCCGCGGGCGTGGCGGCAGTGAGGGCCCCTCGGCACCCCCCGGGCTGGGGGCCGGGGCTGTCCCAGTGGCGGGTGACGAGGCCCTGTCCTGATGACTGGGGCCATCCCGGTGATGAGACTCTGTCCTGGTGACCGGGGCCATCCCGGTGACGGGTGACGAGGCTCTGTCCTGGTGACCAGGGCCATCCCAGTGATGAGACTCTGTCCTGGTGACTGGGACTGTCCTAGTGACAGGTGACGGGTGCCTGGGACTGTCCCAGTGATGGGTGACAAGGCTCTGTCCGGTGACTGCAGCCATCCCAATGACAAGACTCTGTCCCGGTGACCGGGGCTGTCCCAGTGGCAGGTGACGAGGCTCTGTCCTGGTGACCAGGGCTGTCCTGGTGATGGGTGACAAGGTTCTGTCCTGGTGATGGGTGATGCTCTGTCCCGATGACTGGGGCCGTCCTGGTGGCAGGTGACAAGGCTCTCTCCAGGGACCAGGGCCGTCCCAGTGACAGGTGACAAGGTTCTGTCCTGGTGACCAGGGCTGTCCCGGTGATGGGTGGTGAGGCTCTGTCCAGTGACCAGGACTGTCCTGGTTGCAGGTGACAAGACTCTGTCCTGGTGGCCAGGGCCATCCTGATGATGGGTGACAAGGTTCTGTCCCAGTGACTGGGGCCATCCCAGTGACAGGTGGTGAGGCTCTGTTCCGGTGATTGGGGCCATCCTGGTGACCGGGGCTGTCCTGGTGATGGGTGACGAGGCTCTGTCCTGGTGACCGGGGCCGTCCTGGGGACTGTAGCAGTGGGTTGCTGTCTTGTGTCCAGGGTGGGGAGGTGTTGCTGGCCCGGTAGTACCAGCCACCGGTGCCAGGCAGGGCGAGCGGGCAGTGACGGCCCAGCTCGGGTGGTCACGGCTCCTCGTCCGTGATGTCCAGGATGCTGGCCAGCAGCGCGGTGAATGTGGGGCGCTCCTCGGCTTTCTGCAACGCGGGAAGGGAGAGCGATGCCGGAGCTGCTGGGGTCCCGTCTGCCCCCATCTTCTCCCCACTGCCAGACCCTCTCCCATCCCGGGGTGAGCTGGGGAGCCACTTCAGTGATCCCAGGGTGGACGGAGGTGACCACCAAGTGACTTACCTCATGCCAGCAGCTGTACATGATGGCATAGACCCGCTCTGAGGCCTGCTGCGGTCGGTAGAGGCGCAGGCCTTGGATGACATGCTCTGTCGTCTCGCTGTTGTTAAACCTCTCATAAGGCATCTTTCCCAGGGAATAAACCTCCCACATCAGAACGCCTGTTAAGGGAAACAGCCGGGGACAATTCACAGCACAGGAATATCTGTGTCTGGAGCTGGTTTGCAGAGGAGCTTCACTGTTGCTGGGCCACCCTCTCACCCAGACCCCCAAATCACTAATGCTGTGCTCTCACCAAAAGCCCAGATGTCAGACTTGCTGCTGAACTTGCTGTATAGAAGGACTTCAGGGGGCGACCACCGAACCGGAAACTTTGACCCCATGGAGCTTGTATACTCGTCATCCAGAACATACCTGCAGCACATAAATGGATCAGGGGAGCCTGTCCCGGATTTCACGTTTCACCCTGCATGCACTCCAGGTGTGGTTCAACAGGCAAAAACATCCCTTTGCAAGCGAGTATATGTTAGGCAAGATGGGGAAAGGGCTAGAGAGACAAAGGAGCATAGCAAGAGGCAARAAGGGCGCGTGGGAAGAAAGTTGCAGTCAGGAGACCAGAGATGGGGGAAGAAAGAAGCGAAGAGGAGGGGAAAGGGGAAAGAGAGATGAGGGAAGTAAGAAAGGGAGGGTGGGAAGTGGACAGGCAGAAGGTTGAGGCAGATGGAAGAGAAAAGACAGGAGAAGGCACAGAAAAAACAGAGCTGGTGGGTGGTGGGGGAGAAGACTGAAGTACAGAAGAGACCAAAGGAGGAGACAGGGGACTGAGAAAGGAAAAGTGACACAGACACATCAACCAGACCTGGAAAGGCCGAAGTCTGAGACTTTCACAATTCCTTGGTCGTTCACCAAACAGTTGCGAGCAGCCTGTGGAAGGAGAGATGGAAGCAGTCATCCCTACCTGCTGCTGCTTCTCCCTCCCCCCTGTGGCATCGGAAACTGTCTCGCCTCCAGTGATTCAGTGCTTTGTCCGGCTTTATCCCGCAGGCTGTTCCAGACAGTTAACCCGGCCTGGGGCAAGCTACAAAGTTCCCTGCACCGATGGCAGAAGAAGCCTCCAGGCATCCTGTTAACCCATGGCAATTGCCCCATCAGGGTTTTGCCCGAACAAAGCAGCGCCAGGAGGAGGTTGGGTACGTCGCACGGCAGGACCGCAAGCTGGCAGTGCCAGCCGGAGGTCTGCCTGCGCGCGCTGCAGGCTCAGCTTTTCGTGGAGGTTGAGCGCTCCCTATCTATGTCTGCGCCGACGATGCCTGCTTGCGCTGCCTGGCCCGAAGCCCTGCACTCGCTGAGARTGCATCCTAGAAAACCGCGCAGTGCTGCCCTTTCTGCAATCTCTGCCAGCCCGCCGCGGAGCACAGGCTTCAGAGATGCCGTGGTGGGCATCCTGTCTGTGCTGAGGTGGTCAGAGGCATGCTCTGAGGAGAAGGCTGCAGAGTTGCCTCTCCTCRTGCTGGTAGATGAGCTGAACCCTGTCTAGCATGTGCTGTGGTTGTCCCTGAGCTGGAGATGTGTCCTTCAGCCACATCCCTACCAGGTCTCGGTGCAAGAACTGCTTGGATTCCAGGTACTCCATAGCTTCACAGACATCCTTGCACATCTCCAGCAGCTCAGCGGGCTGGAACCGCTGCCGAGACTCCCTCAGGAAGTTCAGGAGGCAGCCGTTGGCCATGTACTCGGTGATGATGAAGATGGGACGCTGCTTGGTGCAGACCCCGTAGAGCTGTACCAGCTTCTCATGAGACAGGTTCCTGTGTCGGGAGCAAGAAGGGGAAATCTGAGCATCTAGAAGGCCAAGCAGCAGGAGAAGCATCTCTGATTAAGGAGCAGGAGAATTTGGCAAGGGAAGGTGCTCCCAGCCCAGCAGCCAATGGAGAAACTTGCCGGGCAGCTCAGCACTAAGGGAGCAGGCTGCTGCAGTAGGAATGCACTTTGCAGTGTGTGAGGCTGCCTGCGGCTGCCCCCGACTGCCCCTCCAAACGATCCGAGAGTGCAGTCCTTCCAACGAGGYGTCTCTCCAGCACAGACCTGGGGGCTGGTCACCACTTACATCATGACTTTGGCTTCGTCGATAAACTCATCCTCTGACATGGAGCCCTCCCGGATCATCTTGATAGCGACGTTGTACTGGCCTCTCCATTTCCCGTACTTCACCACTCCAAACTGCCCTGTCCCCAGTTCCTTCAGGAAAGTCAGATCCTTCGGGTCAATCTCCCACGACCCTAGGACAGAGAGTGCAAGTGTGATGTGGGTGCAGGAGCCCTCCGTGCAGAGTGCTCCCAGCTGTCTGATCTAGTCAGTTCCAGAAGACCTCACTTCCGTGGCTCATGAGCATGTGCTGCCCAGAAGATCATCACCACCGCCCCCAAAATCCATGAAATCTAACAGCTGTTCTTCTAAGGGGTGGGGAGCAAAAGTAGCTTGCAGTGTCCCATGGTCAATGCTGTCACCAGAAGGCTCGTGAGGGTTGGGAAGTGATTGCCGGGAACGCGGTGAGCCCTGCCGCAGGGGGAGAAGCCAGGATCCGGCCCCAGCAAGTAACTGCAGGCAGAGGCTGTGCTGAGGGCTCCTCGGAAGCTGCTACCATGAGACAGGGAGGTGGCCGAGGCCAGCTTACCGTAGCCGAGGCCAGCTGTGGAAGGAGCGCTCTTCTGGTGTTGAGACACGGGGTATTTCAGTCTGGATATGAGGCCTGAAACACAAAGTACATTGCTGGGTGCCTCTACACCGTGGTTACCCACACGGTGCCGGCAGGGAACACGAGCCTCCTGCCTTCAGCACCAGGGGAGGATACCGGTGTGTCAGTAAAAATCCTGCTCTCTCCCTCTGTCCCCCAGGGCTCCTGTCCCCTCTCTGGCTCAGCCTGTCCCAGATTCTCCTTGCAAAGGAGCATTCTCGTTCCAGCTTTCCCTGGGCTGCTTCCAGCTCTGCCTGTTCCCTGTTGGAGAGGTCATTCGTCATTTTATCGCTGCGAATGCAGGCTGTCCGCTGGGCAAGTCGGATCGCTTCGTGTTTTGCTTTCGTCCAGAACAGGGTTGACGGAAATGGCATCAGTAAAAGAAAGCGATATTGCTTCCACCCKCCTCCAGCCGGGCTTAGAGCCCTTTACTGCAGCCCCCGGCGAGGTCTGCACCCGGGAGAGCAAACAGCTGTTAGAAGCTYTTGGTGGGGTGGGCGCAGCGGGGTGCTGGACGGACGCTGCCCTGCAGGAAGCCGGGGGAAGGGGCGCTCGGGGGAACACGAGGTCCCCGAAGCCGTGCAGAGCAGAGGTCCCTTTAGGCGGCGTTTCGCTCAGCGCTGCAGTGCGGTGCACCACTTCCCTGCGGTTTGCTGAAGCTGCCTCTGGGCTGCGCCGGCCTGCGGTGGTGCGGCGGGGGGGGGGAAAGGGCGCTTGCTCCGGGGCCCGGCGCGACGCGGCAGAGAGGGTTCCCGGCCCGCGGGGGAGATGCTGCTTATGAAGAGCACCRGGCGCAGGCCGGAGCCGGGTGCTCCCGAGCGCTCACCGGCGGAGTTGTGCTGGTGGTACGTGATGAGCTCCGGGATGGTGTTGAAGAGGTGCTTTTCGGCCAGGTAGTACTGGTTCTGGGGGGTGCAGCATACGACGTAGTGGCGGATCATGCCCTGGGGGTCCCTGCAGAGACAGGCCGCGGGGTCAGCGGCGTCGGCAGGACGCGGGGCAGAGGGCGAGACGTGCCCCGAGGGGCCCTCTCGGATCTGCTTACACGGAGGACTTGGCGTAGACGGAGACGGTGTATTTGCCGGTCTTGCTGGTCGAGTCTCGGACGATGAAGCCCCCTTCCTTCCCCTAAAACAGAAAGGGGAGAGGGGACTCTAACAGGCAAGGCTTGAAGTGAGTGAAGATCGCAGCGTGGCTGCAGAGGACGCGTTAAGGCAAAGGAGTCCTACTTCTGTCCCTGCCTCCTGAGATCCCTCCCGGGAGGAGGTGGCAGCGGGGCAGAGCCGGTTCCCGGAGCCGTCGGGGTGACACAGGCTGCAGGGTTTGCTCTCTCCCCCGCAGGCTCTTCGGGATAGCTAGACTCACCGCCGGGACCACGGGGCTCTCAGCTACCTGAGTCACTTCTGCTCGGGATCTGGCCTGTCCTGCCCTCCCCGTCCGCTGCGGAGGAAGCAGCCTCGTACCGCCCCTAAACCCCCTGCGCCCCGACACCCGCTGCACTTGGAAACACGTGATTTCAGTGCAGAGACACTGATTTATCTCCCCAGAGATCAGGCCACTGTCTGGGCCTCCTCCCTCCCTCTCATCTCCAGTGGTGGCCGTCGGAGGAGCTCTGGGTGCTGGCGGTTTGGCTGGCAGCCCCGGCGCAGAGATGTGCCCGGCGTTGGCGGGGCTGGATGCCACGCTGGGCGCAAGGGGACGGCAGCCCGGGAAGGGCTACGAAGGACCCGGCGCCAGCGCTTACCTCCTGCTTCAGCAGTTGCTCTGCTTGGCTCCGGGTGATGTTCTTGGAGTACCACCTGGAGAGGGGACACGGCGGTCAGGAGAGGCCCCCGCAGCCRCCGCCGCCGCCGTCCCCAGCCCGACCCGACCCTGGCCCAGCCGCCGCAGGGGACAGGAGGGCGTGCGGGGTCTCGGCGGCGGCTCTCGCGGGCCGGGATGCAGAGCCAGGCAGAGCTTAGCAAAACCCAACGGGAAAAGTCTCCACCCAAGTGCAACTCCCCACGTCCCCGTGCTTTCTCCTACTCACTCAAAGATCTCCAGGGAATTGCTGGTTTCGGTGACGTAGTTGCTGGGGATGTAGCCTTCCCTCCTGCGGGGGAGAAGGGGTTGGTCATGCACGGATGGAGGAGGCCAGCGGAAAAGCAGGTGCCTGCCCCGGAAAGCTGAGTGGAAATGGGCCAAAAAAAACAAACTTGGCCCGAACCTTTGGGGTCCCTGCTCGGGGAGGGCTGGTGCCCTTGGCAATACCCCAACCTGCTTCAGCCTCCCTCACCCCGCTCCCCTGCTCCGTAACGAAGGAGCCCCGCGCACGTGCGAACGGCCTGTCTCGGCCGTGGAGCGAAGGGCTGGCCAGCCGGAGACCTGAGACCAGGACGGACCCCCGGGCGCAGGACGGGGGCGCCCGAGGCTGTCCCGCRTTGGGGCAGGTGCCTTCTCCCACGGGTGCTCCGGCCCCAGGACGGGACACAGTCGGTGGGGCCTCTCACCCGTTCTTGTCGCGGGCTTTCCACCAGGGCAGGTGGCTTTCCTCCAGGATGAAGTACTCCTCGCCCTTCTGCAGCTGCAGGTCCTGCGCGTTCATGGGCGAGTAGTCGTACAGGGCCACCACCTTCTTCATCTCGCCCGCCGCGCCGGGGGCCGGCTCGGGGGGCAGGGGCTTCATCACCATCTTCGCCGGAGCGTGGGAGAGCGTGGGACACGGTGACGCGCCGCTCCCCGAGCGAGACCCTCCCCTCCCCGGCCGCGTCGGCCCTTGCGGTCCCCTCCGCTCCCACGCACGTTTCCGCCCGGCTATCGGTCCCCGCCACCCCGTGCTTTCTATTGCCACGTTTCCTCCTTGGAGACGGGCCGTCGCAAAAGATAAGCGTCGTCTCCAGCCCCTTCGGCCCAACTCGTGACTCCCCCCCGTATCGGGGCCTATCTCTCTCTCGCCAGCTCCCCCCGGGGAAGTCCTCCCGGGCTGTGAACCTCAGGGGCACGAGATACCAGCTTTTCCACCAGGTCTTCTGGCTCTATCCCCTGGTTCAAGCTCCTTCTCCCTCGGGGCGCTGCCTTGAGCAGAGCCCCGGGGCTGTAAAGCCCGGAGCAAAGCCCGGACGGTCACCGGATGCGTTGGCTTTTCCCGGGCAGCCCTTTCGTCCAGCGCCTGGGAGCGAGTCCGCGTCCCGCCGCTGGCCCCTACCTGGTCCTCCTCGGGAGTGGGGGGAAGAGGCTTCTTCGTTTTGCGATGCGACCGCCCGACTTTTAAACCTTCAGAAGGGGAAAAGGGGTGAAAGCGAAGCTAAATCCCCGGAGCGGGGGCGCGCAGGGAGGGGGGGCGCGGTGGCTTACTGCCGTTCCTGCTCTCCAGGATCTTGCAGCCCATGGCGTTCTTGGCCGTCTGCGAGCAGCACAGGTACTGGCCGTCGATCCAGAAGCAGGGGTGGTACTTCTGCACCAGGTCGCTGTTGTAGCGGATCACTGCGGCGGGCGAGGGCAGCGTGAGCCGAGCGTCCCCCCCCCCCCGGCAGCTTCTCCCCGAGCCGGAGGCGACCGTCAGAGGTGCTCCTTCTCCCCACGGAGAAGCATCCCGGTGGGAAAAGCCCGGCACTTGCTGCACCCTCGTCCCCGGGGGCTTCGTGCCGGCTCCAGCGGCCCCCCCCGCCGCCGCCGCCGCCACCGCCGCGCTAGCGAAATCGCCGACTTCCCCCTTATCGTCCTGCGCTCCTTCCGGCAGGCTGCCCCGGGGCCGGCTCCAGGCGCTAATCTGCCCCCGGCAGGCGCGGGAAGCGCGCCCGGGGCGGGGGCGCCGGCAGGCGTTTCCCACGGGAGCTCGCCCATCCGTGGGCACGAGGCAACGCGGCCGCGGGACGCCGGGCCCCCCACCTCCAACCCCGGGAAGCCGGCCGCGCCGCGCGGCCGCCCCCGCTTCCCCGCGGCCTCACCGCTCTTGAGCTGGTGGATCCAGCGTTTGCGGAGCTCCTCCGTGGGGGAGAAGACGTAGAGGGGCCCCTCGTCGTACACCACCTGCGGGCGACCACCCGCCTCAGCGCCCGCGCTGCCGCCCGCCCCGAGCCGCGCGCGGCGCTCGCGGGACCGTGACGGGCAGGTTATAAATAAGCCCCCTCCGCCGAGACTTTCCACTTCCCCCTCCGAGTTTCGGCGCGCCGGGGGCCCGCGCCGGCAGGCAGCTGCGCCGGCCCGGCGGGGACCCTGCGGCGTGAGCGAGGCTCGGCCCCGTCTCACCTGGAAGGGGTAGGGGAAGCGCTCGATGATGGAGATCTGCTCCATGTTGTTGTAGTCCTCCCCTTTCCTCTGGAAGAGGGAGGCGGAGGTGGGCGCTGGCACCCGGCGCCTCGGTGGGCGTCCCGCGGCGAGCGGCACCCGCCTGCCCCGGGAGGGCAACGGAGGGGGGGGGGGACGGGGACGGGGGACGCCGGCCTCACCGGGACCTGCCGCTCGGGGGGAGGGTTGTTCTCGGGCACCACCGTCTCCACGCAGGTGATCTTCTCGATGTCCACCGAGCCCTTCTTACTGCCCCGGCGCTGCAAGAGACCGCTCGGGTCGGGCCATCGCCCGGAGGGACGCCGGCTGCTCGGAGCGGGGGGGACGGGACGGGACGGAGCGCACCCCCATCCTCCCGCCGGCACTCACCCCGCGCTCGAAGTCGTACTCGTAGTAGGAGAGCTTGCTCTCCGTCAGCAGGAACAGGCGCTTCTTGAAGTTGAGGGGCGACGTCTTCTTCTTCTGCTGCGAGCGCTTCAGGAAGATGCTCTCCAGCAGGACGCTGGCCATGGCGCCCGGCTCCGTGCCGCCCTCGCCGGCGGGCTGCGCGCGGAGCGGGGGGTGACACCGACACGGTGCCGGCTCAGGCTTCGCTCCCCGGGGCTGCCGGCGCCGGAGGGAGGGGGACGGGGCAGCGGGGACCCCCCCCCCTTCCCAAATAAGTTGGCAAAAAATAAGTTGGCAAAGTCTAGCAAAGGCGGCTGGCTGGGGCGGCCGCTGGCCCGGGGCCCAGGAGTCCTGGGCCAGGGGCAGGGTGGCGGGGGGATCCCAAGGGATCCCGGCGTCCCCCGTAGCCCCACATCTCAGTGTCCCCGAGGGCTCCCTGCTGCTGCTGCCGCGGGGGGCTCTGCTCCGGGTTCCCCATCCCCGGTGCCGGCTCCATCCCCGGTCTTGGGATGGACACCAGGTCTCCCGCTCCCGGACAGGTCCCACGCTGGGCAGCAACCATCGGGGCAAAATCCCTGGGATCGCTGGCCGATCCCGGCATTTGCCACCGCATCCGTCCCCCTTCCCAACCCCGGGGCGCGGGGAGTGCCTGGTCGTTTACCTCGAGCCGCAGCAGCTGGGCCACGGCCAGCAGCGTCGGGCACGTGGGGCAGGTCCTCGCCGCGTCCTCTGCGACGGTGCCGCCGGAGAGGGAAGGACCGTGAGCGTCTCGCAGAGCTCTTCCGACCCGGCAGGACACAGCCTCCCTCCCTGTCCCCAAAACAGCCTCCCCGTCCCCAAAACAGCCTCCCTGTCCCCAAAACAGCCTCCCCGTCCCCGGCACGGCTCAGCCCCTGGCCCTCCCCGGCTTGTCCCCTTCCGCCCCCCTCCTCCTGGCTTGTCCCCTCGCTCCGTCCCTGCCTGTCCCCGGGACCACGGGGGCCCTGCGGCGGGACCCACCTCCGCCGCCAGCCATCGCCGCCTCGCTGTGACGGCGGCGGCGGCAAGCGGGTGGGTGGAAGCGTCCCCGTCCTCCCCCCCCCGGCGAATGYGACTTCCTGCTGCTGTCACACCTCGGCCAAGCGTGCCGGGACGCGGCCGTCGGGCCCTGGCGCGCGCTGGCACCTTGGGGTACCGCGGGGGGGGGGGTGACGCCGGCTGGCAGGGGATCCGGGGAAAAGGGGGCTGCTGCTCCCTGCTGGTCCCCGGGGAGCTCGGAGCGACCCCGGGGCTGCTCTACCACCCTGCCCGGCCCCYGGGGCTAAACCTCGGCCGCCGGGTGCCGTCTGCCCGCGGGGCGATCGCTCCCCGGACSCCGGGGCTCGCAGTCCCCGAAGCGCCCGCGTTCGGGG
>NW_020448752.1:1687710-1689070 GCF_003343035.1 Apteryx rowi
GGCGCCACGCAGCCCGGCTGCAGCCGCCCGCGCCCGCCGGCCGCCGGAGGGGAGGAAGGACGGGGCCGGCCAACCCCACCCTTTCGGTTCCCCTTTTTTTTTTGGTTTCTGACTCAAAGCAGCGAGCGCGTTTCCTCCTGGAGACGCCCGGGGCCACCTCCACAGTGCCCCCAGCAGTCGTGCTGCCGCCCCGGGGCCCGCGCCGCCCGGCGGGATGGGGCCGGACGCGGCCAGGCCGTGGGAGCCGGGTTCGGGAGCCGGGATCGGGAGCCGGGTTTGGGCCAGGCAGCGCTGCCGGGGCGGTGCGCAGGGGTCAGCTGTGCTGCTGCCTCCTGCCCCGTGCGGCCCCTGTGCCCGTGTCCCTGCTCACCCCCACACACGTCCCTGCACACCCGCACACACGTCCCCGCGCACCCACACACTTCCCTGCACACCTGCATCCCTGCACACCCGCACGCATCCCCGCACACCCGCACACACATCCCTGCACACCCGCACACTTCCCTGCACACCTGCATCCCTGCACACCCACATGCATCCCTGCACACCCGCACACATCCCCGCACACCCGCACACACGTCCCCGCACACCCGCACACTTCCCTGCACACCTGCATCCCTGCACACCCACACACATCCCTGCACACCCGCACACATCCCTGCACACCCACACATGTCCCCACACACCTGCACATATCCCTGCACACCCACACACTGCCCTGCACACCTGGATCCTTGCACACCCGCACATGTCCCTGCACACTCACACATGTTCCTGCACACCTGCACACACACCACTACACAGCTGCACACATGTCCTTGCACACCCACACATGTTCCTGCACACCTGCACACACACCACTACACAGCTGCACACATGTCCTTGCACACCCACACACATCCCTGCACACCCGAACACATCCCTGCACACCCGAACACATGTCCCTGCACACCCACATGTCCCTGCACACCCCCACACATCCACACACACCCGCACCCGTCCCTGCACACCTGCATCCCTGCACACCCACACACATCCCTGCACACCCACACACATCCCCGCACACCTGCACATGTCCCCACACACCTGCACACCTCCCTGCACACCCACACACTTCCCTGCACACCTGGATCCCTGCACACCCGCACATGTCCCTGCACACCCACACATACGTCTCTGCACACCCACACGTGTTTCTGCACACCTGCACACACGTCCTTGCACACCCACATCCCTGTACATGTCCCTGGAACTTGCGCCTCTGCACACCCGCACAGCTGTTCCCGCACACCCGCACAGCCGTCCCCGCACACCACACGTACCCCTACGCGCACTCACACCCCTGCACACCCTGCTCCCC
>NW_020448752.1:1689783-1699904 GCF_003343035.1 Apteryx rowi
CGGGGCGGGGGGGAGAGCAGGCCGCGGGCCGCCCCGGTGCCGGGGGCCGCCGGCCGCGCTGACGGGCCCCTCCGCCCCCCTCCAGGTGAACGTCCCGAAAACCCGCCGGACCTACTGCAAGAAGTGCGGCAAGCACCAGCCGCACAAGGTGACGCAGTACAAGAAGGGCAAGGACTCGCTCTACGCTCAGGGTAGGCACCGGGGGGGGCACCGGGGGGGCGATCTTGGGGCCGCGTGTGCGGCTGCGAGAGGAGCGGGGGGTGTTGCGGTGGGTCGTGCAGCTGCGGGGCGAGGTCTGCAGGGGTTTGCCGAGAGCACCGGCAGCGCGTCGCCGTTTCTGGGTTGCTGCCTGAGAAGAGYCGTTTTCTTCCGTAGGGAAAAGACGCTACGATAGGAAGCAGAGCGGCTATGGCGGCCAGACGAAACCCATCTTCCGCAAGAAGGTGAGGGCGGCCTGCGGGAGCAGCACCGAAACTTTCGGCGATCCGTGCACCCTGCTGGAGAGGGGCAGAGGGGGCCCCCGTGGCCGTGCGGTGCTGCGTCCTTGTGCCATGCTATGGCTGCTCCGCGCTGGCTGCGCAGTCCCCCGCGAGCGTGGGTGACGTGAGGACGCGTTCCCCATCTAAAGTTGCTCTTCTCCCTGTTCTTTATCTCATGTGGGTTATGGTGGATTGATGTAGGTTGTATTTGCAGAGCAGGTTCTGCAGTGAGCCCTAGAGCTTTAGGGGAGATGGGACTTATGGAAATGCTGCTTTGAAAGAAAGAAGTATTAGCCTCGTTGCTTGTTAGAGGGGAAGAACATGGTGAAGGGGGGGGGAAAAATGCCTGTTACTTGTTTTCTTTATAGTTTTGAAGTGTCAGTAGTTTATCCTTGAAGCTTTTATCAAGTTTGTGTGGCTTTCTGCATAGTTAGGCACTGACAAGGGTTCAGAATAAGTCAAGAGAGTGCAGTTCTGGTGGGTGCTGCAGAACACCGACATCTATCTTAGTTTGCAGTCCACTGTCTTCAAAGAAACTGCATCACTGGGCYGGTTCATAAGGGCTGCTGCGTTAGGTGCTTCCTGAGAGTCTTGGAGAAGTAGCGGAAACATGGCTGTACTATCCATTACATGTTAATCAGGGAAACCCAGTAGCTGTTGTCCTTCCTCTTCAGCGTGTGGTGTACCTGGAATGTTAGTTTTGCAGCAAACTTTCTCTTTTTGTCTCATATGGTGCTGCCTCTGTGCCCCCCGTCCACCCTCTACCAAAGACTGGGCGGGGGCAAAACCTGTGAGATGCGCAGTGGGGAAATGAGATCCGACAAATGGATTAACCTGTCYACACAAAACCTGCTACAAGCTGTGCTTATAAACYTGCTTCAGCTAAGTGTTGCAAAGCYCCAGTATGCTGCTGGAGGCTTTCAGGAAGTCTTCCAGCAAAAAGAGAAAACCGGGCAGCAGTTTTCCCAGTAGACTTTATGCCGGGAACCAGGAGCACCTTGCAGAAAACAAGTCTGCAAGCAGCATATGCTGAGGCGCCATCCTGCTTTCACAGCTTGGCTGCCTGCATTCTCTACCTGTAGGTTGCTGTCCCTATTTCTTTTTCTTTCCCCAGTTAAAGTTTTATGGATGATTAGCCGAGGCTTCTGATGGGTTATGGCTCTGTCCTGCTGTGATGGCCTCACAGCTTTGGATACTTCCTTTTGAGCTTCGTGCAGTTCTTCGGTAGGTGCAGGCCTGTATTCAGCACGTTGTGCCACTGCCCCTCTGAATGAAAGTTTTATCAGCGGTGCTGCTTACAGGTGGTTTTTCTGGCTGGCTTTCTACTGAACTTCTTCTAACCGCTGCTAGGTTCTGTTCTCCCATGCTTTGCAAAAGAAACGCCTGTTCCTTGGCGCGCTCACTGCAGCAGGTTTTCCTCCAATATTATTGATGCCTGCAAGAGACCAGCCCTGCTCCAGTAAGTGCTTTTACTAGTGTTCTTTATGATAAAGCGCTGTGAGAAGATGATAAAGATCCATTTTACTTCTCATGCTGATCTTTAAGGTACTTTCTTGTTTTTAATGAGTGAGCCTGACTGTGTTAGTGGTCTTTAATTTTCAAGGATAAAGCGCTGAATCTTCAAGCATACAGCTAACAGGCTTTTCCCTGCTAGAGGCAATTTGCCTGCTCTTGGGCGTTCTTCTCGTTGATAGGCCTCTGCTCTTCCCCTCYCAGGCTAAGACCACAAAGAAGATTGTGCTGAGGCTGGAGTGCGTGGAGCCCAGTTGCAGGTCCAAGAGGATGCTGGCCATTAAGAGGTGTAAGCACTTTGAGCTGGGAGGAGACAAGAAGAGAAAGGTATGTTTGTGTGCCAAGAGTGGCTGATAAAAGTGGAAATTTGGATGGTGAGGAACACAGCTGTGCTGGGAGAGAGGCGCTGCCACCAGCGTAGGCAACTGTTGAGCACTCCCAGACTCCTGGGTGCAGGATGTTGTACGTTGATCTGAGGGGCGTCTGTAGCCTCTGCCAGTCTGCCTGTTGTTGGAGGAATGGCTGTAGAAAAGTATTGTTGACAGAGCAAAGCTGGCTTGCTGCTCTGAGCTGATCGTGGTTCGGGAGAGGGTGAGATTCAGTGGTGAACATACTCACTCTGTCTTCCTTCTTACAGGGCCAGGTGATCCAGTTCTAAGCTCCATCTTGCTCATTGTTATGGACCATATTAAAGTATTTGGAAACATTCCATTGCTCATGTTTTGTACATCTCCTCTTGTTGGGGCTGGGACTTGGAAGCGTATCAACCCAACAGGAAGATGTTTTTACAAAGCTACTTAATAGACGAATAGTTTGTGGTCTTGACTGCTTATGAGGGTTTTTAGAGAAATTCAGCCAGTGGAAAAGATCTCCTTACTGCATTTCCAGGAGGTGTTGTACARTAAAGGTAGGGTCTGACAGTCTGACAGCTTTTTGTACCAGTAGTTTCTCTGTGAGAGCCTGAATTATGAATTTCAGTGGTAGAAGGCTGTCCTCAAAAGAGGACCCCTCTAAACTTGTACAGCTTTTATTTAATTTAAAACAGTTTATATCTCTATTGTAGTAGTTCTATTTCAGAATTACTTTAAATCTCTATGGTGGATTTGAACTGTTGGTAGACAAAGTGAWTGAAAAATAAAACTTAAAATCCCTTTCTAGTGCATAACTGGCTGAGTGGACCTTCCTCCTCTCCCAAGTGCTTGCATTAGGGGAGAGGGAGGGGCAGGTAAGATTACGGGTGCTCGGAAATGGTTTCAACACAGGAGGGACCAGAGTAACTTGAACACCCCTGAACAGCCCCTGAACTTGGTTGCAGGYGCCTCTTTACAAACAGGGAGCAGTTGTCCTGACCTAAGGGGCAATAAGTGAGCTACCTGTTTTAGTTCATCTGTATCATTAGGCAGTGGTGACTTAGGGCAGCTCAGCTGTGACCTGCCAGTAGTGGCTGTGGGCTGCATCGTAGCTCAGTGACTGAGCTTCAGGCACTTGGTCCCTCAGCTGCATGCTGTCTTGCTGGAAGGTGGCTGCGTGACAGGTTTCAACTGCCTGGCTCCTGTGTTAGGTTAGGTGCCAGCAACAGTCGTAATTATCTTAAACAAACAAAAAACACAGCACAGRTTCATCAGATGAATGGTGCCTGATGAGCAGAACCAAAACACAGTACTTCATAGGACAGGCTACTTTGGACATTGATAGAATAATCAACTTGGGAAGCAGTGTGCTGCTGTCGAATAGGAAACCTGCTGATACTGGGTGCCGAGAGCACAAGGAACTTGGAGTAGCTTTTCTGTAGTGGGAATAGAGCTACAGGATGGAAAATGCCTCCTTGTGTTTTCATAGAGACTGAGAGATCTAAGTTGCAGAGCAGGAACAGAACTTGCGTTTTTGCTTTTTCGGTATTGCTGGCTAATGTGACTGGTGTTCTGAAGCTCCTGCAGCTTGAGCCGTCTGCAGCAGTGGCTCTGGTGGGCTCTGCCTGGGGCTTGCTCTGTCGAGCTGCGTCGTGTCAGCACTGCAGCTTTACCAAGCATTGCCCAAGTAACTAAGCTGTGGTGGAAGTTGTCATCTTTGCTATAAATAAAGTGGTCTTGTTTCTAAAACCAGACTTAATTTCAAATACCAGGCTGTACTCTTATAGCATGATTAAGAAAACAGCCCTTTCTATGAGCATTTTAATTCAAGTTTTTAAATCACAAAAGTGAGGACAAATCAAGATACCCGGATTGTGTAGCAGTCRGAGAACACCTTGGTACGTGCTGTTTGCATACATGATTAAGTAGCCATTTCCTATATCAGAAGGACCTGTGTAACTTTAACCTAAAGGTTACTGCCAGCCCTAGAAGGCACAGAGATATTTCGGGAAGGCAGTTCACGAAGGAAGGTGACCTCCCTGGCCCCATGCAGGGTAGGGAGGGGAGTTCTTACCCAAAAGGGAGTGACAGCCATTCCTGAGGGCAAGACTCCTGGGAGAAGGAGGAACGCTTGAAGCTCAGTTTTAAGGCATGATACTTTGGCCACATTCATACTAAGCAGACAGCTGGCAAGAAGGCAGTCGCTCAGTGCAGTGATCTAGGCCTGTCCCTGAGTCGTCAGAAGGTAGAAGGGGATGACCACAYGCTGAGGAGGGGGTTGGGTTTCTTCAGGAGAGATAGGAGAGGGTTTTTTCTCCCTTGGAGTGAGTGTAACTGTATSGCCCATCTTGGCAAAGCAAGAACAAGGCAGCAGGGGTGTGTTTCCTTAATTGTCCCTGAAATGATCAAGAAGAGCTGTAGGATGCCGCATGTAAACTTTGCATCTCTTCAGTTACTAGTGGCGCTGCCTGTTAACAGAGGAGTTGCTGCCCTGCCGAGGCCCTTGTAGCCCCTTAGGAAAGGGGAGTTAGGTGAGATGCTAGAGAAAGGGTAAAAAAGTGAAGCAGCAACCGTTTCTCTGTTATCTCTTCATAATGGAGTGATGGGTCTTTGGTGCATTAAGCAGAAGATTCAAGGTGCACACAGAAGCACTTGAATGGTGCTGAGGGGAGAGCAAAGGCTTCCCACTTGGAGGTGGGAGCCAGTCTTCCTGTGACAAGAAGTCTAGAGAGAGATGGAGGCTTACAGGAAGACAGTCTTTGTACCTCCTATAATGCCACCACTTTCAGCAGTACGGTGCCTGTTGGGTTCACCTCTACGCTCAGGGAGGAGACCCAGTTGTGAAATCCCCAGTCTCTGCTGGTTGGCAGGACCTGCCGGACGGAGCAYGTTGGGTTGCAGGCCAGCCCGTTGCCGAGGAAGGTGAGGGAGAAGGTGAAGTTACGAGGGCCCCCAATTTCCTGCCGGTTCAGCACTGCCACAGCATGGGCTCTGCCTGAGAGAGGCTTCTCCCACAGCTCGAAGTTGTTGTCCTGCCAAGAAGAAGAAAAACCCAGGGCTTGCATTAGGGGAGATGGAATTGATGGTCTTTATGCCTGTCTGCTTAAGCAGGCTTCAGGAACAAATGGGCTCATTGGACTTGTGTTCCCAAACCCTGGGGTCTCCTCTGCGTACCCCGTTTGTCCCCAGGGTCCTCCCCCTGAGGAGGTGGCCTCCCATGGCCCAGAGAGCACCCCTAGCCYCAGGCCCTGCTGTACCTTGGTGATGCGGTATCCCTGCTTGCCCAGCGGGTCCTGGTTGATGGCAATCACCTCTTTGTTCTGGAGCAACCACTTGGCCTCGGGGCTGATGTCCCGCAGGTCATTGGACATGAAGAGGGGAGCTGCCATGATAGCCCACATTGCCATCTGAGTCACTGCCTGGTTCCAGCTCAGCCCAAAGTTTCCAATCACTAGCTGTAATGACACAGAAGAACGCCTGGTAATGCTGCCTGCTGAGGAGAAACTGAGCCACCAGGGTGAGTACTGGGAGATGACAGGATGCTGAGGGTGGGACCCCTATTACTCTGGGGCCTGATTAGGTAGGCTGTGCTCTGTCAGCGAGACCAGCTGGTTGGGAAAGGTGAGATGGATGACTAAGGTGACAATTTAGGATGAACCCACAGTGGAAGTAAAGAAGGATCCTTATCTGGTGGTAGATCAGCACTTCCTAAAATTGCTCCCAGTGTCACATGTGTGTTTTGGATTGGTGCTGCCTGTAGAGGCTACGTTTACACTGAGAGAGTGCTTTCTCAGTACTGTGGGAACTGTATTCCAGTGCGGTGTGTTTAGAGGATGCTGTTCTGCTCCAGTGCTCTTTACCTTCCCTGCCAGGGGTCCCTCTCACAAAGTTCTTGATCCCAGGACCCCATCAGAGCCTTTGGCCTCAGTGTTTCTCCTCTGAGTCTCTTTCCCCATCCCAGCCAGCTGGATAAAGGATTTTTTGCTGGTGCTGCAAGAGATGGGTGTTGCTGTACTTGCCATGTCAGGATCATTCCAGCCCCCTGGCCCAGCTATCTTCACAATGCTGTCCTGGTGAATTGCTGTCCAGTCCAAGATACTCTTGATGCTGCTCCAAGAATCAGAGACATCAAGAAAGTTCCTCCAGTGGTTGCAGTACTGCTTGATCTCTGTGTAATTGGGCTGCCAAAACAATTAGTGTGCTCAGCCAGAGAGCTTGGCTGTACAAGAACAAGACTGTATACAAAGCTAGACTAGATTAGGGATATTTTGGGGAGAACTGTGGCGGTCTCTTCTGCCACCAGCTATCTGGATGATCTAGTGCATGCTGGTTCCCTAAAACATGTTTTGCACTGAATGACTCGAGTCTTGTCATGCACCAGACAATGCTTCCTTTGGGAGAGCAGCTGTGGCCACCTGCCTCTGTCAGAAAATCCTCCTGGACCCTATTTATTTGAAGGTGTAATGGGCCAAGTGGGATGAAACTGTGACATCCTAGTTAATTACTGTCATTTCTTGGGTGGACACCCTGCACTGATTAATACATTAAAGTCTCTGTGGGAGGGGGTGGCTGCATCCTGCATGACAGCATGGGGAAGCCAGCTATGGGTGGAGAGCAACATGTCAGTCATGGACCCTAGCTGGCAGACGTTTGTCGGTAAACAATACAGAGGACTTGTGTATATATACGGTTCTGTGTGTTAAATATGCTGTTCTAAAGCCTCGGAGTCTGCAGCACTCTGTACAACTGAGCATCCTGGAGGAATAATACTGAGTTATCGGCTAGCTGGTGTGTCTTGTTGCTCAGTTCCTCAGAGGCAGAAAGCAGATGGAAGCTGCTGYGCACTTCAGTGTGCTCCAGCTGGGCTGTGCCTTCAGCAGTGGTCATGCTGTAGATCCTCCTAAATCCCTGAGGAGATCATTCCCTTTCAGCAGAGCACTGACTCAGCCTCAAGGCTACTTCAGGTCTCCGGAGGAAAAGTGTGGTTTACCTCCACCTTGCACTCACCTCTGTTGTCAGACCGGGGAGCAGCAAAAAAATTCTCAAGAGGCTATTTTGCAATCTTAATGCTTTTCTTTGAACTGTTCTTCCCGCTTGGCGCACAGCTAGCACCCAGAAGAGCCCTGAGAAACACCGCTTACCTGCTGCACGGGCCTCAAATAGAGAGGCCATTCACAGGAGTACACAATGCTTCTTCCAGTCTTGTTCAGGGCCAGAGACATGTTTCTGTAACCTAGAGCAACAGGACAGGCAGGGGTTACGCAGTCTGCCTGAGCAGAGAAGGGACCTGATCCAAGGTCACAGGTTTGGGTTTGAGTTCAACTTTTGCAAAATCGAAGCTCAGCATATGCTAGTGGCTGGAAAACCAAAGGGAAGGCAGGGCAGTTCATAATCTGCAGCCAGTCTCCTGCCTATCAAGGAAAGGCAAGCTCCTTTCTGGCTTTGCTGCAGGTCACGGGCAGCGTTGTTGCTCTGAGACTGCTGATCTCCCTGCACATACTGCTGCGGGTTGAGGCTGCAGTTCTGCTGTCTGGTGTTTTTTTTTCCCTCTAGATACCCTCAAATACAAGCTGGTATTTTTTAAGCTGTCGGGTACARCTTTGGTGGTTAATGTTGCAGGCATATGTCCTTATGAGACGTTTGTGTCCTATGGACTGGGCAGGAATGCAAAAGCGATAGCTTTATCCTGTCCTTGACCCCAGAGAACCCTGCTAAGTCCCTTTTAATCAGCACAGAGAGAATGAAGACTTTGYTATCTCTCCCCAAACTGCTTTGATTCGACTGGACTTTATCTAGCTTACAGATATGCTCTACCAAGAGCTTTCAGCTTAACTGTYGCTTCAGGTGCTGTCTGAGCTGTGCTCCTGGCCGCAGCAGCCAGCATATGCTGGACCAACTGGCTTTGCTGGGATTGTCACTTGGGCAGGTTCCCTCTGCCAGACAGGCAGGACTGTGTGTGCAGGTTTCCTGCTGCCAGACCCTGTGGTGCTGACTGTGCCAGCCCAGCAAAGAGAAGACCATCTTCTGAGCTGTGTCATTCTTCCCACAACTCTGCTCACGTGGCATTGGGGTTTACTGGTACTTACAGAGGGTCTGTAGCTGAATCCCCCCAGAACAGCAAGTTACTGAGCTTTCAGCTTCTCATTTGCCAGCCTGCGTGTAAATAAATTCTGAATTGGCATTTGCACTGGCATGCTTTAAAATGAAAATCCCAGTAGGTTTTTCATGCCAGAATTGTCTTGACTTCTGTCTATTATGAGCCCTGATAACTGCCCTTTTTATGGCTGATGCAAGCTGTTTTGGCTTAAAGCGGATCCGTTATGACACTGCCTTACTAAAGGGATTAAGGGTTAATTGTGTGAAGTGCTTTGAGCTCTCCAATAAAGGCACTCCAGAAGGGCAAAGCCTTTGCTGTTTTAAGAGCTGATGCAGCAGTCCACACGGATCCCCCCAGAGTATGCAGTCGTGTTTCTTTGCTCAGCTTGATACAGCCTCTGGGGGGAGAAGGCTGCTTTTTCAAGCCGTACATGCAAGTAGAAGCTCTGGGAGGCAGAAGGGGGAAAGCTGAATAGGTAGATAGAAGCCACTTGGGCTAGCAGTAGTTGCTACCCTGGAGAGAGCTACCTTGAGCTCGGGAACATAACCTTATAACTGCTTTTGTAAGCAAATATCTGAATGACTATAGTCAGGGAAAAGCAGCTTTCTGGAACCTGCCCCTCGCTGGAGTTCCTGCTGACTGCAGAATGTTCCCAGCTTTCGACACAGCGCGGTCTCGAGTCAGTACGAACCTTCTGCCAGCAGCTCCAGCGTGCCAAAGTTGCAGCCGTCAAACTTGAGCAGGTCCACGCCCCAGGAGGCGAAGGTTTGGGCGTCCAGCTCATAGTGATTGTAACTGCCGGGGAAGCCAGCACAAGTCTTGTTCCCCACGTCACTGTAAATTCCTAGCTTCAGCCCTTTGGAGTGGACCTGAGCTTGCAGACAGAAAGAGAACGGGGGATTGAGGAGCCACGAGGCAGGAAGAAGCAGAGTTGAGAGAGCAAGAGAAAAAAAGCCTGCTTCGGGAAGCAGGGCCTTAACTCAGTGGCTATGTAGGAGGCTCCCACACCTCCTTCCCCTGTGCCCCCACGATGAGACCAGCGTGACTGCTCGTCAGATCCCCACCCGCTGTTGTCACCCTGGCAATTCGCGGCTCAAAGCAGTGCACAAACAAGGACCGAACTTCCCCTTCCACAAGGGTGGTGGTAATCCCCTTTAGCAAGAGTTTAGAAAATTCTTAGGAACAAAGGTTACAAACCAGTTCCCTAATCTTATTTGCAGACTAAGCTTGGCATAAGCCATTGGCAGATGGGGCGTTTAGGCTCTTCTAAGCAGGTTTCCCTCTGGCAGCACCCCGAGCCGCAACGGCCGCACTCACGTGGTCTGCCAGCTTGCGGATCCCGCTGGGGAAGCGCTTTGGGTCCGGCTGGAGCCTGCCGCGCTCGTCCCGCGCCGGGGCCATCCAGCAGTCGTCGATGCAGACGTACTCGTAGCCTGCGTCCTTCCAGCCTTCGGAAGCCATCGCGTCCGCCATCTCCATGAACAGCTGCTCGCTGGGGGCACCGACGCAGCCGGGGAGCAAAGCGGAGACCGTGGCAGCCCGGTTTCCAGCGCTGACGCTACCACCCACCCACGATCCCGGGCTGTGGGGTCTCCACCCGGGCGCCGCCGACCCTGAGGCAGCCCCCGGGCACCGTGCTTGTCCCCGGGGTAACCCCCCCCCTGGTGCCAGTGCCCGGGGTAA
>NW_020448752.1:1701164-1702206 GCF_003343035.1 Apteryx rowi
TGCGGTGGGGGCCGAGCGTCATCCCCCCAGTGCTCCCAGTCCAAACTGGGGCAGCGGGGGCCGAGCATCGTCCCCCCAGTGCTCCCAGTCCAAACCGGGGCGGCGGGAGGCTGTGGCGGGGGCCAAGCGTCACCCCTCGACCTGCAGCATCCCGGCTCCCGGTGCTGGCTGACGCGTCGCCGAAACCCCCAGGAGGCCTTAAGGAAACGCCGCCGTTATCCCCGGAGCGGCGGCACGCGCCCGGGCGCAGCCTGGCCCTCGCTGGCCCCCGAGGACGAGGACGAGGACGGGGCGGGAGGYGGCGGGGCGACGGGGCGGGGGGCACGAGGTTGGGGAAGGCTGGCCGGCGGCACAGAGGGGGATTGATGCTCGCTCACCGGCAGCTGCGGCCTCTGCCCGGCCCCCGCGCCAGCCAGGCACAGAGGCGCCGGCCCCGGGTGGCACCGCGGCACTGGCGTCACTGCCCCGGCACAGCTGCCGCCTCCCCGGAGCTGGCACCTGCCCAGCGAGGGCAGGGCGGCGGCGGGGCCTCGGAGCTCCGCATCCCTGCTGGAAACCTCCCGGATCCGCCCCGCTTGGGTGCTGTGTCCCCCCCCCAGCCAAGCCCACGGGGGGCAATAGCCCTCTGCTCGCCCCGGCACGGGAGCAACGTGGGCATTGAGACCCCCGGGATGGGACCGGACTGCTCGGCGAGGCGCGTTCCCCATCCCGACCCCTTCCCCTCCTTGGAGATGCGCCCCGGGACGCCTCGGGAGGGATCCACGGGAGCCGGAGCATCCTGCAGAGCCGGTTGTGGGGTGGGGGGGACCCGACCCTGCCTCCTCCGCTGCCGCCGGCTGCAAGCGAGCGCACGCACGCGGGCATCTCCCGCGCCGCGGCCGAGCTGCTAATGATGAAACGYGACAGTCGCTGCCAATTATGTCAGAAAAATCACGGAGGGAGGCAGCGACGGCCGGGCGTAATCGCAGCCCGGGGCTCGCTCCTCCCGCCGGCGGTGCCCGTCGCGGCGGGGCTCCTGCGCCCGCTTCCCGCGGCCCCCTCG
>NW_020448752.1:1703776-1705966 GCF_003343035.1 Apteryx rowi
GGGGGGGTGCATGGGGTGTGGGGTGCAGGGAGCATTGGGGTGCAGGGTGCATAGGGTGCGGGGTGCACACAGGGGTCCGCGCCAGCCCCCATGCAGGGCAGACCGGGCTGGTGTCAGCCCCATTTTACAGGAGGGGAAACTGAGGCACGGAGGGACGGCGTCTGCAAGGACCGGGCCCCGTCGCTCTTTCGCTGCCCCCATGCAGCAACGAGCCTCCGTCACCGCTGCGGCTGAGCAAGATGCCCCGGGGTTTGGGGCTGCAGGCGAGGGGGGAGGCCGTTTGCCCCCCACCCTTGTTATTTATTCGTCTGCTTTTTGGGAGGAAGAAGAGGACGAGGCGCGTAAGGCAGCCCCCCGGGGCGGCCCCTCGGCGGCTGAGCACGGGCAGACGTCGTGACAGCGGTGGCGGGAGGGGACTCACCATCCGCCGCCGCCGCCGCCGCCGCCGCAGGCGCGCGAACTCCTTGTGCTGCCGGGAGACGAAGTTGACGGCGGCGTATTCCAGCAAGGCGGCGAAGACGAAGAGCAGGCACACGGCCATCCAGATGTCGATGGCCTTCACGTAGGACACCTGCGGGGGGGACACGGGGCGACACGGGGCCTCAGGCACCGGCGCCGGGGCTGCTGCGGCCCCGGTTCTGCCGGCTCACTAACCACCTGGGCYGCGGCGAGAGCCGCTCGCACGGGGAAACGCTTCTCCTCCCAGGGAGGAAAGCTACGGATCATGGCTGTGAGCGGACCAGCCGTGCCGCCGGCGGGAGCGCGCCGGACAGCCGGGAACCGACCTTGGGCAGGGAGGCGCGGGAGCCGGCGCTCTGCGTGGTCATGGTGAGCACGGTGGTGATGCCCAGCCCCACGCGGGCCGGCGCCGCGTCCATGCTGATCCAGAAGGAGACCCAGGAGAGGATGACGATGAGCAGGCTGGGGATGTACATCTGGATCAGGTAGTAGCCCATCTGCCTCTCCAGGTGGAACTTCACCTCGATGCAGGTGAACTTGCCTGCGGGGACAGGCGGCGCCGTGGGCTCCGGCCGCCGTGGGCTCCGGCCGGGGGGGGGTCCCCGTGCCCGCAGCGGGGCCCCCGCGGACGCTCACCTGTGTTGTAGTGCTTGGTGCAATAGCCCAGGTCCTTCTCATCCCGCAGGATGAACTGCGGGAGCGTCAAGCCCTCGGCCACCTGCACGGCCTCCTGCTCCTCCAGCCACTCGAAGATGAGGTCGTTCATGGTGTAGCCRACTGCACGGGAGGGAGGGAGGGTGGAAATGGGGGGCCGGCGCCCCGTTCGCCCCCCCCAACCCCGAATCCTGCTCCGTCCCACTCCCCCCTGCAGCGGGGACAGGACGGGGGGGACGAAGAGCAGCTCGAAAGCCACCCAGGTACTCACAGCTCTCCAGCTGCATGGTGCACGTCTGGACGTCCATGGGGAAGTTCTTGAGATCCATGGGGCAGGAGAGGACCAGCGTCAGCCTGGACGGGGCGGCAGGAGAGGAGGGGGTTGCGGGGGCCGCAGGGAGGCGAAAGCCCGGCCGCGGCCAGGCGGCAGGGCCCCGCTGGCCCTACCTGATGCTGTAGAGCACGTTGCCGTTCTTGAAGATGCGCAGCAGCTTGTTGTCGGTGGTGACCTCGTGGAAGTTGGCGCCTTTCTCGTTGGCGAAGAACAGGTCGGGCTTCCAGATGGAGTCGAGCATGGAGGGGTCCAGGTCGAGGGAGTCATCCGGGTACTCGCGGTAAGCCAGGCGCGGGTCGTTCCACTGCTGCCGCAGGAAGACGTTCACGCGGTAGTCCTAGGGGAGAGGAGGCCCGCGCGTCGGCCGGGGAGCGGGGCACGGCGAGCGCCAGCGGCGCGGGGCTGCCGCGGCCGGCGTTGCTCCAGCCGCTGCGGTGGGTTTGCCCGGCGCCGGCTCGGGGAATAGGGACGGGGCAGCAGATCTGGCTTTAGGTGACCCTGGGAAGATCCATCGTTCGCTGGGGAACACAGGGCCAGGCTGCTCCGTGGCGCTGCGGGAGATGGCGGAGGGCCGGGAACGCTCCGTAGGAGGAGGCTCGGGATGGGGAAGAGGAGCCGAGCGGGCGCCCGCGACACCCTTACCATGGTGGTCTCGGTGACGGAGCCGAAGCTGTTGATGAAGATGTTGCACGTCACGTTGACGGGCGGGCCTGGAAAAGGAGCGGGCGGCGTGAAGCGCCGCT